>NC_138777.1:2715478-2975739 GCF_965119305.1 Pelophylax lessonae
ATGAACCCTATAGTTATTGTACCTCGATATGGTCACAGCGAGGGTCCAGGAGTGAACCCCACACTCTCTTCATTGGTGATCACCTTACAGCAACAATGTTGCCTCAAAGTCTTAGAAGAAGAGGACTACGACCTACTAAAGGAGTTTCTAACAATTTACAGAATAAAAAAAGGTTTACACAAAGTAGCGAAAACATTTTTTAATAAAATTTGCTACTTAAGGCACAAAAACGTTACAGTGTTCCAGCTTTTACCAATGTATCGATGTATATACCATAGCTAGCCGATGTTCCTGGAAGGTAGAAATCATTGAAGGAGACACCATTACTACACTGCTACTACATATAAAATATCCATGCCTGGCATTTCTCTATAAGGGAATCAGGACAGGGTGACATGTGACATCACGGTGCTGAAATTATGACATCACGGTGCTGGAATTGTGACATCACGGTGCTGGAATTGTGACATCACGGTGCTGGAATTGTGACATCACGGTGCTGGAATTGTGACATCACGGTGCTGGAATTGTGACATCACAGTGCTGGAATTGTGACATCACAGTGCCTGCCACCTCTGTTAATTCCTCATGTTATCAGTACAATCAATATACATGGGCAGCGCTAATCCTATAGTAAAATCAAAGTCAAATTGATTATTTCTAAAATTTCATAATTAAAACCAGGAATATAAAGTCCAATAATGGAAAAGTCCTTCAATGAAATACAACTCTTGTGGGGCCCCAGTGAGGAATGGAACAGGAAACAACCACTGTATCCCTTCACCTCACTACCTGTGAATCTCCCCAAAGGAAACTCACTTACCGGATCCCACTAATAACGAGCATGTAGGGTAATTCTCAATCCAATCCGGACCATCCAAAGATATACAGAGTCCCGAAGCCCTGTTTCTTAGCTGTGACGATACCTCAATCGCAGTGCATGGGGGGGGGGGGGGGGGGGGGGGGTAAAGAAAGGCACATAGAACAGTACCGCTGGATACAGATGCAATTCTTTATTGGAAAACGCCCCCCCTCACCCATTGCACTTACATCATACAATTCAATGACAGCATGTACTCAACTGTGCTGGCTTCGCGAGCATCCGTGGCCGCTTACCGATCCTGCATACGCTCGTCAGCGTTCCTGGAAATTCACGGACTTAGCCGAAGATGCCGCCCAGCGTAACGGTACCTTGGTGACCGCACAAATCACCGCTCAACGCGTTTCGTCAGAGGACTTCTACGGAGAGCGTGATTGCGCGGTCACGTCACCCATATTTATCTCATACCTCCGCCTACCGTTAACCCCTTCAGCCGTGCTTCCACAGCTGCGTCATTGGTAATCATTGAACGAGGGATCCGATGTTTGAAGCCCCTCTTTCTATACTAATATGCACTTTAGTACAATGGATATCAAACATCATATATGTTTAGAGAATGTAACCAAACAGTAATAATAGCAATACCGCTCAGTGCACTATAATGTTTATTGCGGCATCCCAATATAACTCATGGGACAGGATCCTCAATCTCACCGCTCAGAGTGACACCGTACCGGTATGGCTACATTCAAATATCTGTAGTCACATACCTGGATTACCATACATGAATTTAAAATTGAGTTTCTATATTAACATATGCTATTCCCACACCTTGTCATTATGTTAAATAGCATTCATTCAAATAGCCAATACACTCTGTCTGAAAGTTATAAAATCTGTGCCCGCGGCCCGCCGTATACCCAACGGGTGCCTCAAAATTACATTTCTGTTAAAATAGTGGCTGTCACCCTATTGTGCGCATGGTCACAGCCACTATTTTAACAGAAATGTAATTTTGAGGCACCCGTTGGGTATACGGCGGGCCGCGGGCACAGATTTTATAACTTTCAGACAGGGCGTATTGGCTATTTGAATGAATGCTATTTCACATAATGACAAGGTGTGGGAATAGCATATGTTAATATAGAAACTCAATTTTAAATTCATGTATGGTAATCCAGGTATGTGACTACAGATATTTGAATGTAGCCATACCGGTACGGTGTCACTCTGAGCGGTGAGATTGAGGATCCTGTCCCATGAGTTATATTGGGATGCCGCAATAAACATTATAGTGCACTGAGCGGTATTGCTATTATTACTGTTTGGTTACATTCTCTAAACATATATGATGTTTGATATCCATTGTACTAAAGTGCATATTAGTAGGCTTCAAACATCGGATCCCTCGTTCGATGATTACCAATGACGCCGCTTGCCCGCAGCTGTGGAAGCACGGCTGAAGGGGTTAACGGTAGGCGGAGGTATGAGATAAATATGGGTGACGTGACCGCGCAATCACGCTCTCCGTAGAAGTCCTCTGACGAAACGCGTGATTGGCACGGTCACCAAGGTAACGTGACGCTGGGCGGCATCTTCGGCTAAGTCCGTGAATTTCCAGGAACGCTGACGAGCGTACGGAGGATCGGTAAGCGGCCACGGATGCTCGCGAAGCCAGCACAGTTGAGTACATGCTGTAATTGAATTGTATGATGTAAGTGCAATGGGTGAGGGGGGTGTTTTCCAATAAAGAATTGCATCTGTATCCAGCGGTACTGTTCTATGTGCCTTTGTTTACTCCCCCCCCCCCCCCCCCATGCACTGCGATTGAGGTATCGTCACAGCTAAGAAACAGGGCTTCGGGACTCTGTATATCTTTGGATGGTCCGGATTGGATTGAGAATTACCCTACATGCTCGTTATTAGTGGGATCCGGTAAGCGAGATTCCTTTGGGGAGATTCACAGGTAGTGAGGTGAAGGGATACAGTGGTTGTTTCCTGTTCCATTCCTCACTGGGGCCCCACAAGAGTTGTATTTCATTGAAGGACTTTTCCATTATTGGACTTTATATTCCTGCTTTTATTTATGAAATTTTAGAAATAATCAATTTGACTTTGATTTTACTATAGGATTAGCGCTGCCTATGTATATTGATTGTACTGATAACATGAGGAATTAACAGAGGTGGCAGGCACTGTGATGTCACAATTCCAGCACCGTGATGTCACAATTCCAGCACTGCGATGTCACAATTCCAGCACCGTGATGTCACAATTCCAGCACTGCGATGTCACAATTCCAGCACCGTGATGTCACAATTCCAGCACCGTGATGTCACAATTCCAGCACTGTGATGTCACAATTCCAGCACTGCGATGTCACAATTCCAGCACTGCGATGTCACAATTCCAGCACCGTGATGTCACAATTCCAGCACTGTGATGTCACAATTCCAGCACCGTGATGTCACAATAACAGCACTGTGATGTCACAATTCCAGCACTGTGATGTCACAATTCCAGCACCGTCATGTCACAATTCCAGCACTGTTATGTCACAATTCCAGCACTGTGATGTCACAATTCCAGTGCCGTGATGTCACAATTCCAGCGCCGTGATGTCACAATTCCAGCGCCGTGATGTCACAATTCCAGCATCGTGATGTCACAATTCCAGCACCGTGATGTCACAATTCCAGCGCCGTGATGTCACAATTTCAGCACCGTGATGTCACAATTCCAGCACCGTGATGTCACATGTTACCCTGTCCTGATTCCCTTATAGAGAAATGCCAGGCATGGATATTTTATATGTAGTAGCAGTGTAGTAATGGTGTCTCCTTCAATGATTTCTACCTTCCAGGAACATCGGCTAGCTATGGGATTAGCGCTGCCCATGTATATTGATTAGACTTGTTCTATTGATGTGTATCTGTGTTCATATTGTATTTATTCAGGCGGCAGCTTTTTGTATTTATATGTATTGTTACACTTTATGAGTGTGCACCATGTTATGGAGTACAGAGCGCTGGGTGATTGGGATTTAAACTTCGGTCCTTTTTTTGATGTTATCAGTACAGTGGATCTCTGTCCCTCACATTGCCTCCTCCTGTCTTCCCAGATCTTCAGTCTGGACCTGGGTGGAATCTCCACTGTCGTCCTGAACGGTTACGATGCAGTGAAGGAGTGTTTGGTGCGGCAGAGTGACGTCTTCGCTGACCGCCCGTCACTCCCGCTATTTCTAAAGATGACCAAGATGGGAGGTGAGTGTCAGAATTCCGAACAGTGCAACACTAATTAGTTATCACTTCAGCTTCGGAAGGGAAGGTTTTAGCTCCCCTTCCCCCCCCCCCACCCCCCCCCCCCCTTAATGACCAGGCCATTTTTTTTCAATTCAGCACTGCGTTACTTTAACTGACAATTGCGTGGTCGTGCGACGCTGTACCCAAATAAAATTGATGTCCTTTTTCCCCCACAAACAGAGCTTTCTTTTGGTGGTATTTGATCACCTGTGCGGTTTTTTGATTTTTGAACTTTTTATTTATTTTTTTACTAGTAATGGCGGCAATCAGCGATTTTTTTTTTTTTTTTTTTTTTTTTTTTTTTTTTGCGGGACTGCGACATTGCAGCGGACAGATCGGACCCCTAACTGACTTTTTTTTACACTTTTTGGGGGGACCAGTGACATTACTACAGTAATCAGTGCTAAAAATATGCACTGTCACTGTACTAATGACACTGGCAGGAAGGGGTTAACCCCGGGTGTGATCACAGGGGTTAAATTATGCCTAACTGTGCTTACTGACTGGGGAGGGGGGGGGATGGGCTCTGTGACAGAGAGATCGGGATATCAGCTTAGCTGAGACTCATAATCTCTCCCTGCCTGTGTGACAGAAGATCCGCCTGCTTTGTTTACATAAGCTTCTGTCTTCTGTCAGTTTCTCTAATGATCGTGGGAAGACAGCGGAAATTGCCGCCGCGGCCCGCCTCCCACGTGCACAAAATCATGTAGATCTATGTGATTTTGCGCATCTGAGCTGCCCTGACGCAGTATATTTGCGTGGGGCGGTCGGCAAGCGGTTAACGTCCAACTCTGAATTCTGTAGAGTATTAGATTTTATATACGGGGGGGGGGGGGTGAGGATATATACAGGTATAGAGGGGGGGTATATATACAGGTATAGAGGTGGGGGAGGGGTATATACAGGTATAGAGGGGGGGTATATACAGGTATAGAGGGGGGGGTATATACAGGTATAGAGGGGGAGGGGGGTGTATAGAGGGGGGGGGTATATACAGGTATAGAGGGGGAGGTGGGGAAATACAGGTATAGAGGGGGGGTATATACAGGTATAGGGGGGGGAGGGGTATATACAGGTATAGAGGGGGGGTATATACAGGTATAGAGGGGGGGTATATACAGGTATAGAGGGGGAGGGGTATATACAGGTATAGAGGGGGGGTATATACAGGTATAGAGGGGGAGGGGGGTGTATAGAGGGGGGGTATATACAGGTATAGAGGGGGAGGTGGGGAAATACAGGTATAGAGGGGGGGTATATACAGGTATAGGGGGGAGGGGTATATACAGGTATAGGGGGGAGGGGTATATACAGGAGCATCTCATAAAATTAGAATATCAGCAAAAAGTGAATTTATTTCAGTAATTGAATTCAGAAAGGTGACCTCCTATGTTTTCTATAGATGTCACACAGAGTGAGAGATTTCCAGCATTTCTTTCTCCTAATTTTGATGATTTTGGCTTCCAGCGAGTGACTCCCCAAAATTCAGTATCAGAAAATTAGAATATTACATAAGACCAATAAAAAAAAGGATTTGTAATAGAGAAATGTTGTCTTAGTGAGAAGTCTGTCCATGTACAGTATAGGAGGAGAAGTCTGTCCATGTACAGTATAGGAGGAGAAGTCTGTCCATGTACAGTATAGGGGGAGAAGTCTGTCCATGTACAGTATAGGGGGAGAAGTCTGTCCATGTACAGTATAGGGGGAGAAGTCTGTCCATGTACAGTATAGGAGGAGAAGTCTGTCCATGTACAGTATAGGAGGGAGAAGTCTGTCCATGTACAGTATAGGAGGAGAAGTCTGTCCATGTACAGTATAGGAGGAGAAGTCTGTCCATGTACAGTATAGGATGAGAAGTCTGTCCATGTACAGTATAGGATGAGAAGTCTGTCCATGTACAGTATAGGAGGAGAAGTCTGTCCATGTACAGTATAGGATGAGAAGTCTGTCCATGTACAGTATAGGATGAGAAGTCTGTCCATGTACAGTATAGGAGAAGTCTGTCCATGTACAGTATAGGATGAGAAGTCTGTCCATGTACAGTATAGGATGAGAAGTCTGTCCATGTACAGTATAGGGGGAGAAGTCTGTCCATGTACAGTATAGGGGAGAAGTTTGTCCATGTACAGTATAGGAGAAGTCTGTCCATGTACAGTATAGGATGAGAAGTCTGTCCATGTACAGTATAGGATGAGAAGTCTGTCCATGTACAGTATAGGGGGAGAAGTCTGTCCATGTACAGTATAGGGGAGAAGTTTGTCCATGTACAGTATAGGAGAAGTCTGTCCATGTACAGTATAGGAGAAGTCTGTCCATGTACAGTATAGGAGGAGAAGTCTGTCCATGTACAGTATAGGAGGAGAAGTCTGTCCATGTACAGTATAGGATGAGAAGTCTGTCCATGTACAGTATAGGGGGAGAAGTCTGTCCATGTACAGTATAGGAGGAGAAGTCTGTCCATGTACAGTATAGGGGGAGAAGTCTGTCCATGTACAGTATAGGATGAGAAGTCTGTCCATGTACAGTATAGGGGGAGAAGTCTGTCCATGTACAGTATAGGGGGAGAAGTCTGTCCATGTACAGTATAGGGGGAGAAGTCTGTCCATGTACAGTATAGGATGGGAAGTCTGTCCATGTACAGTATAGAAGGAGAAGTCTGTCCATGTACAGTATAGGATGGGAAGTCTGTTCATGTACAGTATAGGATGAGAAGTCTGTCCATGTACAGTATAGGATGAGAAGTCTGTCCATGTACAGTATAGGAGGAGAAGTCTGTCCATGTACAGTATAGGATGAGAAGTCTGTCCATGTACAGTATAGGAGGAGAAGTCTGTCCATGTACAGTATAGGGGGAGAAGTCTGTCCATGTACAGTATAGGGGGAGAAGTCTGTCCATGTACAGTATAGGATGGGAAGTCTGTCCATGTACAGTATAGGATGAGAAGTCTGTCCATGTACAGTATAGGATGAGAAGTCTGTCCATGTACAGTATAGGAGGAGAAGTCTGTCCATGTACAGTATAGGGGGAGAAGTCTGTCCATGTACAGTATAGGAGGAGAAGTCTGTCCATGTACAGTATAGGAGAAGTCTGTCCATGTACAGTATAGGGGGAGAAGTCTGTCCATGTACAGTATAGGGGGAGAAGTCTGTCCATGTACAGTATAGGATGGGAAGTCTGTCCATGTACAGTATAGGAGAAGAAGTCTGTCCATGTACAGTATAGGAGGAGAAGTCTGTCCATGTACAGTATAGGAGGAGAAGTCTGTCCATGTACAGTATAGGGGGAGAAGTCTGTCCATGTACAGTATAGGAGGAGAAGTCTGTCCATGAACAGTATAGGGGGAGAAGTCTGTCCATGTACAGTATAGGAGGAGAAGTCTGTCCATGTACAGTATAGGAGGAGAAGTCTGTCCATGTACAGTATAGGAGGAGAAGTCTGTCCATGTACAGTATAGGGGGAGAAGTCTGTCCATGTACAGTATAGGGGGAGAAGTCTGTCCATGTACAGTATAGGGGGAGAAGTCTGTCCATGTACAGTATAGGAGGAGAAGTCTGTCCATGTACAGTATAGGAGGAGAAGTCTGTCCATGTACAGTATAGGAGGAGAAGTCTGTCCATGTACAGTATAGAGGGAGAAGTCTGTCCATGTACAGTATAGGAGAAGTCTGTCCATGTACAGTATAGGGGGAGAAGTCTGTCCATGTACAGTATAGGAGGAGAAGTCTGTCCATGTACAGTATAGGATGGGAAGTCTGTCCATGTACAGTATAGGATGGGAAGTCTGTCCATGTACAGTATAGGAGGAGAAGTCTGTTCATGTACAGTATAGAAGGAGAAGTCTGTCCATGTACAGTATAGGAGGAGAAGTCTGTCCATGTACAGTATAGGGGGAGAAGTCTGTCCATGTACAGTATAGGGGGAGAAGTCTGTCCATGTACAGTATAGGGGGAGAAGTCTGTCCATGTACAGTATAGGAGGAGAAGTCTGTCCATGTACAGTATAGGAGGAGAAGTCTGTCCATGTACAGTATAGGAGAAGTCTGTCCATGTACAGTATAGGGGGAGAAGTCTGTCCATGTACAGTATAGGGGGAGAAGTCTGTCCATGTACAGTATAGGAGGAGAAGTCTGTCCATGTACAGTATAGGAGGAGAAGTCTGTCCATGTACAGTATAGGAGAAGTCTGTCCATGTACAGTATAGGAGAAGAAGTCTGTCCATGTACAGTATAGGAGGAGAAGTCTGTCCATGTACAGTATAGGAGGAGAAGTCTGTCCATGTACAGTATAGGAGGAGAAGTCTGTCCATGTACAGTATAGGGGGAGAAGTCTGTCCATGTACAGTATAGGAGAAGTCTGTCCATGTACAGTATAGGATGAGAAGTCTGTCCATGTACAGTATAGGATGAGAAGTCTGTCCATGTACAGTATAGGAGAAGTCTGTCCATGTACAGTATAGGGGGAGGAGTCTGTCCATGTACAGTATAGGGGGAGAAGTCTGTCCATGTACAGTATAGGAGGAGAAGTCTGTCCATGTACAGTATAGGATGAGAAGTCTGTCCATGTACAGTATAGGAGAAGTCTGTCCATGTACAGTATAGGATGAGAAGTCTGTCCATGTACAGTATAGGAGAAGTCTGTCCATGTACAGTATAGGGGGAGAAGTCTGTCCATGTACAGTATAGGGGGAGAAGTCTGTCCATGTACAGTATAGGATGGGAAGTCTGTCCATGTACAGTATAGGATGGGAAGTCTGTCCATGTACAGTATAGGAGAAGAAGTCTGTCCATGTACAGTATAGGAGGAGAAGTCTGTCCATGTACAGTATAGGGGGAGAAGTCTGTCCATGTACAGTATAGGAGAAGTCTGTCCATGTACAGTATAGGATGAGAAGTCTGTCCATGTACAGTATAGGATGAGAAGTCTGTCCATGTACAGTATAGGAGAAGTCTGTCCATGTACAGTATAGGGGGAGGAGTCTGTCCATGTACAGTATAGGGGGAGAAGTCTGTCCATGTACAGTATAGGGGGAGAAGTCTGTCCATGTACAGTATAGGAGGAGAAGTCTGTCCATGTACAGTATAGGAGGAGAAGTCTGTCCATGTACAGTATAGGGGGAGAAGTCTGTCCATGTACAGTATAGGATGAGAAGTCTGTCCATGTACAGTATAGGGGGAGAAGTCTGTCCATGTACAGTATAGGATGAGAAGTCTGTCCATGTACAGTATAGGATGAGAAGTCTGTCCATGTACAGTATAGGAGGAGAAGTCTGTCCATGTACAGTATAGGGGGAGAAGTCTGTCCATGTACAATATAGGATGAGAAGTCTGTCCATGTACAGTATAGGGAGAGAAGTCTGTTCATGTACAGTATAGAAGGAGAAGTCTGTCCATGTACAGTATAGGGGGAGAAGTCTGTCCATGTACAGTATAGGAGGAGAAGTCTGTCCATGTACAGTATAGGGGGAGAAGTCTGTCCATGTACAGTATAGGGGGAGAAGTCTGTCCATGTACAGTATAGGGGGAGAAGTCTGTCCATGTACAGTATAGAAGTCTGTCCATGTACAGTATAGGAGAAGTCTGTCCATGTACAGTATAGGGGGAGAAGTCTGTCCATGTACAGTATAGGGGGAGAAGTCTGTCCATGTACAGTATAGGGAGAGAAGTCTGTTCATGTACAGTATAGGATGGGAAGTCTGTCCATGTACAGTATAGAAGGAGAAGTCTGTCCATGTACAGTATAGGATGGGAAGTCTGTTCATGTACAGTATAGGATGAGAAGTCTGTCCATGTACAGTATAGGAGGAGAAGTCTGTTCATGTACAGTATAGAAGGAGAAGTCTGTCCATGTACAGTATAGGAGGAGAAGTCTGTCCATGTACAGTATAGGATGAGAAGGCTGTCCATGTACAGTATAGGAGGAGAAGTCTGTTCATGTACAGTATAGAAGGAGAAGTCTGTCCATGTACAGTATAGGAGGAGAAGTCTGTCCATGTACAGTATAGGATGGGAAGTCTGTCCATGTACAGTATAGGAGGAGAAGTCTGTTCATGTACAGTATAGAAGAAGTCTGTCCATGTACAGTATAGGAGGAGAAGTCTGTCCATGTACAGTATAGGATGGGAAGTCTGTCCATGTACAGTATAGGAGGAGAAGTCTGTTCATGTACAGTATAGAAGGAGAAGTCTGTCCATGTACAGTATAGGAGGAGAAGTCTGTCCATGTACAGTATAGGATGAGAAGTCTGTCCATGTACAGTATAGGAGGAGAAGTCTGTCCATGTACAGTATAGGAGGAGAAGTCTGTCCATGTACAGTATAGGAGGAGAAGTCTGTCCATGTACAGTATAGGGGGAGAAGTCTGTCCATGTACAGTATAGGGGGAGAAGTCTGTCCATGTACAGTATAGGAGGAGAAGTCTGTCCATGTACAGTATAGGAGAAGTCTGTCCATGTACAGTATAGGGGGAGAAGTCTGTCCATGTACAGTATAGGGGGAGAAGTCTGTCCATGTACAGTATAGGATGAGAAGTCTGTCCATGTACAGTATAGGAGGAGAAGTCTGTCCATGTACAGTATAGGATGGGAAGTCTGTCCATGTACAGTATAGGATGGGAAGTCTGTCCATGTACAGTATAGGAGAAGTCTGTCCATGTACAGTATAGGGGGAGAAGTCTGTCCATGTACAGTATAGGGGGAGAAGTCTGTCCATGTACAGTATAGGATGGGAAGTCTGTCCATGTACAGTATAGGATGGGAAGTCTGTCCATGTACAGTATAGGAGAAGAAGTCTGTCCATGTACAGTATAGGAGGAGAAGTCTGTCCATGTACAGTATAGGGGGAGAAGTCTGTCCATGTACAGTATAGGAGAAGTCTGTCCATGTACAGTATAGGATGAGAAGTCTGTCCATGTACAGTATAGGATGAGAAGTCTGTCCATGTACAGTATAGGAGAAGTCTGTCCATGTACAGTATAGGGGGAGGAGTCTGTCCATGTACAGTATAGGGGGAGAAGTCTGTCCATGTACAGTATAGGAGGAGAAGTCTGTCCATGTACAGTATATGATGAGAAGTCTGTCCATGTACAGTATAGGATGAGAAGTCTGTCCATGTACAGTATAGGAGAAGTCTGTCCATGTACAGTATAGGATGAGAAGTCTGTCCATGTACAGTATAGGAGAAGTCTGTCCATGTACAGTATAGGGGGAGAAGTCTGTCCATGTACAGTATAGGGGGAGAAGTCTGTCCATGTACAGTATAGGATGGGAAGTCTGTCCATGTACAGTATAGGATGGGAAGTCTGTCCATGTACAGTATAGGAGAAGAAGTCTGTCCATGTACAGTATAGGATGGGAAGTCTGTCCATGTACAGTATAGGATGAGAAGTCTGTCCATGTACAGTATAGGAGAAGTCTGTCCATGTACAGTATAGGGGGAGAAGTCTGTCCATGTAAAGTATAGGAGAAGTCTGTCCATGTACAGTATAGGATGAGAAGTCTGTCCATGTACAGTATAGGATGAGAAGTCTGTCCATGTACAGTATAGGAGAAGTCTGTCCATGTACAGTATAGGGGGAGGAGTCTGTCCATGTACAGTATAGGGGGAGAAGTCTGTCCATGTACAGTATAGGGGGAGAAGTCTGTCCATGTACAGTATAGGATGAGAAGTCTGTCCATGTACAGTATAGGAGGAGAAGTCTGTCCATGTACAGTATAGGGGGAGAAGTCTGTCCATGTACAGTATAGGATGAGAAGTCTGTCCATGTACAGTATAGGATGAGAAGTCTGTCCATGTACAGTATAGGGGGAGAAGTCTGTCCATGTACAGTATAGGATGAGAAGTCTGTCCATGTACAGTATAGGGAGAGAAGTCTGTTCATGTACAGTATAGAAGGAGAAGTCTGTCCATGTACAGTATAGGGGGAGAAGTCTGTCCATGTACAGTATAGGAGGAGAAGTCTGTCCATGTACAGTATAGGGGGAGAAGTCTGTCCATGTACAGTATAGGGGGAGAAGTCTGTCCATGTACAGTATAGGGGGAGAAGTCTGTCCATGTACAGTATAGAAGTCTGTCCATGTACAGTATAGGAGAAGTCTGTCCATGTACAGTATAGGGGGAGAAGTCTGTCCATGTACAGTATAGGGAGAGAAGTCTGTTCATGTACAGTATAGGATGGGAAGTCTGTCCATGTACAGTATAGAAGGAGAAGTCTGTCCATGTACAGTATAGGATGGGAAGTCTGTCCATGTACAGTATAGGAGGAGAAGTCTGTTCATGTACAGTATAGGGGGAGAAGTCTGTCCATGTACAGTATAGGAGGAGAAGTCTGTCCATGTACAGTATAGGATGAGAAGTCTGTCCATGTACAGTATAGGAGGAGAAGTCTGTCCATGTACAGTATAGAAGGAGAAGTCTGTCCATGTACAGTATAGGAGGAGAAGTCTGTCCATGTACAGTATAGGATGGGAAGTCTGTCCATGTACAGTATAGAAGGAGAAGTCTGTCCATGTACAGTATAGGAGGAGAAGTCTGTCCATGTACAGTATAGGGGGGAGAAGTCTGTCCATGTACAGTATAGGATGGGAAGTCTGTCCATGTACAGTATAGAAGGAGAAGTCTGTCCATGTACAGTATAGGATGGGAAGTCTGTCCATGTACAGTATAGGGGGAGAAGTCTGTCCATGTACAGTATAGGAGGAGAAGTCTGTTCATGTACAGTATAGAAGAAGTCTGTCCATGTACAGTATAGGAGGAGAAGTCTGTCCATGTACAGTATAGGAGGAGAAGTCTGTCCATGTACAGTATAGGATGAGAAGTCTGTCCATGTACAGTATAGGAGGAGAAGTCTGTCCATGTACAGTATAGGAGGAGAAGTCTGTCCATGTACAGTATAGGAGGAGAAGTCTGTTCATGTACAGTATAGGATGGGAAGTCTGTCCATGTACAGTATAGAAGGAGAAGTCTGTCCATGTACAGTATAGGAGGAGAAGTCTGTCCATGTACAGTATAGGATGGGAAGTCTGTCCATGTACAGTATAGAAGGAGAAGTCTGTCCATGTACAGTATAGGATGGGAAGTCTGTCCATGTACAGTATAGGAGGAGAAGTCTGTTCATGTACAGTATAGAAGAAGTCTGTCCATGTACAGTATAGGAGGAGAAGTCTGTCCATGTACAGTATAGGAGGAGAAGTCTGTCCATGTACAGTATAGGATGAGAAGTCTGTCCATGTACAGTATAGGAGGAGAAGTCTGTCCATGTACAGTATAGAAGGAGAAGTCTGTCCATGTACAGTATAGGGGGAGAAGTCTGTCCATGTACAGTATAGGAGGAGAAGTCTGTCCATGTACAGTATAGGAGGAGAAGTCTGTCCATGTACAGTATAGGAGAAGTCTGTCCATGTACAGTATAGGAGGAGAAGTCTGTCCATGTACAGTATAGGATGAGAAGTCTGTCCATGTACAGTATAGGGGGAGGAGTCTGTCCATGTACAGTATAGGAGGAGAAGTCTGTCCATATACAGTATAGGGGGAGAAGTCTGTCCATGTACAGTATAGGAGAAGTCTGTCCATGTACAGTATAGGAGGAGAAGTCTGTCCATGTACAGTATAGGATGAGAAGTCTGTCCATGTACAGTATAGGGGGAGGAGTCTGTCCATGTACAGTATAGGGGGAGGAGTCTGTCCATGTACAGTATAGGGGGAGAAGTCTGTCCATGTACAGTATAGGAGGAGAAGTCTGTCCATGTACAGTATAGGATGAGAAGTCTGTCCATGTACAGTATAGGGGGAGAAGTCTGTCCATGTACAGTATAGGAGGAGAAGTCTGTCCATGTACAGTATAGGATGCACTCAATACTTGGTCGGGGCTCCTTTTCCATGAATTACTGCATCAATGCGGCGTGGCATGGAGGCGATCAGCCTGTGGCACTGCTGAGGTGTTATGGAAGCCCAGGATGCTTTGATAGCGGCCTTCAGCTCCTCTGCATTGTTGGGTCTGGTGTCTCTCATCTTCCTCCTGACAATCCCCCACAGATTCTCTATGGGATTTAGGTCAGGTGAGTTTGCTGGCCAATCAAGCACAGTGATCCCATGATCATGTGACCAGGTATTGGTAGGTTTGGCAGTGTGGGCGGAGCCAAGTCCTGCTGGAAAATGAAATCAGCATCTCCATAAAGCTGGTCAGCAGAGGGAAGCATGAAGAGCTCTAGAATTTCCTGCTAGAGGGCGGAGCTGACTTTGGTGGACCAACACCAGCAGATGACACCGACCCCCAAATCATCACTGACTGTAGAAAATGTTGGATTTCATTTTGAAATGAAGGTCCAGAGTCTGGAGGAGGAGTGGAGAGGCACAGAATCCAAGTTGCATGAGGCCCAGTGTGAAGTTTCCACAGTCAGAGATGATTTGGGGAGCCGTGTCATCTGCTGGTGTTGGTCCACCAAAGTCAGTGCAGCCCTCTAGCAGGAAATTCTAGAGCTCTTCATGCTTCCCTCTGCTGACCAGCTTTATGGAGATGCTGATTTAATTTTCCAGCAGGACTTGGCTCCGCCCACACTGCCAAACCTACCAATACCTGGTCACATGATCATGGGATCACTGTGCTTGATTGGCCAGCAAACTGGCCTGACCTAAACCCCATAGAGAATCTGTAGGGGATTGTCAGGAGGAAGATGAGAGACACCAGACCCAACAATGCAGAGGAGCTGAAGGCCGCTATCAAAGCAACCTGGGCTTCCATAACACCTCAGCAGTGCCACAGGCTGATCACCTCCATGCCACGCCGCATTGATGCAGTAATTCATGCAAAAGGAGCCCCGACCAAGTATTGAGTGCATCCTATACTGTACATGGACAGACTTCTCCTCCTATACTGTACATGGACAGACTTCTCCCCCTATACTGTACATGGACAGACTTCTCCTCCTATACTGTACATGGACAGACTTCTCCCCCTATACTGTACATGGACAGACTTCTCCCCCTATACTGTACATGGACAGACTTCTCCTCCTATACTGTACATGGACAGACTTCTCCCCCTATACTGTACATGGACAGACTTCTCCTCCTATACTGTACATGGACAGACTTCTCCCCCTATACTGTACATGGACAGACTTCTCCTCCTATACTGTACATGGACAGACTTCTCCTATACTGTACATGGACAGACTTCTCATCCTATACTGTACATGGACAGACTTCTCCCCCTATACTGTACATGGACAGACTTCTCCCCCTATACTGTACATGGACAGACTTCTCCTCCTATACTGTACATGGACAGACTTCTCCCCCTATACTGTACATGGACAGACTTCTCCTCCTATACTGTACATGGACAGACTTCCCATCCTATACTGTACATGGACAGACTTCTCCTATACTGTACATGGACAGACTTCTCATCCTATACTGTACATGGACAGACTTCTCCCCCTATACTGTACATGGACAGACTTCTCCCCCTATACTGTACATGGACAGACTTCTCCTCCTATACTGTACATGGACAGACTTCTCATCCTATACTGTACATGGACAGACTTCTCCCCCTATACTGTACATGGACAGACTTCTCCCCCTATGCTGTACATGGACAGACTTCTCACTAAGACAACATTTCTCTATTATAAATCCTTTTTTATTGGTCTTATGTAATATTCTAATTTTCTGATGCTGAATTTTGGGGTGTCACTCGCTGGAAGCCAAAATCATCAAATGCTGGAAATCTCTCACTCTGTGTGACATCTATAGAAAATATAGGAGGTCACCTTTCTGAATTCAATTGCTGAAATAAATTCACTTTTTGCTGATATTCTCATTGTATGAGAAGCTCCTGTAGACTGAGAATGAAAACAATGTATCATCCAATTGTCCATCCAGAGCCTCTGATTCGTAGTACATACAGTAGGTATGAAGGATTCGGTTTATTTGGTTTGGGATTTGCAGACTTCCTTTGTAGTAATTTTTATTTGTTTCATATTTTAGGACTGTTGAATGCGAAGTATGGGCGGTGTTGGACGGAGCACCGGAAGTTGGCGGTCAGCTGCTTCCGTAATTTTGGTTATGGTCAGAAATCTTTTGAAAGTAAAATTCTGGAAGAGTCCTTTTTTTTCCTGGACGCCGTGGACACCTATAAGGGGAAAGCGTTCGATCCCAAACATCTGATCACCATCGCCGTCTCCAACATCTCCAACCTCGTTCTGTTCGGGGAACGCTTCCGGTACGACGACAACGAGTTCCTGCACATGATTGAGATCTTCAGTGAGAATATTGAGCTGGCCACCAGCGCCTGGGTCTTCCTCTACAACGCCTTTCCGCTCATCGGCTTCCTGCCGTTCGGCAAGCACCAGCAGCTGTTCAAAAATGCCGATGAGGTCTATGACTTCCTGCTGCGAATCATCGAGCGATTTTCTGAAAACCGGAATCCACATTCGCCACGGCATTTCATAGATGCCTATCTAGATGAAATGGAGAAGAATGCCACCGATCCAAACAGCACATTGTCCACGGAGAACCTGATCTTCTCAGTCGGAGAGCTGATCATTGCTGGGACTGAGACCACCACCAACGTCCTACGCTGGGCCATCCTCTTCATGGCGCTCTACCCCAACATTCAAGGTGGGCTTCTAATGTCTTTCTTTGTAGTTTTCCAGGTCTGTACACCCACAGTGCCCATTGTGAGGAGTTCCCAATATCCCTGTGCTGAGTTCCCAGGTCTGTACACCCGCTGTGCCCATTATTAGGGGTTCCCACCATCCCTGTGCTGAGTTCCCGGGTCTGTACACCCGCTGTGCCCATTATGAGGGGTTCCCACCATCCCTGTGCTGAGTTCCTGGGTCTGTACACCCGCTGTGCCCATTATGAGGGGTTCCCACCATCCCTGTGCTGAGTTCCCGGGTCTGTACACCCGCTGTGCCCATTATGAGGGGTTCCCACCATCCCTGTGCTGAGTTCCTGGGTCTGTACACCCGCTGTGCCCATTATGAGGGGTTCCCACCATCCCTGTGCTGAGTTCCCGGGTCTGTACACCTTCTATGTCCATTATGAGGGGTTCCCACCATCCCTGTGCTGAGTTATTATTATTATTATTATTATACAGGATTTATATAGCGCCAACTGTTTGCGCAGCGCTTTACAAAATGAAGGCAGACATTACAGTTTCGCTACAATTTGGAACAAAAGGAATCAGAGGGCCCTGCTCGTTAGAGCTTATGTGCCCATTATGAGGGGTTCCCAACAGTGGCGGCTGGTGTATACAGGGCGCAGGGGCGCCGCCTCCCCATCCATGCGTCCAGCCCCCTAATCTGCATGCAGGGGCGCCGGACGCATGGAGTACAATGGTATTTTTTTTTATTTGGCATCACCTGATTAGAGGCAGAGGCTCTAATAGGGCGATGCAAAGGGTGGACCCGGGGCGCAGAGCAGTGTGTCCCGAGCCCACCCATTGTGTGACAATAGCGAATGAAAATTCGCTATTGTCACACCGATTCTCCTCCTGGCCGATACGCGCTTCCTGATTGGCCACAAGGCAAACCCGTTGCCATTGGCCGAGGAGGAGGCGGGACCGAAATTCGCGCCGCTGGTCACCGGGGCTAAGAAGAAGCCGCCCGCCGCCGCTGCTGGAAGGACTCGTGGAGACGCGCCGCCGCTGCTGCTCCAGGTAGGTAAGGGGGC
The DNA here is from genome assembly GCF_965119305.1 of Pelophylax lessonae. NCBI lineage: Eukaryota > Metazoa > Chordata > Amphibia > Anura > Ranidae > Pelophylax > Pelophylax lessonae. The sequence goes on from NC_138777.1 coordinate 2,733,275, forward strand.
ACTAACGCTGATCTCTGCATTGGGGGCATATACTCTGCATTGGGGGCATGTATGCTGGTCAGGTCACTACATTGGAGGCACGCACGCTGATCTCTGCATTGGGGGCATGTATGCTGATCTCTGCATTGGGGGCATGTACGCTGGTCACTGCATTGGGGGCATGTATGCTGGTCAGGTCACTACATTGGAGGCACGCACTCTGATCTCTGCATTGGGGGCATGTACGCTGGTCACTGCATTGGGGGCATGTACGCTGGTCACTGCATTGGGGGCATGTACGCTGGTCACTGCATTGGGGGCATGTATGCTGGTCAGGTCACTACATTGGAGGCACACACTCTGATCTCTGCATTGGGGACACGCACGCTGATCTCTGCATTGGGGGCATGTACGCTGGTCACTGCATTGGGGGCATGTATGCTGGTCAGGTCACTACATTGGAGGCACGCACTCTGATCTCTGCATTGGGGGCACGCACGCTGATCTCTGAATTGGGGGCATGTACGCTGGTCACTGCATTGAAGGGGGGCATGTACGCTGGTCACTGCATTGGGAGCATGTACGCTGGTCACTGCATTGAAGGGGGGCATGTACGCTGGTCACTGCATTGGGGGCATGTACGCTGGTCACTGCATTGAAGGGGGGCACGCTGGTCACTCTGCATTGAAAGGGGGCACGCTGGTCACTGTGCATTGAAATAGGGCACGCTGGTCACTCTGCATTGAAAGGGGGCACGCTGGTTTCTCTGTATTGAAAGGGGGCACATTATGCCTTAATTACTGAAGGCCCCTTTCACACTTTTGCGACCTTAAAGTCACGCAATTTTTTACAGCGTTTTTTGCTGCAAAGCAATGCCTATTACATTTTTCTGTTTGCGCCCCCCCCCCCCCCCCAAAATTTTGAGCACCATCCGCCACTGATTCACACCATCCTTGTGCTGAGTTCCCTGGTCTGTACACCCGCTGTGCCCATTATGAAGGGTTCCCCCATCCCTGCCCATAGAATTGGAGGTACGACATGATAGGCTTCCTTTAACCCTCAGGCACTGATCACCCCCTGATTGCTGACTCCTGTATCTTATTGGACACTGAGTTTATTCTTTGCTCCTTTTATAGGTCAGGTCCAGAAAGAGATGGATTCCGTAGTTGGACCAAACCGGATCCCAACCTTAGAAGACCGTCCCGCGATGCCGTACACCGAAGCTGTTCTCCACGAGATCCTGCGATTCTGTAACATCGCCCCGCTGGGGATTTTTCACGCTACATCCAGAGACACCGTGGTCAGAGGGTATTCCATCCCTGAGGGTACCACCGTCATCACCAACCTCTACTCTGTGCACTTTGACCAGAAGTATTGGACCAACCCTGAGATCTTCTACCCAGAGAGGTTCCTGGACAGTGGTGGACAGTTCATCAAGAAAGAGGCCTTCGTCCCGTTCTCCCTGGGTGAGAACCAATCACAGCAGGCAACTTTATTATATAAGAATCTGGATTGTCCCCATTTCATTGTATCCATATACTATTGTTTCTCTATCGCTCATTGACAGACGTAGTCCTCGGTGATATAGCACCTTCGGGTTATGTTGCCTCCACAGGAGTAGGACTAGGCAGGAAATAAAATGCTCTGGCCACACCCTAGGGGCAGTCCCTGAGGGTATATCCTCTCTCTCTCTGCCACAGCAAATCAGTTTTTTTCTGTCTAGTTAGGAGTAAGGACCTAGATACCTTGCTGGGATCTTCGGTCCTGGCAGGATTTTTTTCTTAAAAAGATTTTTTTAGACAGCTTTTTCTCCAGTGTTCCTGTGAGATCTTCAAGCAAGAAAGCTGAACTGGGCGACGGGCTGGATGTTGAGATCCGGTGGTCACCCCAGTTCAGCCTACGAGCGCGTGCAGGCCATAGCTCCGCGCTGGGTCGGCCGCGACATAGTCCCACTGGAGGGACTGACCCTGCGAGTTAAACGTCTCACTGAAACGCCAAGGACCATGAGTCACGGCGTCCGTATTGGTCGACAGCCCTCCCGCCCCGGTGGAGAGGGGTACTGTCAGGAGTTGGTGCCCGCCTGGTTCCGGTATGGTGAGTAGTATGTTCCCCCTTTTCCCCCTGACGGGTCTTGTGGTGAACGCGGGCCCCTCTCTGTATGGTAAGGATGAGTTCCCTTCTATCCTATAACATGGCACAGATCCCCCTACTTTGAGTGTGATTTTTATGTGCAAAAAGCCAGGAGGCTTGGTTTGGGAGCTGACAATCTAATTGTATACATGTTAAAAGATTGTAATCAGTGGCAGTATGTGAATCTTACTGTGATAATATAAGTATCCTACCAGTCAGAAGCCACGGACATGTAGACTGCTTTCCAAGTCAGGTCTCCAGCAATAGCAGGCCTTCCGACGGCCATGCGGTCCGCCAGGGCCGGTACCGCCGACCAGGCTAAATCCCCATGTAGAGAAGGTGTTGTGATGCTCTGCAGTCACGCCGCTATTCGGTACAACCGCCGCCATTGTTTGCTAGATCTCACGAGGCCGCCATTTTGGCGTAGCCTCGTGTCTCCAGCATGGGGGCGGCCATGTTTGAGGTGACCCAAACACCTCGTGGAGCTAGGGGAGGCGCCGGAAGGCGTGCAGAGGGGCGGAGCCGCCTCCTTTCTTCCCGGGCAGCCAGCCAAAAGACTTCCTGTTTGTGAAGACAGCGCTGTAACCTGTTGCAGTGAACTCTGAGCATCAAGTGGTGAACCTGGGGGTCTATCTCTCTCTCTCTCTCTCGATCGATAGGGATCCCTAGCAGGTAACACTGAGGGGCTTTTGTGGCGCTGGGGGTCTGAAAAAAAAAAAAAAAAAAAAAGTTTTTTATTTAAGTTTGGATTGTATTTTCCGGGTAGTTACTGGAATAATCATGGACCCTGCCACACAAGTACCCCCACCTGTTTCCCTCGAGGGGGCCACGGGACCCGCCGGTGCACAGAGTATGGATGCATTTACAGCAGTTTTGGAGTCTATGGTGGCTCGGGTGGAGGCAGCCTGTCAGGGACGGGGGTCAAGGAAGCGACCCCCGCCTACCCCTATATTATCTGACACCTCTGACTCAGATTCAGAGATGGTCACTGCAGTTGCAGGTTCCTCTGCAAGGGCTGTTATCTCAGGTAAAGCTCCCTCAGACAGTGAGGAGGATGTTCATTCTTCCGCCATAATTCAGGAAGAAGCATTGGTGGACGCACTAGTTGTGGCAGTGCGGGAAACCTTAAGACTTGAGGTTTTACCGGCAGAGGCAACTGAAACAGAGATTCCTTTTGGTACTAATAAGCCCATCAAAACGGTGAAGGTTTTTCCTGTACCCAAGTGTTTTGGTAATAAAATTAAAGGAGAATGGGAGCATTCTAAGCGTACCTTTACTATTTCCAAGCGTATTGCTAGACGCTATCCGTTTGAGGAATCCCTCATTAAGAAATGGACGGTACCACCAGTGGTGGATCCACCTATTTCCAGGCTGAATAAAGCCACGGTTATTCCAGTGGAGGACACTTCGTCCTTTAAGGATCCGGTGGATCGAAAGATGGAAGCGGAGTCCCGCACTATCTTCTCCCTGATAGGGTTAGCATTTAGACCAGTAATTGTTATTGGTCTAGTTTCCCAGACACTTACGGAATGGGCGAGATTGGTACGCCAAGACCTTAGGGGAAAAGATATTCCACAGGAAACATCTGATTTGATGGAACAGATTATACAAGGGCTACAGTTTGTCTGTGACGCAGCCTTGGATGCTACCCCCCTATTAGGGCATGCATCTATGTCAGCGGTAATACTCAGACGTGTGCTGTGGTTAAAATGCTGGTCAGCTGACCTAGGTTCCAAAAAGACCTTGACGAATCTCCCCTTTCAGGGGAATCGCCTATTTGGGGCCACCCTAGATGAAATTATTAAGGATGCCACTGGGGGCAAGAGCACTTTCTTGCCACAGGCTGCTAAAGCTAAGGGACCTCGCAACAAGCGAGGACCTTTCTTTACCGCCCATAAAGGGTACGTACGCCCGGCTGGAACAAGCGGGAAAGGCAAGACTCCTCCAGGAGGGTTCAAGAAAGGCTGGTCGGACAAACAGAGGACCGAATTAGATCGAGCATCGACTACTACTACCGGTGCGATTCTTCCCTTCCAACAGTTAAGTACTACAGGGAGCGGTAGTCACCGTTCCCTGAATAGATCTTTTCCTTTACCTTTTCCTAAGATTAGTCTCAATTCCCCACAGGAATCGGATCTGGTTGACCAGATAGACCAAGAAGCCTCTAGCCGGGTGACTTCGGTCCCTGAGATTCAACCAGGAGAGATCACCGTTCCTGATAGGAATCAGGTGTCGGATAAATGTGTGGGAACAGAAAACGACCAGACTTTGTCGGATGGTCAGGGCCAGATAGCTCTAGGGACGCCTGGTTCAGATCCAATCAGCGCCAGTGGTCCTAGAAATTCTAGGCTGGCCTCGTCAAGCCGGCCTGGCCGACTTGGACTTGCTAGTCGCGGACGTTCCGTGGGAACTGCGTCTCAGGGAGTGTCTGTGGTCTCGAGGACCAATCTACCATTGTGCTTTACAGTCGCTGGTTTTAATGGCCTGGCCATTGAGACCCAGGTACTGAAGGACAGAGGGTTGTCAGCTTCAGTCATTCCTACCCTTATTAAAGCAAGGAAAGCGACTTCCAGCAAAGTCTATTATCACACATGGAAGACTTATATTGCGTGGTGCGAATCTTTAGGATTTCCTCCACGTACCTATTCGGTGACTCGAATATTGGCTTTTTTGCAAAAAGGGGTTGAGCAGAAGCTAGCCTTGAGCACCATCAAGGGTCAAGTTTCAGCATTAGCAATCTTCTTTCAGAAACCTTTAGCTACCAAGTCCTTGGTGCGGAATTTCATCCAGGGGGTGCGGCACCTGGCTCCACCAGTCCGCGCGCCCTTACCGCCCTGGGATCTTAATTTGGTTTTGTCGGTTCTACAGAAACCTCCTTTTGAAAACATCAGGGAGATTCCCTTGCTTACTTTATCCCAGAAGGTGGCCTTCTTGGTGGCTATTACTTCTGCTCGCAGGGTGTCAGAACTGGCTGCTTTATCATGCCAGTCACCATACCTAGTGATTCATAGGGATAAGGTAGTACTTCATCCTAAGCCATCCTTTCTTCCTAAGGTGGCTTCAGATTTTCATCTGAATGAAGATATTGTACTACCTTCCTTGTGTCCTCAGCCCAAGCATCATCAGGAACATGCGTTGCATTCCTTGGATGTGGTTCGGGCAATCAGGGTATACCTGAAAGCTACGGAATCTTTCCGTAAGACGGATTCACTTTTTGTGATCACGGATGGCCCCAGAAAGGGGTTGCCTGCATCTGCCGCGACCATTGCCAAATGGATTAGACAAACGGTGGTACAGGCTTATTCTATTAAGGGTCAGAGTCCTCCGTTCCCTGTTAGGGCGCACTCCACTCGAGCGCTCAGTACTTCCTGGGCCTTTCGCCATCAGGCGTCAGTGGTCCAGGTATGTAAGGCGGCCACCTGGTCGTCGGTACATACCTTTACAAAATTCTATAAAATTGATGTGACGGCATCAGCGGATGCCTCATTTGGCCGCAAGGTTTTGCAGGCCGCAATTTGAGGAGACCGGTGGTCTACCTCGAGGGTTTTTTTCTGTTTGAAAATTTTTTTGTTGAGTCTCATCATTAAGGATGAGCATTGTAAACTTCTAGTTGGCACCGGTTGGGCCTTCTAGATTTGGATTTGATTTCCATTTTCCCACCCCTCATTTGTGGTACTGCTTTGGGACGTCCCGAAGGTGCTGTATCACCGAGGACTACGTCTGTCAATGAGCGATAGAGAAAAATGGATTTTTGTAAAATCTTACCGTAAAATCCTTTTCTCTTAGCTCATTGACAGACGTAGTCCCCGCCCCTCTGTTTTTGAGTTGGGTTGGGTTAAATTCTCTAAGCACTGCTTTTGTGACATAACTGATTTGCTGTGGCAGAGAGAGAGAGGATATACCCTCAGGGACTGCCCCTAGGGTGTGGCCAGAGCATTTTATTTCCTGTCTAGTCCTACTCCTGTGGAGGCAACATAACCCGAAGGTGCTGTATCACCGAGGACTACGTCTGTCAATGAGCTAAGAGAAAAGGATTTTACGGTAAGATTTTACAAAAATCCATTTTTTTCTCAAGTGTCCAAAGTCTTCTAATGTTCTTCTCTCACAACAAGACAATGGGTTTTGGGGGTTCCAATACGTCCCCCTTCCTCAGGGCTCCGAAACAAATACAATATTGATACGATAATGGTTGTCGGGGATTCCCATTTGTTGAGTTTTTCTAATTGTAAAACAATTTTGATTTTATTCGTGAGATTTGTTTTCTTCATGTATCTTATATTTTATCTTTTATCCCTCTGATTTTTTTTTGGCTGTACATACAATATCTCACAAAAGTAAGTACACCCCTCCCATCTATCTTTTCATGTGACAACACTGAAGAAATGAGACTTTGCTACAATGTAAAGTAGTGAGTGTACAGCTTGTATAACAGTGTAAATTTACTGTCCCCTCAAAATAACTCAACACACAGCCATTAATGTCTAAACCGCTGGCAACAAAAGTGAGTACACCCCTAAGTGACAATCTCCAAATTGGGCCCAAAGTGTGAATATTTTGTGTGGCCGCCATTATTTTCCAGCACTGCCTTAACCCTCTTGGGCATGGAGTTCACCAGAGCTTCACAGGTTGTCACTGGAGTCCTCTTCCCCTCCTCCATGATGACATCACAGAGCTGGTGGATGTTAGAGACCTTGCGCTCCTCCACCTTCTGTTTGAGGATCCCCCACAGATACTCAATAGGGTTTAGGTCTGGAGACATGCTTGGCCAGTCCATCACCTTTACCCTCAGCTTCTTTACCAAGGCAGTGGTCATCTTGGAGGTGTTTGGGGTCGTTATGTTGGAATACTGCCCTGCGGCCCAGTCTCTGGGGGGAGGGGATCATGCTCTGATAGATGGGAGGGGTGTACTTAGTTCTGTCAGATACTGTATATATATATATTTGTGAGATTGCGTATATGGAAGAATCTTCCTATAATTGGATTATTGGAGGATTTTACATTTCTATATTCTGTATTTTTTTTGTGTCCCTGAAGGAGAAGGGGGAGGGGCATGTCTGAACTCCCAAAGCACAGTGAATGTTTTAGATGTCTTGTTGTGAAAGGAAACCAATATTCCCCGTTCTGGTGACAACTGAGGGGGGATTTCCTCTCTCTTCCAGCTGTGTCCGGGGAACACAGATATTTGCACAGGTGATCAAATACCACCAAAAGAAAGCTCTGTTTGTGGGGAAAAAAAGGACGTCAATTTCATTTGGGTACAGCGTCGCACGACCGTGCAATTGTCCGTTAAAGTCACACAGTGCCGAATCGCAAAATAGGCCCTGGTTTTTGAGCAGCCAAATCCTCCGGAGCTTAAGTGGTTAAAGAAATGGCATGCGAGCCACGCGGGTGAGAACCGCCCTGGAGGCGGAGCACATGTTTGTTTTGCGATTTCCATCCAATCTGGTGTTTTCTTTTTTTTTTTCTGGGATGACTTTTATCAGAAAGTCCTTTGCTGGCCGGACATCTGCAGCAGCTGGGAGGGTCATTAAACCATGTGACTGCCATCAGGGGCTGACTGGCAACTTTTGGCTCAGGGGGGCAATTACAATGCAGAGGCCCATGGTGCAGCGACTCGGCCCCCCTCCCCCTCACCCATTTAATCTGTACAATCTGTGTGGCTGAATTCGCATCGTGATTTCCAGAGCAGCGCGCTCCGAATCCCCCATACTGGAGGATGATAAACATATCACCATGTCACCAAATCTGGATCTGACACCATGGACACCTATCAGGGACTACAATATTTCAGTATAGTCCTAGAGTCCCGACAGGCAGGTTTATTCTATGTGCAGCGGGCCCTGGACCCGGGGGCCACACTCTGTTACTTTGTATCCCACAATGCAGCGCCCCCTACATTTATATGCAGGCATTGCAGGTGAAAGCTTCCATAGTTTATGATGGTGTCATGTCTGATAATTTGTATCTACCAGTGTCCCACAATGCAGCGCCCCCTATATTTATGTGAAGGCATTGCAGGTTAAGCTTCCATAGTTTATATTACCTTTGGGTCTCTAAATCTGTATCTACCAGTGTCCCACAATGCAGCGCCCCCTACATTATTGCAATGGAATTGCAGGGCGAAAGCTTCCAAATTTATGATGTTGTTGGGTGCCGCACAGCATTCCCCCCCCAGAAAACAGACCAGAGTGATAAAGGATTGTTTCCATGATTGTAGTAGATTCATATTGTAAAAATAAAAAAAAAAAAAGTTAATTTTTTTTTTAATGATAGTTTTTGTTTTTCAGGCCGCCGCCACTGTCTGGGAGAACAGCTTGCCAGGATGGAGCTTTTCCTTTTCTTCACGACCCTTCTCCGTCGCTTCCACCTCCATTTTCCGCACGGCACCGTACCGAACCTGAAACCAAAGCTCGGCATGACCCTCCAGCCGTATCCATACCAGATCTGTGCTGAGAAACGTTAGAGGTGTGACCCAATGGCTGGGATAGGAGACCAGGTAACTGCATGAAGAATGGCGCCTTATCCCGGATACCTGACCACCGGCCGCCATATTGGAGCTTCCTGATTATATTTCTGTGGAACCTTCGAGGTCAGCAGCCGGTATATTATCCTACATCTTGGAGTGATGACCTAGGCCTAGGGCATGGAAAGCAGAGCCAGGGACCTCCCTCAGGGATTATATGATGTGTGACTATTCTCTGCCTATCAGGGCGGACAGCTCAGGCTGTAAGGACCACATAGAGGCCATCCTGTCCATGTTCAGTCCTGATAATAGACACTCATATATAATATAACTAATAAAGTCTGCACCAGGATTACATGACAAATAAAGGGAAATATTGGGACTTTAAGTATATATCTAAAGATAGAATGTAGAGACACCAGTAAAATAAAAAATATACAACTTTATTATAACACCATTAAAAAATACAGTCCAAAAAAAAAAATTTGAATGATTTTATCATACGATCACCTAAAATATTTTTGCCAATAATACCACATATCCTCAAACAGGACTTGACAAAAAGATGAATATGTTAGGGTCCAATGAGATCACCATCTGAAGTTTGATGTGTTTCATGGGAATCCCCGCTTCCTCAGGACCCTGGATCTCAATTATAAATGAAGATGGATACTGAAATTATATTAGAAGAAAAATACATGAGTGAACATATAACACATAAACATCAATAATCAATCCAATAAATAGCATAAAATATCCTAAACCCATCAAAGAGAGGGGAAGGGAAAAAAACAACTTTGTCTATATTTATATAAACATAAATAAAAAATAATAAGAACACGTATGACACAAAATGCTATTTTTTTCTCTCTCCTCTGTTAAAATCTTCCCCAGCGCAGAATTATTTTTGTTTTCATCTTTATGTATAATTGAGATTCAAGGTTCTGAGGAAGTGAAGGCTCCCACAAAACGTGTCAACCTCCAGATTGTGATCTAATTGAGATTCAAGGTCCTGAGGAAGTGAAGGTTCCCACAAAACGTGTCAACCTCCAGATTGTGATCTAATTGAGATTCAAGGTCCTGAGGAAGTGAAGGTTCCCAAGAAATGCGTCAACCTCCAGATTGTGATCTAATTGAGATTGAAGGTCCTGAGGAAGCAGGGGTTCCCACAAAACGTGTCAACCTTCAGATTGTGATCTAATTGAGATTCAAGGTCCTGAGGAAGTGAAGGTTCCCACGAAATGCGTCAACCTTCAGATTGTGATGTAATTGAGATTCAAGTTCCTGAGGAAGCGAGGGTTCCCATAAAATGCGTCAACCTCCAGATTGTGATCTAATTGAGATTCAAGGTCCTGAGGAAGTGAAGGTTCCCACAAAATGTGTCAAACCTCCAGATTGTGATCTAATTGTTGTAAGCTCTAATGAGCAGGGCCCTCTGATTCCTCCTGTATTGAATTGTACTGTAACTGTATTGTCTTCCCCCACACTGTAAAGCGCTGCGCAAACTGTTGGCGCTATATAAATCCTGTATAATAATACATAATAATAATAATTGAGATTGAAGGTCCTGAGGAAGCGAGGGTTCCCACGAAATGTGTCAACCTTCAGATTGTGATCTATTTGAGATTGAAGGTCCAGAGGAAGTGAAGGTTCCCACGAAATGCATCAACCTCCAGATTGTGATCTAATTGAGATTCATGGTCCTGAGGAAGTGAAGGTTCCCATGAAATGTGTCAACCTCCAAATTGTGATCTAATTGAGAGTGAAGGTCCTGAGGAAGCAGGGGTTCCCACGAAACCGGTCAACCTTCAGATTGTGATCTAATTGAGATTCAAGGTCCTGAGGAAGTGAAGGTTCCCACGAAATGCGTCAACCTTCAGATTGTGATCTAATTGAGATTGAAGGTCCTGAGGAAGCAGGGGTTCCCACGAAACCCGTCAACCTTCAGATTGTGATCTAATTGAGATTCATGGTCCTGAGGAAGTGAAGGTTCCCATGAAATGTGTCAACCTCCAAATTGTGATCTCATTGAGATTGAAGGTCCTGAGGAAGCAGGGGTTCCCACGAAACCCGTCAACCTTCAGATTGTGATCTAATTGAGATTCAAGGTCCTGAGGAAGTGAAGGTTCCCACGAAATGCGTCAACCTTCAGATTGTGATCTAATTGCCAATCCCTGTTTTAGGATATGTGGTAAAACTGGAAAAAAAATTTTAACCTGTATATTTTTTTTGTTTTTTTAATAAAGTATATTTTATATTTTTCTGCTGTCTCTACATTCAATCTTTAAAGGTAAACGGTACTTAAAGCCCCGATATATTATTTCCATAATGATGACATTATGAGGACGAAACCTTCCAAAAGTTGTGACGTTTTTATAAAAGCCCCTCCCCTTTCTTCTATGTCAGGATTCCATGGCAGAAATGCAGATTGAATTGCACTGATAAAATTCAAGCCTAGAAGTCCATATAAAGGTACGACGGTCCAAATCCCAGTTGCTGTGTGACACACAAAGTCTTCTAAACTGGAAAAAACTTCTTAAACTGTTTCTTTGTCTGAACCAAATCCTCACACGCTCCCAGGCACTGCAGCTCACAGTGGGAGGAGTTTCAGTGCTGTCAATCCTGAAAGCAGTGGGCGGGACTAGGTGTGGCCAGGTGCTGCCCGACAGACTACAAGCATGGTGGGATGCTGACAGCCACGCCCCCATGCAATGTCAGCCGTTAGGTAGATCTTCTAGTTGACCAGTTCCAATGGGACCCTTTAGCTACAATCATGTGACCAGTGCCTAGGCAATGTGACCAGGACTGGCTGGAGAACAAAGAGCACCTCCTGTAAGGAAGGTAAGTATGGATAGAAGTATGTTATCTTCCCATTGGTGGTCCAGGTTCCAGGGCTGTCATCTGGATCCTAAATAGGTGATGTTAACCCTTTAATGCCACTTCCCGGCTGGCCTTTAAGTGGGCTTTGATTGGCTCTCACAGTGGTCACATGATTAGGATCTTGCCCTGTCGGTGCAGTCGGTGACCTCTCTGTCCGTGTGCTGGAGGTCCGACCTCTCTGTCTCTGTGCTGGGGGTCTGATCTCTCTGTCCGTGTGCTGGGGGTCTGACTTCTCTGTCTCTGTGCTGGGGGTCCGACCTCTCTGTCCGTGTGCTGGGGGTCTGACCTCTCTGTCTCTGTGCTGGGGGTCCGACTTCTCGGTTTCTGTGCTGGGGGTCCGACCTCTCTGTCTCTGTGCTGGGGGTCTGACCTCTCGGTCTCTGTGCTGGGGGTCCGACCTCTCTGTCCGTGTGCTGGGGGTCTGATCTCTCTGTCTCTGTGCTGGGGGTCCGACCTCTCTGTCTCTGTGCTGGGGGTCTGATCTCTCGGTCTCTGTGCTGGGGGTCTGATCTCTCTGTCCGTGTGCTGGGGGTCTGATCTCTCTGTCCGTGTGCTGGGGGTCTGATCTCTCTGTCCGTGTGCTGGGGGTCTGATCTCTCTGTCTCTGTGCTGGGGGTCCGACCTCTCTGTCCATGTGCTGGGGGTCTGACCTCTCGGTCTCTGTGCTGGGGGTCTGACCTCTCTGTCTCTGTGCTGGGGGTCTGATCTCTCTGTCTCTGTGCTGGGGGTCTGATCTCTCTGTCTCTGTGCTGGGGGTCCGACCTCTCTGTCTCTGTGCTGGGGGTCTGATCTCTCTGTCCGTGTGCTGGGGGTCTGATCTCTCTGTCCGTGTGCTGGGGGTCTGATCTCTCTGTCCGTGTGCTGGGGGTCTGATCTCTCTGTCTCTGTGCTGGGGGTCCGACCTCTCTGTCTCTGTGCTGGGGGTCTGACCTCTCTGTCTCTGTGCTGGGGGTCTGACCTCTCTGTCTCTGTGCTGGGGGTCTGACCTCTCGGTCTCTGTGCTGGGGGTCTGACCTCTCTGTCTCTGTGCTGGGGGTCTGACCTCTCGGTCTCTGTGCTGGGGGTCTGACCTCTCTGTCTCTGTGCTGGGGGTCTGACCTCTCTGTCTCTGTGCTGGGGGTCTGACCTCTCGGTCTCTGTGCTGGGGGTCTGACCTCTCTGTCTCTGTGCTGGGGGTCTGACCTCTCTGTCTCTGTGCTGGGGGTCTGACCTCTCGGTCTCTGTGCTGGGGGTCTGATCTCTCTGTCTCTGTGCTGGCGGTGAGCTCTCTGTCTCTGTGCTGGGGGTCTGACCTCTCGGTCTCTGTGCTGGGGGTCTGACCTCTCGGTCTCTGTGCTGGGGGTCTGACCTCTCTGTCTCTGTGCTGGGGGTCTGACCTCTCTGTCTCTGTGCTGGGGGTCTGACCTCTCGGCCTCTGTGCTGGGGGTCTGACCTCTCTGTCTCTGTGCTGGGGGTCTGACCTCTCTGTCTCTGTGCTGGGGGTCTGACCTCTCTGTCTCTGTGCTGGGGGTCTGACCTCTCTGTCTCTGTGCTGGGGGTCTGATCTCTCTGTCTCTGTGCTGGGGGTCTGACCTCTCTGTCTCTGTGCTGGGGGTCTGACCTCTCTGTCTCTGTGCTGGGGGTCCGATCTCTCTGTCTCTGTGCTGGGGGTCTGACCTCTCGGTCTCTGTGCTGGGGGTCTGACCTCTCTGTCTCTGTGCTGGGGGTCCGATCTCTCTGTCTCTGTGCTGGGGGTCTGACCTCTCGGTCTCTGTGCTGGGGGTGACCTCTCTGTCTCTGTGCTGAGGGTCTGACCTCTCTGTCTCTGTGCTGGGGGTCTGACCTCTCTGTCTCTGTGCTGGGGGTCCGACTTCTCTGTCCGTGTGCTGGGGGTCTGACCTCTCGGTCTCTGTGCTGGGGGTCCGACCTCTCTGTCTCTGTGCTGGGGGTCTGACCTCTCGGTCTCTGTGCTGGGGGTCTGACCTCTCTGTCTCTGTGCTGGGGGTCCGACCTCTCGGTCTCTGTGCTGGGGGTCTGATCTCTCTGTCCGTGTGCTTGGGGTCTGACTTCTCTGTCTCTGTGCTGAGGGTCCGACTTCTCTGTCCGTGTGCTGGGGGTCTGACCTCTCGGTCTCTGTGCTGGGGGTCCGACCTCTCTGTCTCTGTGCTGGGGGTCTGACCTCTCTGTCTCTGTGCTGGGGGTCCGACCTCTCTGTCTCTGTGCTGGGGGTCTGACCTCTCGGTCTCTGTGCTGGGGGTCTGATCTCTCTGTCCGTGTGCTTGGGGTCTGACTTCTCTGTCTCTGTGCTGAGGGTCCGACTTCTCTGTCCGTGTGCTGGGGGTCTGACCTCTCGGTCTCTGTGCTGGGGGTCCGACCTCTCTGTCTCTGTGCTGGGGGTCTGATCTCTCTGTCTCTGTGCTGGGGGTCTGACCTCTCTGTCTCTGTGCTGGGGGTCTGATCTCTCTGTCTCTGTGCTGGGGGTCTGACCTCTCTGTCTCTGTGCTGGGGGTCCGACCTCTCTGTCCGTGTGCTGGGGGTCTGACCTCTCTGTGCTGGGGGTCTGACCTCTCTTTCTCTGTGCTGGGGGTCTGACCTCTCTGTCTCTGTGCTGGGGGTCTGATCTCTCGGTCTCTGTGCTAGGGGTTTGACCTCTCGGTCTCTGTGCTGGGGGTCTGATCTCTCTGTCTCTGTGCTGGGGGTCTGATCTCTCTGTCTCTGTGCTGGGGGTCTGACCTCTCTGTCTCTGTGCTGGGGGTCTGATCTCTCGGTCTCTGTGCTGGGGGTCTGACCTCTCTGTCTCTGTGCTGGGGGTCTGACCTCTCTGTCTCTGTGCTGGGGGTCTGACCTCTCGGTCTCTGTGCTGGGGGTCTGACCTCTCTGTCTCTGTGCTGGGGGTCTGACCTCTCGGTCTCTGTGCTGGGGGTCTGACCTCTCGGTCTCTGTGCTGGGGGTCCGATCTCTCTGTCCGTGTGCTGGGGGTCTGACCTCTCGGTCTCTGTGCTGGGGGTCTGACCTCTCTGTCTCTGTGCTGGGGGTCTGACCTCTCTGTCTCTGTGCTGGGGGTCTGACCTCTCTGTCTCTGTGCTGGGGGTGAGCTCTCACCACACAAACCTTCTGCCGCCATAGAAGCAAATGTGTGGCATTTAACTCTTTTACTGCCACTGCCATAATCTGCTGCTGCCAGGAGTGTGTGTTAATCTGACAACCTGGCTGTGCAGCCGCCTCATTTCTTCCACTCACACCCCTCTTACTGCCTGCCTCTGCTGAACCAAAATCCCAGTGTTGGAGGAGTTCTCTGCTGCTTGACTGCAGAACATCCCCAGTCCCCCCACTATCTCCATACCATAGAGGGGAGGGGTACTATACTCTGACAGGGGAGGACTGACAACACTGCTTGGGATTTCGGTGCAGCAGAGGCAGCATTGTCAGCTCACTACAGGGAGTTTGGAGCTCAATATCTTCTATTTCATTTTGCCTTACTTTACACTTTGTGGGACATAGTGGGGGTGCTGTATTAATACTGGGACATAGTGGGGGTGTTGTAGTAATACTGGGACACGGTGGGGGTGTTGTAGTAATACTGGGACACGGTGGGGGTGCTGTATTAATACTGGGCATAGTGGGGACGCTTTATTAATTCTGGGACACGGTGGGGGTTTTGTATTAATACTGGGACACGGTGGGGGTGCTGTATTAGTACTGGGACACGGTGGGGGTGCTGTATTAGTACTGGGACACGGTGGGGTGCTGTATTAATACTGTGACATAGTGGGGGTGCTGTATTAATACTGGGACATAGTGGGGGTGCTGTATTAATACTGGGACATAGTGGGGGTGTTGTAGTAATACTGGGACATAGTGGGGGTGTTGTAGTAATACTGGGACATGGTGGGGGTGCTGTATTAATACTGGGACATGGTGGGGGTGCTGTATTAATACTGGGACATAGTGGGGGTGTTGTAGTAATACTGGGACATAGTGGGGGTGTTGTAGTAATACTGGGACATAGTGGGGGTGTTGTAGTAATACTGGGACATAGTGGGGGTGTTGTAGTAATACTGGGACATAGTGGGGGTGTTGTAGTAATACTGGGACACGGTGGGGGTTTTGAATTCTGGGACATAGTGGGGGTCCCGTCTGCTGGTAACCAGGTTTGGATTTACTCCTTTTACTAAAAATGGAGAGAATATCGCCCCCCCATATTGACTTCTATCTCATCCAATCAGAGTGGAGATGGTGCACTCTGTGGTTTTTATTCCACAATTATTATTTTATTTTATATACAAACACTTCGGAGTATATTTATAAAGCGGAGAATTTAACATTCACTGGGGGTGAATCTTTCAGGTCCATGTGTGGTGTATGATTCACCATCAGAGAGTGTTGGGTGAAAGTCTCATTCATGCATTGTCTGTATATTATATGAGCTCCAGCCATGTACTATATTCCTATTTATAGACATTCACATTATTATTATATTCTGTTAAGATTTTGTAACAACAAAATAAATATTTTTACTCTGCAGAAATGGGATTTTTCTTCTTATTTGTTTGTGTCAAATCCGGCAATTGTGAGTGTGTACAGGAGCTCAGCGTGACGCGTACGGTATGACGTGTACAGGAGCTCAGCGTGACGCGTACGGTATGACGTTTACAGGAGCTCAGTGTGACGCGTACGGTATGACGTTTACAGGAGCTCAGCGTGACGCGTACGGTATGACGTGTACAGGAGGTCAGGGTGACGCGTACGGTATGACGTGTACAGGAGGTCAGGGTGACGCGTACGGTATGACGTGTACAGGATCTCAGTGTGACGCATACATTATGACGTGTACAGGAGCTCAGCGTGACGCGTACATTATGACGTGTACAGGAGCTCAGCGTGACACGTACATTATGACGTGTACAGGAGCTCAGGGTGACGCGTACGGTATGACGTGTATGGTATGACATGTACAGGAGCTCAGCGTGATGCGTACGTTATGATGTGTATGGTATGACGTGCACAGGAGCTTAGGGTGACATGTACGGTATGACGTTTACAGGAGTACAGCGTGACGCGTACGGTATGACATGTACAGGAGCTCAGCATGACGCATATGGTATGACGTGTACGGTATGACGTGCACAGGCGCTTAGGGTGACATGTACAGTATGTCATTTACAAGAGCTCAGCATGACGTGTATGGTATGACGTGTACAGGAGATCAGGGTGACATGTACGGTATGATGTGTACAGGAGGTCAGGGTGACGTGTACGGCATGACGTGTACAGGAGGTCTGGGTGACATGTACGGTATGACGTGTACAGGAGGTCAGGGTGACATGTATAGGAGGTCAGGGTGACGTGTACGGCGTGACGTGTACAGGAGGTCTGGGTGACATGTAAGGTATAATGTGCACAGGAGCACAGGGTGACGTGTACGATATGACGTGTACAGAAGCCCCAGGTAGACATGTACGGTATGACGTGTACAGGAGCTCAGGGTGACGTGTACGGTATGACGTGTACAGGATCTCAGCTTCACCAGTGTAACCATACATATGCCAGACCTGTGGGACTGCTGTGGAAGTGGACAGTCACTGCCTTGTATTTTTCTCAATGAATGCAAGATGATCTCTGATTGGACAGGGTGTAGAGGCGGGTCAGTGACATCACAATCTCCACTTCATCCAATAAGAGAACACTTCGTATTCACTGAACAAGATGAAAGGTGCTTTGTGAATGGCAACCCTGCCGGGTGAGCGACCCCCTGTGGTCGCTATGGTGCAGAGTAATTGTCCGGCACAGAATCCAGAAGACAGCAGTGATAAATATAGTAGTGGTGACACTCAAAGTGGAGCCGTCCTAGGATACATTTCCCATGGTACATGCGGTATGTTCTCTGATCACTGGGGGAGGGGAGACTGAGGAAATTCTTCTTCCTGCCTGCAGGAGAATGATGACATCATCTCAGCCTAGGCAAAGTCACTGCCTGAACTCAAGGACGGCTTTTTATTGATGAAAGGTGGAGATTTTATATGTGATTGGTAATGTGTATTATATCATGAGAAGAATGTAATTCCAACCATTAAAGTTTCTGAAAGTCTACAGGGAAAACCAACTGCTGAGCCACGACTGTAATCCGGGGATTTCCTCTCCGCCATTGGAGACTCCGTCTCATCTACAAGGAAAGTGAAGCTGATTGCAGCTCAGAATCATTTAACAGGAAGCTGCGAGGTGTCGGGGATCATACAAACTCCAGAATAATACATTTCAGATGTAGAGGGGGGTGGGGACCAGGCAGCATCTGACATTTAACAGAATTGAGGAAAATAAGGAGAATCTAGAAATCTGCAAAATCCAGAAATTAAAAAAAAAACACACTGATTACATTTCAGGGAATTGCAACTTCACTCACATAGATGGATACATTGTATTGCCCCCTTCCCCCCATACAGATACATTGTATCACCCCCCCTCCCCCCATACAGATACATTGTATCACCCCTCCCCCCCATACAGATACATTGTATCACCCCCCCCCCCCATACAGATACATTGTATCACCCCTCCCCCCCATACAGATACATTGTATCGCCCCTCCCCTCACATAGAGGAGAATCTCATAAAAATGAGAATATCATCAAAAAGTGAATTTATTTCAGTATTTTGATTCAGAAAGGTAACCTCCTATATTTTCTATAGATGTCACACAGAGTGAGAGATTTCCAGCATTTCTTTCTCCTAATTTTGATGATTTTGGCTTCCAGCGAGTGACTCCCCAAAATTCAGCATCTCAGAAAATTAGAATATTACATAAGACCAATAAAAAAAAAGGATTTGTAATATAGAAATGTTGTCTTAGTGAGAAGTCTGTCCATGTACAGTATAGGAAGAGAAGTCTGTCCATGTACAGTATAGGAAGAGAAGTCTGTCCATGTACAGTATAGGAGGAGAAGTCTGTCCATGTACAGTATAGGATGAGAAGTCTGTCCATGTACAGTATAGGAGAAGTCTGTCCATGTACAGTATAGGGGGAGAAGTCTGTCCATGTACAGTATAGGAGGAGAAGTCTGTCCATGTACAGTATAGGAGAAGTCTGTCCATGTACAGTATAGGGGGAGAAGTCTGTCCATGTACAGTATAGGAAGAGAAGTCTGTCCATGTACAGTATAGGAGAAGTCTGTCCATGTACAGTATAGGAGAAGTCTGTCCATGTACAGTATAGGATGAGAAGTCTGTCCATGTACAGTATAGGAGAAGTCTGTCAATGTACAGTATAGGGGGAGAAGTCTGTCCATGTACAGTATAGGGGGAGAAGTCTGTCCATGTACAGTATAGGAGAAGTCTGTCCATGTACAGTATAGGGGGAGAAGTCTGTCCATGTACAGTATAGGAGGAGAAGTCTGTCCATGTACAGTATAGGAGAAGTCTGTCCATGTACAGTATAGGGGGAGAAGTCTGTCCATGTACAGTATAGGATGAGAAGTCTGTCCATGTACAGTATAGGAGAAGTCTGTCCATGTACAGTATAGGGGGAGAAGTCTGTCCATGTACAGTATAGGAAGAGAAGTCTGTCCATGTACAGTATAGGAGAAGTCTGTCCATGTACAGTATAGGGGGAGAAGTCTGTCCATGTACAGTATAGGAAGAGAAGTCTGTCCATGTACAGTATAGGAGAAGTCTGTCCATGTACAGTATAGGAGAAGTCTGTCCATGTACAGTATAGGATGAGAAGTCTGTCCATGTACAGTATAGGAGAAGTCTGTCAATGTACAGTATAGGGGGAGAAGTCTGTCCATGTACAGTATAGGAGGAGAAGTCTGTCCATGTACAGTATAGGGGGAGAAGTCTGTCCATGTACAGTATAGGATGAGAAGTCTGTCCATGTACAGTATAGGAGAAGTCTGTCCATGTACAGTATAGGATGAGAAGTCTGTCCATGTACAGTATAGGATGCACTCAGTACTTGGTCGGGGCTCCTTTTCCATGAATTACTGCATCAATGTGGCGTGGCATGGAGGCGTGGCATGGAGGCGTGGCATGGAGGCGATCAGCCTGTGGCACTGCTGAGGTGTTATGGAAGCCCAGATTGCTTTGATAGCGGCCTTCAGCTCCTCTGCATTGTTGGGTCTGGTGTCTCTCATCTTCCTCCTGACAATCCCCTACAGATTCTCTATGGGGTTTAGGTCAGGCCAGTTTGCTGGCCAATCATGCACAGTGATCCCATGATCATGTGACCAGGTATTGGTAGATTTGGCAGTGTGGGCGGAGCCAAGTTCTGCTGGAAAATGAAATCAGGATCTCCATAAAGCTGGTCAGCAGAGGGAAGCATGAAGAGCTCTAGAATTCCCTGCTAGAGGGCGGAGCTGACTCTGGACCGACACCAGCAGATGACACCGACCCCCAAATCATCACTGACTGTGGAAAATGTTGCATTTCATTTGGAAATGAAGGTCCCAGAGTCTGGAGGAGGAGTGGAGAGGCACAGAATCCAAGTTGCATGAGGTCCAGTGTGAAGTTTCCCCAGTCAGTGATGATTTGGGGGTCGGTGTCATCTGCTGGTGTTGGTCCACCAAAGTCAGTGCAGCCCTCTAGCAGGAAATTCTAGGGCACTTCATGCTTCCCTCTGCTGACCAGCTTTCTGGAGATCCTGATTTCATTTTCCAGCAGGACTTGGCTCCGCCCACACTGCCAAACCTACCAATACCTGGTCACATGATCATGGGATCACTGTGCTTGATTGGCCAGCAAACTGGCCTGACCTAAACCCCATAGAGAATCTGTGGGGGATTGTCAGGAGGAAGATGAGAGACACCAGACCCAACAATGCAGAGGAGGTGAAGGCCGCTATCAAAGCAACCTGAGCTTCCATAACACCTCAGCAGTGCCACAGGCTGATCGCCTCCATGCCACGCCTCCATGCCACGCCGCATTGATGCAGTAATTCATGGAAAAGGGGCCCGACCAAGTACTGAGTGCATCCTATACTGTACATGGACAGACTTCTCCCCCTATACTGTACATGGACAGACTTCCCATCCTATACTGTACATGGACAGACTTCTCCCCCTATACTGTACATGGACAGACTTCTCCTCCTATACTGTACATGGACAGACTTCTCCCCCTATACTGTACATGGACAGACTTCTCATCCTATACTGTACATGGACAGACTTCTCCTCCTATACTGTACATGGACAGACTTCTCCTCCTATACTGTACATGGACAGACTTCTCCTATACTGTACATGGACAGACTTCTCATCCTATACTGTACATGGACAGACTTCTCCTCCTATACTGTACATGGACAGACTTCCCATCCTATACTGTACATGGACAGACTTCTCCCCCTATACTGTACATGGACAGACTTCTCATCCTATACTGTACATGGACAGACTTCTCCCCCTATACTGTACATGGACAGACTTCTTATCCTATACTGTACATGGACAGACTTCTCCTCCTATACTGTACATGGACAGACTTCTCCCCCTATACTGTACATAGACAGACTTCTCCTATACTGTACATGGACAGACTTCTCCCCCTATACTGTACATGGACAGACTTCTCCTCCTATACTGTACATGGACAGACTTCACATCCTATACTGTACATGGACAGACTTCTCCCCCTATACTGTACATGGACAGACTTCTCCCCCTATACTGTACATGGACAGACTTCTCCTCCTATACTGTACATGGACAGACTTCTCCCCCTATACTGTACATGGACAGACTTCTCCTCCTATACTGTACATGGACAGACTTCTCCTCCTATACTGTACATGGACAGACTTCTCATCCTATACTGTACATGGACAGACTTCTCATCCTATACTGTACATGGACAGACTTCTCCCCCTATACTGTACATAGACAGACTTCTCCCCCTATACTGTACATGGACAGACTTCTCCTCCTATACTGTACATGGACAGACTTCTCCTATACTGTACATGGACAGACTTCTCATCCTATACTGTACATGGACAGACTTCTCCTATACTGTACATGGACAGACTTCTCCTCCTATACTGTACATGGACAGACTTCTCCCCCTATACTGTACATGGACAGACTTCTCCTATACTGTACATGGACAGACTTCTCCTCCTATACTGTACATGGACAGACTTCTCCCCCTATACTGTACAAGGACAGACTTCTCCTCCTATACTGTACATGGACAGACTTCTCCTATACTGTACATGGACAGACTTCTCCCCCTATACTGTACATGGACAGACTTCTCCTATACTGTACATGGACAGACTTCTCATCCTATACTGTACATGGACAGACTTCTCCCCCTATACTGTACATGGACAGACTTCTCATCCTATACTGTACATGGACAGACTTCTCCTATACTGTACATGGACAGACTTCTCCCCCTATACTGTACATGGACAGACTTCTCCTCCTATACTGTACATGGACAGACTTCTCATCCTATACTGTACATGGACAGACTTCTCCTCCTATACTGTACATGGACAGACTTCTCCTATACTGTACATGGACAGACTTCTCATCCTATACTGTACATGGACAGACTTCTCCTATACTGTACATGGACAGACTTCTCCTATACTGTACATGGACAGACTTCTCCTCCTATACTGTACATGGACAGACTTCTCCTATACTGTACATGGACAGACTTCTCCCCCTATACTGTACATGGACAGACTTCTCCTCCTATACTGTACATGGACAGACTTCTCCTATGCTGTACATGGACAGACTTCTCCTATACTGTACATGGACAGACTTCTCATCCTATACTGTACATGGACAGACTTCTCATCCTATACTGTACATGGACAGACTTCTCCCCCTATACTGTACATGGACAGACTTCCCATCCTATACTGTACATGGACAGACTTCTCCTATACTGTACATGGACAGACTTCTCCCCCTATACTGTACATGGACAGACTTCACATCCTATACTGTACATGGACAGACTTCTCCTCCTATACTGTACATGGACAGACTTCTCCCCCTATACTGTACATGGACAGACTTCTCCCCCTATACTGTACATGGACAGACTTCTCCTATACTGTACATGGACAGACTTCTCCCCCTATACTGTACATGGACAGACTTCTCCTCCTATACTGTACATGGACAGACTTCTCATCCTATACTGTACATGGACAGACTTCTCCTCCTATACTGTACATGGACAGACTTCTCCTATACTGTACATGGACAGACTTCTCATCCTATACTGTACATGGACAGACTTCTCCTATACTGTACATGGACAGACTTCTCCTATACTGTACATGGACAGACTTCTCCCCCTATACTGTACAAGGACAGACTTCTCCTATACTGTACATGGACAGACTTCTCCTCCTATACTGTACATGGACAGACTTCTCCCCCTATACTGTACATGGACAGACTTCTCCTATACTGTACATGGACAGACTTCTCCCCCTATACTGTACATGGACAGACTTCTCATCCTATACTGTACATGGACAGACTTCTATACTGTACATGGACAGACTTCTCCTATACTGTACATGGACAGACTTCTCCTCCTATACTGTACATGGACAGACTTCTCCTCCTATACTGTACATGGACAGACTTCTCCCCCTATACTGTACATGGACAGACTTCTCCCCCTATACTGTACATGGACAGACTTCTCCCCCTATACTGTACATGGACAGACTTCTCCTATACTGTACATGGACAGACTTCTCATCCTATACTGTACATGGACAGACTTCTCATCCTATACTGTACATGGACAGACTTCTCCTATACTGTACATGGACAGACTTCTCATCCTATACTGTACATGGACAGACTTCTCCTCCTATACTGTACATGGACAGACTTCTCATCCTATACTGTACATGGACAGACTTCTCCTCCTATACTGTACATGGACAGACTTCTCATCCTATACTGTACATGGACAGACTTCTCCTCCTATACTGTACATGGACAGACTTCTCCTATACTGTACATGGACAGACTTCTCCTCCTATACTGTACATGGACAGACTTCTCCCCCTATACTGTACATGGACAGACTTCTCCCCCTATACTGTACATGGACAGACTTCTCCTATACTGTACATGGACAGACTTCTCCCCCTATACTGTACATGGACAGACTTCTCCCCCTATACTGTACATGGACAGACTTCTCATCCTATACTGTACATGGACAGACTTCTCATCCTATACTGTACATGGACAGACTTCTCCCCCTATACTGTACATGGACAGACTTTCCATCCTATACTGTACATGGACAGACTTCTCACCCTATACTGTACATGGACAGACTTCTCCTCCTATACTGTACATGGACAGACTTCTCCCCCTATACTGTACATGGACAGACTTCTCACTAAGACAACATTTCTCTATTATAAATCCTTTTTTATTGGTCTTATGTAATATTCTAATTTTCTGATACTGAATTTTGGGGTGTCACTCGCTGGAAGCCAAAATCATCAAATGCTGGAAATCTCTCCCTCTGTGTGACATCTATAGAAAATATAGGAGGTCACCTTTCTCAGTTCAATTACTGAAATAAATTCACTTTTTGTTCATATTCTAATTTTATGAGATTCTCCTGTATATAATGTTTGGGGGGTTTGGGGACTCCAAAGTGAGGAGAGACTCTGATGAGGACACCTATGTAAAGGGGGGGGGGGGGTTGGATTTTGTTTTGCTTTGTTTTACTGAAGTTTTATTTTCTGTTCTAAATCCGATCACCGACCGATTACACCGCCCCCTTTTCTGACACTTTTTGTTCACATGTAACAATCAGTTTGTTTCTGCTGGAAAATTACTTATAATGAATCTCCGTAAATTAAGCTCTGATACAATGTATAAAGAATCTCTGTAAATTGAGTGCTGATACAATATAAAATGAATCTCCATAAACGAAGCTCTGATACATTATATAATGAATCTCCGTAAATTAAGCTCTGATACAATGTAGAATGAATTTATGTGAATGAATCTCTGTGAATAAAACTCTGTGAATGAAGCTCTGATATAATGTATAATGAATCCCCATGAATGAAGCTCTGATATAATGTATAATGAATCTCCATGAATGAAGCTCTGATACAATGTATAATGAATCTTCGTGAATGAAGCTCTGATACAATGAATCTCTGAATAAAGCTCTATGAATGAAGCTGATATAATGTATAATGAATCTCCGTGAATGAAGCTCTGATACAATGTATAATGAATCCCTGTGAATGAAACTCTGATAGAATCTCCGTGAATGAAGCTCTGATACAATGTATAATGAATCTCCATGAATGAAGCTCTGATACAATGTATAATGAATCTTCGTGAATGAAGCTCTGATACAATGTACAATGAATCTCTGAATAAAGCTCTATGAATGAAGCTGATATAATGTATAATGAATCTCCGTGAATGAAGCTCTGATACAATGTATAATGAATCTCCGTGAATGAAGCTCTGATACAATGTATAATGAATCTCCGTGAATG
The DNA here is from genome assembly GCF_965119305.1 of Pelophylax lessonae. NCBI lineage: Eukaryota > Metazoa > Chordata > Amphibia > Anura > Ranidae > Pelophylax > Pelophylax lessonae. The sequence goes on from NC_138777.1 coordinate 2,758,225, forward strand.
AAGCTCTGATACAATGTATAATGAATCTCCGTGAATGAAGCTCTGATACAATGTAGCAATATTCCTTCATATCAGGCAATTGCGGGGAAAGTTACAGACGTATTTTCAGTGATCCTTGAGGAAAGTGATGAAGTCAGTCGGCGTTGCGCTCGGAAGGAATGGAATATTCTCTTCTGATCGGTGAAGATAAAGTTTATTTTCTTTGTGTGCAAAATCCCAACATTGCAGAAAACAGATCCCGGAGCCACGCTCCGCCCCCTCCCCCCACAAGCGGCTTACATATCACTCCAGAACAACAAAGTGCTATAAAATCTGCTGGACTTCCACCATTGGCCAGATCTGGGCTCCAGAATTTTGGCTCATTGGGCAACCAATCCTATTGGAAATCTGGCACTGCAGGAGCCCGGCCTATGGCAGAGAAGCCTCGTACACAGCTGTACTCCTCTATGGCAGAGATAATTACCCGCTGGCAGCAGACCCGGTCGGTGGGAAATGTTGGCATTGGCCCCACCAGGATTGTCCGCTGCTGGCCACAGACAGAAGCCTGTCTATGAAAAGGACCGGAAAGTGTCATCTAACTAAGGATTCCACTCCACCTACATCTAATATTTCATTGGATGGGCACATTTCCTCGCCGTCATTTCAGTCTCCTCCCAGAAGGTGTCACTATCATGGCTGAATCTTGTTTTTATCCTACATGATGGAGAATCCGTCCTGCGAGGGTGACACCATCATCTCACCATGTAACTGAGGTTCATGGATGGAAAGGAAAAATCAGTTCTGGTGGAGCTGGACATTATTGGGGGGGACCGGTGAAATCGGTAATACCGTTACTGCTCCAAACTTCCCTGTACCTTCATATCCCAGGAGGGCATCCCTGCTCAGCTGGGCCACTGGTCAAGTAGTAATGAACAGGCCACACATCGATGCCATCACCAAGTTAAAACTAGCTTTAATAAATAGAGGAATCACAACATACAGTGTCACCTGACCTCCCGCTCCAACGCGTTTCTCCCCAATAGGGCCTAAGCAATGATGTGTTGGACAGCCAAAACTATATGTTCCGAGTCCTCAATTTATTATAGTAAATCCGGTTTTATATTGGTGATGGGATCAGTGTGTGGCCCTAATCATTTCTACTGAAAGAGCACCTGTGATACTAAATATGTTATATGCCAAGGAAGTCTCTGTCCAACGTGTTTCTCCCTATTTAGACATGGAGTTGGGGGAGGCAGCAAAAATGCACGATTGAGCCAAATTTTTTGCCAACCCCTCCCCCTTAAGATGCAATTGGCAATGAACGGGGGGTTGTAGATGCCATGGTCGCTTTGCGCCAATGGCAAAGTTTATTCAACGTGTAGCGATCAACGAACGGCAAGCCCACCAAACGCTACACACTAGCAAATGGGGAAGCGCCACAAATACCTCACAACCGCGTGCAATGCATCTGCTTGCGGCATGTTTGTCAGCAAAAATTGGGTTAAAACTAACCTCTGGTCAGTAGCCTGGGAAGCGTGATTCGAATTCGGATCAGGCTTCAGAGGAAGGGAAGATTAGGATGCACATCTAAATCTAGCCTAAGGCTTAATCCATGGGGGTTGGAGGAGGCAGAGGATAGGCAAGGCTATGGGATGCGAGTCCTCTCTTGGCATGATATGCGGTCCATTCATTTCTTTTCAAAGGATACCTGCCATACTAAAAGGTATAAGCCAAGAGAGCCTCTGTCCAGGTCCTGCTCCAACACGTTTCTCCCTGTTAGGGCTTAATCAATGATGTGTTGGAGCAGGCAGTGGACAGGCAAGACTATATGTTGTGAGTCCTCTCTTATATTAAAGTTGGTTTTACATCAGTGTGTGGCCCATTAATTTCTCTTCAAAGGACACCTGCCATACTAAAAGGTATATGCCAAGAAAGCCTCTGTCCAGCTCCTGCTCCAACGTGTTTCTGCCTGTTAGGGCTTAATCCATGATGTGTTGGAGCAGGCATTGGACAGGCAAGGCTATATGGTGTGAGTCCCCTCTTGGCATGATGTGCGGTCCATTAATTTCTCTTCAAAGGGCACCTGTCATACTAAAAGGTATATGCCAAGAAAGCCTGTCCAGGTCCTACTACAACGCATTTCTCCCGGTTAGGGCTTAATCCATGATGTGTTGGAGCAGGCAGTAGACAGGCAAGACTATATGTGGTGAGTCCTCTCTTGGCATGATGGGCAGTCCATTCATTCCTCTTCAAAGGATACCTGCTATACTAAAAAGTATATGCCAAGAAACCCTCTGTCCAGCTCCTGCTCCAACGTGTTTCTCCCTGTTAGAGCTTAATCCATGATGTGTTGGAGCAGGCAGTAGACAGGCAAGACTATATGTTGCGAGTCCTCTCTTGGCACGATGGGCAGTCCATTCATTTCTCTTCAAAGGATACCTGCTATACTAAAAGGTATATGCCAAGAAAGCCTCTGTCCAGCTCCTACTCCAACACGTTTCTCCCTGTTAGGGCTTAATCCATGATGTGTTGGAGCAGGCAGTGGACAGGCAAGATTATATGTTATGAGTCCTCTCTTGGCATGATAGGCGGTCCATTAATTCCTCTTCAAAGGAGGCCTGCCATACTAAAAGGTATATGCCAAGAAAGCCTCTGTTCAGCTCCTACTACAACACGTTTCTCTCTGTTAGGACTTAATCAATGATGTGTTGGAGCAGGCAGTGGACAGGCAAGACTATATGTTGTGAGTCCTCTCTTATATTAAAGTTGGTTTTACATCAGTGTGTGGCCCATTAATTTCTCTTCAAAGGACACCTGCCATACTAAAAGGTATATGCCAAGAAAGCCTCTGTCCAGCTCCTGCTACAACGCGTTTCTCCCTGTTAGGGCTTAATCCATGATGTGTTGAAGCAGGCAGTGGACAGGCAAGACTATATATTATGAGTCCTATCTTATAATAAAGTTGTGGCCCATTCATTTCTATTTAAAAGGCACCAGCCATACTAATAGTTACAGAGAGGTAAATAAGTATTTGATCCCTGCAGATTGTGTAAGTTTCCCCACTTACAAAGAAATAGTGGGTGTATAATTTTTATCATAGGTGTATTTTATATGACAGAGACAGAATATCAACCAAAAAGCCAGAAAAATCACAGGATACAAATGTTATAAATGGAGTTGCATTTCAGTGAGTAAAATAAGTATTTGATCCCCTTAGTAGTTGGTGGAGAAACCCTTGTTGGAAGCACAGAGGTCAGACGTTTCTTGTAGTTGGTGACCAGGTTTGCACACATCTCAGGAGGGATTTTTGTCCACTCTTCTTTACAGATCTTCTCTAAATCCTTAAAGTGGTGTTCCACTCAAATGTGGAACTTCCGCTTTAAGGCCTCCTGACATGCCAAATTTGTCATTTTCTTTTGGGGGGGGGGGGGAGGAGCGGGCACCTAGTTTGACAGGTACCCACTTCCACTTCTGTTTGGGCCGCCTAGGTTCCCCCTCCTTCCCTGCAATCTTCTGGGACACGTCATAGGTCCCAGAAGATTTCCCATCCACTCAGCGCAACTCGCACATGCGCACCCAGCTGTGAAGCCGCAAGCTGTCACAGCCGGGTGCCCACAGTAGTGATGCCAGCGCCACAGGGTGAAGAGGGAGAGTACCAAGGCTTCTGCCCGCCGCATCGCTGGATGGTGGGACAGGTGAGTGTATGTTTATTAAAAGTCAGCAGTTACACTTTTTATAGCTGCTGACTTTTAATAAACACAAAAACTGGTGGAACTCCGCTTTAATGTTTCTTGGCTGTCGCTTGGAAACTCGAAGTTTCAGCTCCCTCCATACATTTTCTATAGGATGAAGGTCTGCAGACTAGCTAGGCCACTCCATGACCTTAATGTGCTTCTTCTTGAGCCACTCCTTTGTTGCCTTGGCAGTATGTTTTGGGTCATTGTCATGCTGGAAGACCCATCCATGACCCATCTTCAGTGTTCTGACTGAGGGAAGAAGGTTCTCATCCAAGATTTTACAATACATGGCCCCGCCCATTGGCCTCTTAATGTGGTAGAGTCAGTCTGCTCCTTTAGCAGCAAAACAGCTCCAAATCATCATATTTCCACCTCCGTGCTTAACTGTAGAGATGGTGACTGTAGGGGCGGTGACTGTAGGGGCGGTGACTGTAGGGGCGGTGACTGTAGGGGCGGTGACTGTAGGGACGGTGACTGTAGGGACGGTGACTGTAGGGACGGTGACTGTAGGGACGGTGACTGTAGGGACGGTGACTGTAGGGGCGGTGACTGTAGGGAATGTGTTCTTAGGGTCATAGTCAGCACTTTTTCTTCCTCCAAACACAGTCGAGGTAATACCAAAGACCACAATTTTGGTCTCATTTGACCACAGAACTTTCTCCCAATCCTTCTCCGAATCATTTAGATGTTTATTGGCATGACTGTTCATGTGCGTTCTGGAGAAGGGGGACTCGCTGTGTTTGTAGGAAGAAAACTGTTGACTATGACCCTAAGAACACCATCCCTACAGCCACCGTCCCTACAGTCACCATCTCTACAGCCACCGTCCCTACAGTCACCGTCTCTACAGTCACTGTCCCCACAGTCACCGTCCCCACAGTCACCGTCCCTACACTCACCGTCTCTACAGTCACCTTCCCTACAGTCACCGTCCCTACAGTCACCGTCCCTACAGTCACCTTCCCTACAGCCACCGTCCCTACAGTCACCATACCTACAGTCACCCTCTCTACAGTCACCGTCTCTACAGTCACCGTCCCTACAGTCACCGTCCCTACAGTCACCTTCCCTACAGCCACCGTCCCTACAGTCACCGTCCCTACAGTCACTGTCCCTACAGTCACCGTCCCTACAGTCACCTTCCCTACAGCCACCGTCCCTACAGTCACCGTCCCTACAGTCACCGTCCCTACAGTCACTGTCCCTACAGTCACTGTCCCTACAGTCAAACAAGGAGGTGGAAACATGATGCTTTGGGGCTGTTTCTCTGCTAAAGGTACAGGCCGACTTTGCTGCATTGAGGGGCCAATGGGCGGGGCCATGTATTGTAAAACCTTGGATGAGAACCTTCTTCCCCCAGCCAGAACACTGAAGATGGGTCATGGATGGGTCTTTCAGCATTACAATGACCCAAAACATATCGTCAAGGCAACAAAGGAGTGGCTCAAGAAGAAGCACATTAAGGTCATAGAGTGGCCTAGCCAGACTCCAGACCTTCATCCTATAGAAAATTTATGGAGGGAGCTGAAACTTCGAGTTGCCAAGCAACAGCCAAGAAATCTTAAGGATTTAGAGAAGATCTGTAAAGAAGAGTGAACCAAAATCCCTCCTGAGATGTGTGCAAACCTGGTCACCAAGAAACGTCTGACCTCTGTGCGACCAACAAGGGTTTCTCCACCAACTACTAAGGGGATCAAATACTTATTTTACTCCCTGAACTGCAACGCCATTTTCCAACGTTCCACATATGGTTTTACATCCATACACCATACTCTTGTATATGTTGTATGATTGTATATTGTCTGATCTTTTTTTGATCTATTTTATCTTGTTATAATTCAATAAATGATTTAATTTTACTCTTTTTGGAAGTGTGATTGCCGTTCAAGTCCCACCCCTAGGGGGAACCCTTTCCTGTTTTGTCACAGTAATTTTGGGATGTTGGCAACCCACTTTCACAGTTTCCTATAACTGGGGACACACTACTACATGCAACTCCATTTATAACATTTGTATCATGTGTTTTTTCTGGATTTTTGGTTGATTTTCTGTCTCTATCATATAAAATACACCTATGATAAAAATTATACACCCACTATTTCTTTGTAAGTGGGAAAACTGACACAATCTGCAGGGAATCAAACACTTATTTCCCTCTCTGTAATATGCCAAAGAAGCCTCTGAGGGCCCTCAGGTAGATAAATCACAAAGCAGATAAACAGGTGCAACTGGAACCACGAAGAGAGGAACACTTACTGGCTGCAGGGTTATGTACTGTTATGAGAAGTCCCCCTTAAACCAGGAAATGAGAAGCACTTGAAGGGGACCTTTTAGGGCAGCTGCTACCTATCTCACCCAGCTCTGGAGCAACTACAGGGAAATCCAGGTCTGGGACCAGCCGTGGAGGGGTCAACCACCATAAAAAAAAATACATTTTAGTTGAGTTCAATGGTGGATGCAGAACCGTCACCTACAAGCTCCCTCTCCCACCGGCTGCCCCCCCCCCCCCTTCCCCTCATTCCCAGAATACAACTAGAGAAAATTTGGAGGACAATAAGAGAGCCAGATCTTTGGTGGCAATTTATTGAAAAATAAATAGAATAGATAAATATTCAGTTGTGGTGGCTCCTCACTGGATTGCACTGCACAGCACTGGCCACAAGAGGGAGCACTACGCTATGAGGCTCTTCATTGGTGGATGAACGTATTGATAATGTAATCGTAAAAGTCAGCTCCAACCAAACAGTGGAACACAAAACCCAAATACCTTTGGAAATCCTCGTGAGCCCCCCCCCCCCCCCTCCTACTAAGCTAATATAAGGTCACCCTCCCAGGGGGGATTCTCCATAATGTAAGGTAGTAAACAACGCAGCTTTGCAGTCTCTGTGCCACAATGCCCCGCCTCCTGACTCACTGAAGAACGCCAGCACAAAGGTAACGCCCACGCGGAGCTTTACCATTGCTGTAAGCTCTCCTAGGCATTTCAAGGTAGCCACCCCTGCTGCAAGCCTGATTTCAACTTTCAGCTGTAAATGGTAAATTAATGACTTTTAAGGAGAAGCACGTGTCAAACTAGCTGTTTTTATATATTTTTTGCTTCGTGCGGCAAAAATAAAAGACCTAATTTTTGTTATTAAAAATAAAATGCTGCTGTGAATCACCCGTCGGGCGCAAACAAAAGAGCGCCAGTGCTGCATCTCCGCACACGCAAGCCCCGCCTGCTGCGAATTAACCCTTCGCTGTCAGTCGTATTTACAAGACCTCCGAGTAGTGTATGTAGTCAGAGTGGCCGATGGACCTGGCACAGGATTACATCGGTTTGTCACCGCCTCAGCAAGGCTTCCTGAGCGTCGCGCCCAAGCGGTGATACCAGAATTCAGCGTACGGAAAAAGTAGTAGTCATCGTCACTTTTCGCACTGCACCGCGGCATTCATGAGTAAAGGATGCGTCCGAGCGATAAAGTCTGTATGTGGGGGGGGGGGGGTTTCGTCTCTTACCCCTCGGCACCTGAAATGTTAGCGTTACATGTGAGAAATACATGGGCCCCTCCCCCAGAGGGAGGCGGCGACGCAAAATACATGGGGGGATCAGATAAAATGGGGTAATAATACGTATTATGTAGAATCTGCTATAAACTATCGGTTATCGTTTGGGGAGCTGTCACATCGTATCACACGGTGTTACAAATGTTACACATTTACCTACCAATCCTGAGAAAAAGAGTGGAAAAATATATATAATATATATTTATATATATAATAATAATAATCGCCTAATTAAAAAAAATAAAATCCCTTCATTACTGAAATATTTAAGCTTTTTTTTTTTTTTTTCTTTTTTTTTTTTTTTTTTTTAGTTTTTTCTTTTTTTTTTTTTTTTCTTTCTTTCAGGGTCTACCACAGAACGGCAACTGAAAAGGAAACAAAAAGAAACTGGTATAACCATCATGTCTGTGAAGGTTCAGGTACCCAGGTCATGGAAGAGCTGGCAGTAGCTGGTCGCCTTCAGTTGGACTTGTTCTGTGATGGTGACATGCAGATCCCACAAGCCACTTCTTCGGTTCTGGAGGATATCCCAATATTTATATCCACACAGGTACCTCCATCTAATCACCATGGAATATGTCAAGGCAGATGCTGATTGTGCGAGAACAGGATAAGGAAGTTTGAAGGTTGTGGAACCAACCTGTTCTGCTAACATAATCCCATCCTTGGTGCCTACAGTGGGGAAAATAATGATTTGATCCCCTGCAGATTTTAGAGGAAGAATAATGCTGACTATGACCCTAAGAACACCATCCCTACAATATCCGTCCCTACAGACACCGCCCCTACAGTCACCGCCCCTACAGACACCGCCCCTACAGTCTCCGTCCCTACAGTCTCCGTCCCTACAGTCACCGCCCCTACAGACACCGCCCCCTACAGACACCGCCCCCTACAGTCACCGCCCCTACAGACACCGCCCCTACAGACACCGTCCCTACAGACACCGTCCCTACAGACACCGTCCCTACAGTCTCCGTCCCTACAGTCACCGCCCCTACAGACACCGCCCCTACAGACACCGCCCCTACAGTCACCTCTCCCTACAGACACCGCCCCTACAGACACCGCCCCCTACAGACACCGCCCCCTACAGACACCGCCCCCTACAGACACCGCCCCCTACAGACACCACCCCTACAGTTAAGCACGGAGGTGGAAATATTATGCTTTGGGGCTGTTTCTCTGCTAGAGGTACAGGCCAACTTTGGCGCATTGAGGGGCCATGTATTGTAAAATCTTGGATGAGAACCTTCTTCCCTCGGCCAGAACACTGAAGATGGGTCCTGGATTGGTCTACCAGCATGACAATGACCCAAAACATACCGCCAAGGCAACAAAGGATGGGTTCAAGAAGAAACACATTAAGGTCATAGGAGTGGCCTAGCCAGACACAAGACGTTATTCCTATAGAAAATTTGTGGAGGGAGCTGAAACCTCAAGTTGCCAAGCGACAGTCGAGAAATCTTAAGGATTTAGAGAAGATCTGTAAAGAGGAGTGAACCAAAATCGCTCCTGAGATGTAGTTGGTGACCAGGTTTGCACACAAGTAATTTCTGACCTCTGTGCTTCCAACAAGGGTTTCTCCACCAACTACGAAGTCATGTTTTGCTTGGGGATCAAATACTTATTTTACTCACTAAACTGCAACTCCATTTATAACATTTGTATCATGTGATTTTTCTGGATTTTTGGTTGATATTCTGTCTTTATCATACCACAACAAGGATACCGTCGAGATCCTCAGGGGGTCTAAAAGCCTCCTGCCCAGGAACCAAATCATTTACACCAGTGGTCTTCAAACTGCGGCCTGGGGACAGGATGTGGCCCTTTGCTTGCTTTTATCTGACCCTTGAGGCAAAATTTCTTTCACTAACACCAAGGGGCACAATTCCTACCAATGACACCTACAATGGAGCACAATTCCTCCTGACACCAATGATGGTTCAAAGATCCTCCCAGTGACACCAATGGGGCGCAGTACCTACTATTGACGGTCAAAGATAGAGCACAGTTCCTCCCACTGACGCCAACAATGAATCCCAATTTCTTTTTGCCTTCCTCTGGATCAACGATAAGTAAAGGATTGTGTATATGGGATTGTATGGTTGTGTTTTCTTTTTTGTTTTTTATTAGTTGAGCTAAATAGACTTTGTGTCTTTTTTCAACGTGACAATGTAATATCAATGATGGGGTAGAATTCCTCCCAGTGATACCAACAATGGGGCACAATGCCCAACAATTACGTCAAAGATGGGGCACAGTTCCTCCCACAGACACCAACAATGGACCACAATGACACCAATGATAGGGCACAATTCCTCCCAATGACGGGGCACAATTCCTCCCAATGACACATACGATGGAAAATAATTCCTACCAATGACACAAATGATGGGCCACAGTTCCTCCCCCACTGACAACAACATTGGGGCTCAATGACCCCAATGGTGGGGCACAATTCCTCCCAATAACACCAACAATGGGGCATAATTCCTTCGAATGATGGGCTTCAGTTCCTCCCACTGACACCAACAATCAGGCCCTAAGACACGAATGATGGGGAACAATTCCTACCAATGACACGAATGATGTGCCACAGTTCCTCCCACTGACACGAACAATGGGGCCCAATGACACCAATGAAGGGGTAAAATACCTCCCAATAACACCAACAAGGGGGCACAATGCCTACCAATTTCGTCAAAGTTGGGGCACAGTTCCTGCCACTGACACCAACAATGGGGCACAACGCCCAACAATTACATCAAAGAGGGGGCACAGTTCCTCCCACTGACATCAACAATGGGCCCCAATGATACCAATAATGGGGCACAATTCCTCCAAATAACACCAATGATGGGCACAGTTGCTCCCACTGACACCAACAATGGGTCTCAATGACATGGCACAATTCCTCCCAATGACAAATGATGGGGCACAATTTGACAAACGATAGGGCACAATTCCTGACTGACACCAAAGATGGGGCATTGTTTAATCCAACTAATGCTGGCACATGTTCTTCTCCCTATGGCTACAGTCTGGCCCCCCTAAAGTCTGAAGGACAGAAAACTGACCCTTTGTTTAGACATTTACATCAACACTTTAAGATGGCAATACCAGTGAGATAACCCTAAGGTGCTGGCACTCTTTTTCCCTAGCATGGGCAATCAACATCTGCCTTGACGCCTTCCATGGTGATCGGATGAAGGTGTTGATGCTACCTGTGTGGATACAGATGTTGGGGTATCTTACGGACACTCCTTTAGAACTGAAGAAGTGGATTAAAGAAGCTATGAAACATCCAGGGTCGGGGCAAGGTGGAAAGTTGCCCTGGGCACACTAAAGCACAAAATGGATGCAGGGTGGTACACCCATCCTACGGCATGTATTATTAGTGGAGGAGTGGGACCCAATTCTGCATCATTGCCCCGGGCGCTGGATGACCCTGTCCCGGTACTGGAAACATCTTCAACATTACAGAACAAGTCCAGCTGAATGTGACCATTACTAGCCGGTCCTGGGACTTCGATACCTGAAAACAAAAAAAAAAAAGTTTCCATAAAATAAAACAGAAGCGGATTATACACAACACATTTAAAAGCATCAGAAAACGACGCATCTGGGTTTTTTTTTTCTCCAATCTTAAAAATTAGATTTCTTTTTCAGTTTATGTCTATCAAACAGATGGAACCAATGAGATTGTGATAATTAAAAAAACAAAAAAAAAACAAAAAAAAAACCAAAGACCCATTCGGCACAGTATCTTTTAGATTCAGGCACAGTTTTCCATAATTAAAAAAAAAATGGTGAAGGTTCCATCAAGGGGAAAAAAAATAAAATAATAAAACTCCTGTGGCTGCTTTGGTAAGAAAAGTCGCATTTTTTTATGATTGTAACGAAGTACCTTAAGGAAAAAAAAAAAGCTTTGTATTCAGCAAGGCAGCATCAGATTCGGTATGGAGATACCAGGTAGGGCACAAAGGATTTTGCATCGACTCGTACAATAAACGTCATCATATATAAATGTTTATATCCACATTACGAAAGTGCATAGAGTGGCCGGGGCAGCCAGGGTCCGCTCACAGTAATAAGGCCTTTTTTTTTTTTTTTTCTTGAAACTTTACAGTACGTGAAACGCCTGGTGGTGGGAACACGTAGGCCGCACCGTCCCGACGCACTCTGAGAAAATTTCAGCATCTCCTCTCCTCTCCCGATTGTCTTTCTTCCTCCTCGTCTGCTTCTTCGATGACCTGGATTTCATCTGACGGAGGGAGCGAGGATCCTTCGCTGGGCGCTTTGCTGTTGTCTGATTTGGCCTTTTCCTCTTCCTCAATGGTCTTCTTCCATATCTTGTGGTTCTCCCGGAGGTGGTGCATGATCTGGGAGAACATCCGCCTCCTACCTTTCCGCCTCTGTGGCTCTGAAAGACACAAGAAATTATGTAAGATGAGACTACATAATTGCCCCCTCTACCCATAGCCATTAATAAGGAGTTTCCCCCTCTACTCATAGCCATTAATATGGAGTTTCCCCCTCTACCCATGGCCATTAATATGGTGTTTCCCCCTCTACCCATGGCCATTAATATGGAGTTTCCCCCTCTACCCATACCGGTTAATATGGAGTTTCCCCCTCTACCCATAGCCATTAAAAAGTAGTTTCCCCCTCTACCCATAGCCATTAATATGGAGTTTCCCCCTCTACCCATGGCCATTAATATGGAGTTTACCCCTCTACCCGCAGCCATTTATATGGAGTTTCCCCCTCTACCCATAGCCATTAATATGGAGTTTCCCCCTCTACCCATAGCCATTAATATGGAGTTTCCCCCTCTACCCATAGCCATTAATATGGCGTTTCCCCCTCTGGCCATTAATATGGAGTTTCCCCCTCTACCCATGGCCATTAATATGGAGTTTCCCCCTCTACCCATGGCCATTAATATGGTGTTTCCCCCTCTACCCATGGCCATTAATATGGAGTTTCCCCCTCTACCCATGGCCATTAATATGGAGTTTCCCCCTCTACCCATGGCCATTAATATGGTGTTTCCCCCTCTACCCATGGCCATTAATATGGAGTTTCCCCCTCTACCCATGGCCATTAATATGGAGTTTCCCCCTCTACCCATAGCCATTAATATGGAGTTTCCCCCTCTACCCATACCGATTAATATGGAGTTTGCCCCTCTACCCATAGCCATTAATATGGCGTTTCCCCCTCTGGCCATTAATATGGAGTTTCCCCCTCTACCCATGGCCATTAATATGGAGTTTCCCCCTCTACCCATGGCCATTAATATGGAGTTTCCCCCTCTACCCATGGCCATTAATATGGAGTTCCCCCTCTACCCATGGCCATTAATATGGAGTTTCCCCCTCTACCCATAGCCATTAATATGGAGTTTCCCCCTCTACCCATAGCCATTAATATGGAGTTTCCCCCTCTACCCATAGCCATTAATATGGAGTTTCCCCCTCTACCCATACCGATTAATATGGAGTTTCCCCCTCTACCCATAGCCATTAAAAAGTAGTTTCCCCCTCTACCCATAGCCATTAATATGGAGTTTCCCCCTCTACCCATAGCCATTAATATGGAGTTTCCCCCTCTACCCATAGCCATTAATATGGCGTTTCCCCCGCTGGCCATTAATATGGAGTTTCCCCCTCTACCCATGGCCATTAATATGGAGTTTCCCCCTCTACCCATGGCCATTAATATGGTGTTTCCCCCTCTACCCATGGCCATTAATATGGAGTTTCCCCCTCTACCCATGGCCATTAATATGGAGTTTCCCCCTCTACCTATAGCCATTAATATGGAGTTTCCCCCTCTACCCATACCGATTAATATGGAGTTTGCCCCTCTACCCATAGCCATTAATATGGCGTTTCCCCCTCTGGCCATTAATATGGAGTTTCCCCCTCTACCCATGGCCATTAATATGGAGTTTCCCCCTCTACCCATGGCCATTAATATGGAGTTTCCCCCTCTACCCATGGCCATTAATATGGAGTTCCCCCTCTACCCATGGCCATTAATATGGAGTTTCCCCCTCTACCCATAGCCATTAATATGGAGTTTCCCCCTCTACCCATAGCCATTAATATGGAGTTTCCCCCTCTACCCATACCGATTAATATGGAGTTTCCCCCTCTACCCATAGCCATTAAAAAGTAGTTTCCCCCTCTACCCATAGCCATTAATATGGAGTTTCCCCCTCTACCCATAGCCATTAATATGGAGTTTCCCCCTCTACCCATAGCCATTAATATGGCGTTTCCCCCTCTACCCATAGCCATTAATATGGCGTTTCCCCCTCTACCCATAGCCATTAATATGGCGTTTCCCCCTCTACCCATAGCCATTAATATGGCGTTTCCCCCTCTACCCATAGCCATTAATATGGCGTTTCCCCCTCTGGCCATTAATATGGAGTTTCCCCCTCTACCCATGGCCATTAATATGGAGTTTCCCCCTCTACCCATGGCCATTAATATGGAGTTTCCCCCTCTACCCATAGCCATTAATATGGAGTTTCTCCCTCTACCCATAGCCATTAATATGGAGTTTCCCCCTCTACCCATGGCCATTAATATGGAGTTTCCCCCTCTACCCATGGCCATTAATATGGAGTTTCCCCCTCTACCCATGGCCATTAATATGGAGTTTCCCCCTCTACCCATGGCCATTAATATGGAGTTTCCCCCTCTACCCATGGCCATTAATATGGAGTTTCCCCCTCTACCCATGGCCATTAATATGGAGTTTCCCCCTCTACCCATGGCCATTAATATGGAGTTTCCCCCCTCTACCCATAGCCATTAATATGGAGTTTCTCCCTCTACCCATGGCCATTAATATGGAGTTTCCCCCTCTACCCATGGCCATTAATATGCAGTTGTCCCATCTACCCATGGCCATTATTATGGAGGCTTCCCACAAGACTTTGGAGGGTATATGTGGGAGTTTGTGCCCAATTTGTGAGAAGGTATGGATAAGAAGAGCTGGCTTACACCTTGGGCCTTACATTGGAGACCAAAAAAAAAAAAAAGACCCAGCTCACAATCCCTGTTTTCAATTTATCCCAAAGGTGATCAGTATGGAGGTTTTGGAGGGTGTCTGTGGGACATTGTAGCCATTTGTGAGGTCAGGTACTGATGTTGGATGAGAAAAGTTGGCCCACACCCCACGTCGAGGGACAAAAAAAGATCTGGCTTGCAGTTAGCAATCCAATTCATCCAAGAGGTGTTTAGTAGGGTTGAGGTTAGGGTTCTGTGCAGGACACTCTAGTTCCTCCACCCGTCACACCTATAGGAGCTTGTTGGACATCCATTCCAAAACCATGGCCATTTTGGAGTTGCCACCCCCCCCCCCCGGGCCATTATTGTGGAGTTGCCCTCCTTTGTGGTTCATACATCCTCCACACAGTGCTGTATTTTGGCATAGGCCAACAAGGCCCAGGCCTAGGGCGGCACTTTGCAGGGGGACAGCATAAAAGCCGACCCCTCCACCTAAGAATCTATTGGCCACTGGTTGCTAGAGCCGCCTCTCTCACTCCCTCTCTCTCATCCCTCTCTCATCTCCCCCTCTCTCAACCCCCCCCTCTCTCTCTCATCCCCCCTCTCTCTCATCCCTCTCTCATCTCCCCCTCTTTCTTCCCCCCACTCTCTCAACCCCCTCTCTCTTTCTCTCTCACCCCCCCTCTCTCTCACCCTCATCCCCCCTCTCTCTTTTTCATCCCCCCTCTCTCTCTCTCTCTCTCATCCCCTCCTCTCTCTCTCTCTCATCCCCCCTCTCTCTCATCCCCCCCTCTCTCTTTTTCATCCCCCCTCTCTCTTTTTCATCCCCTCCTCTCTCTCTCTCATCCCCCCTCTCTCTCTCTCTCATCCCCCCTCTCTCTCATCCCCCCCTCTCTCTCTCATCCCCCCTCTCTCTCATGCTCCCTTTCATCCCCCCTCTCTCACCCCCCCTCTTTCATCCCCCCTCTCTCCCTCCCTCCCTTCCACCTCTCTCTCTCTCTCATCCCCTCTCACCCCCCTCTTGTGAGATCTCAGGGGTTCATGCTGGGACTTGTAGTCCTTCAATTCTGGAGGGAGTCACATCCGTTAAAAAAGGAGTGGGGCAAATTTACATAGGAGGAGGAGGAGGGAGGGAGGGAGCCCAATTTTAGTCTTGCCTAGGGCAGCATAAAACCAAAATACACCACTGCCTCCACACCAAACTGGTCAAACCAAGTCTTTATGGAGCTGGCTTTGTACAAACGGGTGCACAGTCGTGGTGGAACACAAAAGGGTCTCCACCAAACTGTTACAATGCTGTCTACAATGTCTTTGTATGATGGAGTATTACCGGGACCCTTCACTGGAGACCCCTGAGCTCCATCATTTTCAGAGGAGCACACATACATTGGCTGAGGACACAAAGGACAGGCTTTACATACTGGGATTGTCCTCGTCCACCTCTTCATCTTCCGAATCAAAGTCATCACCATCCTCGTCATCGTCACCTTCACTCTCCATTTCTTCGTCCTCCTCGTCTATCCACTTCCCCGGCAGCAATCCGGCGGAATCGTACGATTTACACAGAGGCCCCACAATGTGCGTGATGAAGGATTCCTGCAGCTTGGCCAGCTGGGGAGATGAGCGGTCCATAAAGGGGCTGATGGGAAGACCCAGGTTTGCCTCTTCGTCACCCTGGATGAAAGAACAACAAAATAATAAAATGTATAAATCATCCTTAAAGGTTCAGCTTTTTTTTCTTTTTTTTTTAAATAACAAAAATGTTATACTTACCTGCTCTGTATAATGGTTTTGCATTGGGCAGCCCCAATCCTCTGCTTCTCAGGTCCCCCGCTGGCTCCTGGCTCCTCTTCCATGACCAGTGCCCTCAATAGCAAGCCGCTTGCTATGGGGGCACTGGTGAGTGCTCGCTCCCGAGCCCTGCTCTGTGCATCCATAAGACACATAGAGCTGCTGCTCGGCCCTGCCCCTGCTCTCCCCTCATTGGCTCACTGTCTGTGATTGACAGCAGTAGGAACCAATGGCATCACACTGCTATCTCAGCCAATGATGAGAGGGAGTCCCAGGACAGCCAAGTTGTTTGTGCACATCACTGGATCGAGGGGTGGCTCAGGTATTAGGTGGGGGGAGCAGTACACAGAAGGTCTTTTACCTTCATGCATAGAATACAACCTTCAGCCTTTACAACCACTTTAATTATGTAAAAGAATCCTGGCTACAGTATCTCACAAAAGTAAGTACACCCATCACATTTTTGTAAATATTTTATTCTATCTTTTCATGTGACAACACTAAAGAAATGAGACTTTGCTACAATGTAAAGTAGTGAGTGTACAGCTTGTATAACAGTGTAAATTTACTGTCCCCTCAAAATAACTCAACACACAGCCATTAATGTCTAAACCGCTGGCAACAAAAGTAAGTACACCCCTAAGTTAAAATGTTCAAATTGGGCCCAATTAGCCATTTTCCCTCCCCGGTGTCATGTGACTCATTAGTGTTACAAGGTCTCAGGTGTGAATGGGGAGCAGGTGTGTTAAATTTGGTGTTATCGCTCTCACTCTCTCATACTGGTCACTGGAAGTTCAACATGGCACCTCATGGCAAAGAAGAGGATCTGAAAAAAAGAATTGTTGCTCTACATAAAGATGGCCTAGGCTATAAGAAGATTGCCAAGACCCTGAAACTGAGCTGCAGTATGGTGGCCAAGACCATACAGCGGTTTAACAGGACAGGTTCCACTCAGAACAGGCCTCGCCATGGTTGACCAAAGAAGTTGAGTTGCTCATTGCCATATACAGAGGTTGTCTTTGGGAAATAAACATATGAGTGCTGCCAGCATTGCTGCAGAGGTTGGGGGGGGGGGGGTGAGGGGTCAGCCTGTCAGTGCTCAGACCATACGCCGCACACTGCATCAAACTGGTCTGCATCATGTCGTCCCAGAAGGAAGCCTCTTCCAAAGATGATGGACAAGAAAGCCCACAAACAGTTTGCTGAAGACAAGCAAAGGACATGGATTACTGGAACCATCTCCTGTGGTCTGATGAGACCAAGATAAACTTATTTGGTACAGATGGTGTCAGGCGTGTGTGGCGGCAACCAGGTGAGGAGTACAAAGACAAGTGTGTCTTCCTACAGTCAAGCATGGTGGTGGGAGTGTCATGGTCTGGGGCTGCATGAGTGCTGCCGGCACTGGGGAGCTACAGTTCATTGAGGGAACCATGAATGCCAACATGTACTGTGACATACTGAAGCAGAGCATGATCCCCTCCCTTCAGAGACTGGGCCGCAGGGCAGTATTCCAACATAACGACCCCAAACACCTTCAAGATGACCACTGCCTTGCTAAAGAAGCTGAGGGTAAAGGTGATGGACTGGCCAAGCATGTCTCCAGACCTAAACCCTATTGAGCATCTGTGGGGCATCCTCAAACAGAAGGTGGAAGAGCGCAAGGTCTCTAACATCCACCAGCTCTGTGATGTCATCATGGAGGAGGGGAAGAGGACTCCAGTGACAACCTGTGAAGCTCTGGTGAACTCCATGCCCAAGAGGGTTAAGGCAGTGCTGGAAAATAATGGCGGCCACACAAAATATTGACACTTTGGGCCCAATTTGGACATTGTCACTTAGGGGTGTACTCACTTTTGTTGCCAGCGGTTTAGACATTGATGGCTGTGTGTTGTTTTTTTGAAGGGAAAGCAAATTTACACTGTTATCCGGTTGCCGACCACACGCCGCCTATTTACTGCGGCAGTGTGGCTCTCCCAGGCAAACCGACGTAGGTGTACGTTGGTCGCGCACCTGCAGCTAAGGGGTGAGCGAGCACCGCCGGCGGTGTGCTCCCACCCCTGCTAGTCCGTGGGGAAGCCGATGCATGGGGCAGGCGGCTCCAATTGCCGCCTGACACCTGTGATCGCTCCCCACTGAAAGAGGACGGTCAGATGTTGTAAACACAGCTGACCGTTCTTCTCCCTGGAATGGTCACAGAGACCCTATGATCCTTCTATATAGGATCACATGTCTCTATGGTCGTTCCACAAGCCACGCCCCCCCACAGTTAGAAACACGCCCCTAGGCTCACATTTAACCCCTTGATCACCCACACTGCTAACCCCTTCCCAGCCAGTGTCACTAGTACAGTAACAGTGCATATTTTTAGCACTGATTACTGTAGTAATGTCACTGGTCCTCCCAAAAGTGTCAGTCAGGGTTCCGATCTGTCCGCCACAATGTCGCAGTCCCGCAAAAAAACGCTGATTACCGCCATTACTAGTAAAAAAAACTCCAAAACAATAAAAATGACAAATTTTTCCCCTAGTTTGTAGACGCGATAACTTTTGTGCAAACCAAACAAAATACGGTTATTGCGATTTTTTTTTTACCAAATCTCAGAACTGTCATAGAAACATAGAATGTGTCGGCAGATAAGAACCATTTGGCCCATCTAGTCTGCCCAATATATCTGAATCCTATGAATAGTCCCTGGCCCTATCTTATATGAAGGATAGCCTTATGCCTATCCCATGCATGCTTAAACTCCTTCACTGTATTTGCAGCTACCACTTCTGCAGGAAGGTTATTCCATGCATCCACTACTCTCTCAGTAAAGTAATACTTCCTCATATTATACTTATATATACCTCATATTATACTTATATATACCTCATATTATACTTATATATACCTCATATTATACTTATAATACTTCCATCATATTTTACGGTCGCTCTTTTTTTGTTTATAGCGCAAAAAATAAAAAAATCGCACAAATGATCAAATACTACCAAAAGAAAGCTCTATTTTTGGGAAAAAAAAGAGAATCAATTTTTTTTAGGTACAGCATTGCACAACCGCGCAATTGTCCACGCAATTCTCCGTTAAAGTAACAGTGCCGAATCGCAAAATATGGCCATGTCATTAGGGGGGAAAATCCTTCCGGTCCAGAAGTGGTTATACAAGCTGTACACTCACAACTTTACATTGTAGCAAAGTGTCATTTCTTCAGTGTTGTCACATGAAAAGATAGAATAAAATATTTACAGAAATGTGAGGGGTGTACTTACTTTTGTGAGATACTGTACATATAATTTAATTCCTGTAGTTAATATCCTTCTTTCTTCCTCTCTGCTCTGGTGACAATCGTCACCAATTTTGCCAAATTGTCGGAGAAGCCAAAATTCTCAGTTTTACTACCACTGGCAGTCATTCATCCGTTCACTGCGAGTCTCGTGTTTCGGTGCCCACTTTTCATTTTTCGTGATTTTAGAAGGACCTGGGTCCCCCCCCCCTCCTTATATGCCAAAACAGACTGCTGGAAGATGTCTGCATTTGTAGCATAGTGACCTATAAATATTCACATTCTGCCCGTTTTATTTTGATTCGTCGGCCTGAATTGTTTTTTTGCCCTCATTCCCCGTACCTGTTCATAGAACTCATTGACGATTCCTTCCGTCCACTTCAAATGCAGCTCCCGTGTCTTTGCCGGCCCATTAATATCGGCCAGTTTAATACACACTTGGCACACCAGAAGGCGGTCATTCTCATTGGTCCAGTCAATGCCGTTACTGCTGACATCGCTCACCTGAGGAGAAACGAAGATTTAAGAAAGCGAAGTACCTTCATTTTTCTCCTCTGAAACATTTATGTCTAATGGTTTGTTAACAAAGATGTCCAATGTCTTCAGAAGAAAGCAAAACACACGAATGACAACACATTTCATGCATGTTCTGGATCGCATGAACAATTTATGACCAAAAGTCTGTGAACCACTGACCATTACACCCAGTCCTCTGATAGGGGGGGATCACCAGCCCTCTTGTAGGGGGCCCCGAGCACACAGGGGGGCCCACACAGAGAGGGGGATTAGTGATGGACAACAAATACAGAAATCCTCCTCCAGCACCTGAATCTGATCTGTCCCTCTCCCTGCTATCAGCTTTTATCTGCTGAGAAAGAGACAGTCGTCCCTCACTAATCCCCCTCCCTGTGTGGGCCCCCCCTCCCAGCACTGGCTCTAATGTTATCTCTGCTCAGGAGTTTATTTGTAAATTGTAACTTTGTTTCTCTCTCTCTGTCTCTCTGATCTCTGAGCTCCAACTGCCCAGCCTGTATATTATTCTCATCTTTTTTTTTATTTAACATAGTTTTCTTTTTTTCTTTTTAGATTTAGCAGGAATTATGGGAGTTATGTTATATTTGTGTCTGATAATAGTGATTTTGTTGTAATTTTAGCTAAATATATCTTTAATATTTTCTTGGGGGGGCCCTGCCAGGTAGTCTGTACGGGGCCCCGCGATTTCTAACAGGAGCCCTGATTACACCTATAGGAGCTTGTCGGACATTCCAAAACGAGGGATGCATCAATTTATCGGCCGAAAATAGGATTATTGCTGTTTTGCCAATAGAAAAAAATTGGTGCCAATAACGGCGTGCTGCATCCTATATGGATTTCAATGCAAAATCGTGTCCCATCGACTTCAATGCAAAAACGTCTGCCACATTAAAACATTTTTTTTTTTTTTTTTTTAACTGTCCATTTCGGTTTTGGTTTTCACCCAAGTGCATCCTGAATTTTTGGTTTCAGTCCAGAATTTTAATTTTCGATGCACCCCTATCCAAAATAACGGGGGCCATTATCCCCCTTTGTGTCTATAACCTCCTCCACTCTTCTAGGAAGGCTTTCTCAAAGATTTTGGAGGGTGTTGGTGAGAATTTGTCCCCTTTTTTGAGGTCAGGTATTGATGTTGGCTGAAAAAAACCTGGCTCAAAAAATGGTGTTTCAACTCACTCCCAAGGTGTTCAATTGGGTTGATATTATGGAGGTACAGATGGTTAAGAACACCATGAATAATTAAAAAGTCTCAGAAACTCCAGCTGGTTGGGGGACAATGATCATTTTATTAGTGTAGGACATGGTGAACGTGGCCAATGTGTATCTGGGGAACTGGGGCTACCCCTCCCCTCCTTCTCGGCTTTGGTCGTGGGGCCCACAGTCATTGTACTAATAAAATACGGGTCTACTTAAGTGCCTGTTGCACCTGCTGTGCTGACATCTTCCATCATTCTTCTGGGAAGGCTTTTTTTTACATACATTTTGGAGGGTGTCTGTGACAGGTTGTACCCATTTGTGAGGTCAGGTATTCAGTATGGTTGGGGGTCAGGGCTTTGTGCTGGACACTTACCTTCCTCCACACCTTGGGTGCCAAAACTCCTGGCCCACAGTGTGCGATCCAATTCATCCCAAAGGTTATCAGTAGGGATGAGGTCAGGGCTCTGTGCAGGACACTTGACTTCTCCACATCAAACTGGTCACACCATATCTTTATGAAGAAAAGGGTCTTCACCAAACTGTTACCACAAGTTTGGAAGAGCACAAGGGTCTACTATGTCTTTTTGTATGATGGAGGATTACCAGGACCCGTCACTGGAGACACCTGAACTCCATCATTTGGCAGATGTCCATATAATTTTGTAAGTAATTTAGTGTGCATGACAATGGTCACAATGATTTAGGAAACGCTTCATTTAACAGTTATTTCAAACACATTGTAAATGTTTGCAGTATGAATCCCATTGGGAAGGTTTCCCAATGGAAAGTGATAGGAAATACTCTTTTAGAAAGTTGTCACTGGAGTGTCGTCATTGGACAACCATTACATTTTTAACTTCTCATCACTTTCTGCTCTGGTAACAATGGTCAGCAGGACAAATGGAGTGAAGCTACCCAGTGATGACACAGCAATGGAATCTGTCAGGGGTTCTAACCTTAAAAAACTAGGTTGATGGAGCCCCAACACTTGCTGATTCGTTTGTTATACAAGGTTTGGATTTTTTATGGGTTAATTTACACACCAGCTGTTCTTTAGCTACTTTGAAAACATTTTTCTGGACCTGCGAGTTGGAGGCTGGGAATATGCAGCACGCACCTTTGCATTGAATTCAGCCAAGAAATCGAAGTGCTTCTTGAGGTCGGTGGCAAGAATGGCTTCGATGACGAGAAAGCGGAACCGCTTGAACTGTACGTGGTCCAAGTATGTCAGGAAGTTGTAGTCCGGCTGGGACAGAAAGAGGTTCCAGGCGGAAGCCGCGTGGTGATTCTCCAGGACCGACCGGTCATTGTACAGAACAGCCTGAAACAAAAAGGTGCAGGGAGATGGCTGTGAGACTCATAGGTGGCAATCCTCTACAACAGTGGCATCCAGACTGCAGCCCTTTGCTTGCCTTTGTACTACTCCTCCCACTGACACCAATGATGGGGCACTATTCCTCCCACTGACACCAATGATGGGGCACTATTCCTCCCAATGATACCAATGATGGGACACTATTCCTCCCACTGACACCAATGATGGAGCACTATTCCTCCCACTGACATCAATGATGGGGCACTATTCCTCCCACTGACACCAATGATGGGGCACTATTCCTCCCACTGACACCAATGATGGGGCACTATTCCTCCCACTGACACCAATGATGGAGCACTATTCCTCCCACTGACACCAATGATGGGTCACTATTCCTCCCACTGACACCAATGATGGGGCACTATTCCTCCCACTGACACCAATGATGGGGCACTATTCCTCCCACTGACACCAATGATGGGACACTATTCCTCCCACTGACACCAATGATGGGGCACTATTCCTCCCACTGACACCAATGATAGGGCACTATTCCTCCCAATGATACCAATGATGGGGCACTATTCCTCCCACTGACATCAATGATGGGGCACTATTCCTCCCACTGACACCAATGATGGGGCACTATTCCTCCCACTGACATCAATGATGGAGCACTATTCCTCCCACTGACACCAATGATGGGTCACTATTCCTCCCACTGATACCAATGATGGGGCACTATTCCTCCCAATGATACCAATGATGGGGCACTATTCCTCCCACTGACATCAATGATGGGGCACTATTCCTCCCACTGACACCAATGATGGGGCACTATTCCTCCCACTGACACCAATGATGGGTCACTATTCCTCCCACTGATACCAATGATAGGGCACTATTCCTCCCAATGATACCAATGATGGGGCACTATTCCTCCCACTGACATCAATGATGGGGCACTATTCCTCCCACTGACACCAATGATGGGGCACTATTCCTCCCACTGACACCAATGATAGGTCACTATTCCTCCCACTGATACCAATGATGGGGCACTATTCCTCCCAATGATACCAATGATGGGGCACTATTCCTCCCACTGACACCAATGATGGGGCACTATTCCTCCCACTGACACCAATGATGGGGCACTATTCCTCCCACTGACATCAATAATGGAGCACTATTCCTCCCACTGACACCAATGATGGGTCACTATTCCTCCCACTGACACCAATGATGGGGCACTATTCCTCCCACTGACACCAATGATGGGGCACTATTCCTCCCACTGATACCAATGTTGGGACACTATTCCTCCTACTGATACCAATGATGGGGCACTATTCCTCCCACTGACACCAATGATGGGGCACTATTCCTCCCACTGACACCAATGATGGGGCACTATTCCTCCCACTGACACCAATGATGGGTCACTATTCCTCCCACTGATACCAATGATGGGGCACTATTCCTCCCACTGACATCAATGATGGGTCACTATTCCTCCCACTGACACCAATGATGGGGCACTATTCCTCCCACTGACACCAATGATGGGGCACTATTCCTCCCACTAACACCAATGATGGGGCATTATATCTACCATGAAAACCAGTGATGGGCACTCTTCCTCCTCCTCCTACTGACCACAGGCACTATGTAACTGTTTAACTCCCATTGACCAGCAAACCTGGGACACTTTTTACTCCTACAGACATTGGGGCATTTTCTAATCCCTACTGGCCAGTCTGAACCCATAAAGTCTGAAGGACAGTAAACTGGCCCTTTTTTTTTTTTTTTAGAAATTTTGAAGGCCCCTGACCTACAAGAACAAAATCAGAAAGGAAGACTTCTGAATTTCCGATATTATATTAGCTAAAGATTGAAAATAATTTTGGGCCTTTTGGAATGGAAAAGACCTAACCAACCTCTTAAAAATGTGTGTTTTGTGAAAAAAAATTGGATTATTGAGGGTTAAGGATCCAAGTTATTTATGTTTCCCTTTTTTTAATTGAAGAGAGTCCTCCGTCCCCTCCTCCGGCCAGGAAGACCTGTTGCACTTCATGGTTAAACATAAAATAAGATAAATCATAAAGCTAAAGTTGAATCATTCAACGTTAAACCAATTTAGAAGCCTTAATGTCTATGCTGAAAAATGTCTCGGGCCTCCCTCGTGGCCATGTCAAATCGATCTTCATAATGGGATTAAAACAGCACTCAGCTGATCCACCATAATCAGGTTATCCTTGAGGGTGAATCCGTGTTCTGCGGCTTCTAATCAAGCGGAGAAGATGAGTGCCGGACGTGCGTCTATCTCTGCGCTCCGGCTTTCAACACAACCCCTCCCCCTTCTAGGGTTGATTACAGAGATTCCAGCAAACAGCCCTCAGTTCTCGGCCAAAACGGGACAGGGAAGGCGACTGGCGCTGTGCGTCCAATTTAATCACCGCCGATTGCGCAGATGACAAAGAAAAGGTCTGTATGTTTCTCGTAAGCCGCCAAAATGAGCCAAACCGAATAATCAGCTTTTGGAAATGAATGGGGCCATAAACAGATGGGATGCCAAATTCTCTCCCCCCCCCTTATGTTTCAGTAGGAGGATCAGAGATCTCCAGCAAGATCAGCCATAGAGCTACAAAATATCTGCAAGGGACCGGGGTCTACACAGGGGAGTGTCCTTCAAGACTCAATATCAGGACATGAAAACATGGCAGGGTTGGAACAGAGGGTGGAGCAAATCCCCCTCAATCAGACTCAAGATAGCAAATGATCCTCCAAGATCAGAATTGGAACAAGAGAAAATGTTACAGGAATATGTTTAGAACAATTTAGGAGCCCCAAAATGAGGGTCAAAACAACATCGGATCCTTAAATCAGGACAGATTCCTTGTAATCAGTGTAAAAAGGGGCAAAGATCCTGGAAGACTTTGGTTAGAAGATCCCCTTGGATCAGAAGACAGGATAGGAGAAGATCAGGAAAAGCAGAGCTTGGGGGGGGGGGGGGGGGAATGTCAGAGTATCAGAACTCGGGGGGGGGGGGCACAGGGGATTAGAACTTGGGGGGGGGTCTGAGGATTAGAACTTGGGGGGGGCAGAGGATCAGAACTTGGGGGGGCAGAGGATCAGAACTCGGGGGGCAGAGGATCAGAACTCGGGGGGGCAGAGGATCAGAACTCGGGGGGGCAGAGGATCAGAACTCGGGGGGGCAGAGGATCAGAACTCGGGGGGGGGATCAAAGGAGGATCATTACTGGAGGGGGCAGAGGAATCTGAGCCGAGACAGCAGAGGAATTCGAGCCGAGACAGCAGAGGAATTTCGAGCAGAGACAGCAGAGGAATTTCGAGCCGAGACAGCAGAGGAATTTCGAGCCGAGACAGCAGAGGAATTCGAGCCGAGACAGCAGAGGAATTTGGAGCCGAGACAGCAGAGGAATTCGAGCCAAGACAGCAGAGGAATACGAGCCAAGACAGCAGAGGAATACGAGCCAAGACAGCAGAGGAATACGAGCCAAGACAGCAGAGGAATACGAGCCAAGAAAGCAGAGGAATGTGAGCCAGTAAGGCAGAGGAATATGAGCCAAAACAGCAGAGGAATACGAGTCAAGAAAGCAGAGGAATGTGAGCCAGTAAGGCAGAGGATCGGAAATGGGACAACAAAGAATTTGACCCAGGAAGGCAGAGGACCCAAACCAGGAAGGCAGAGGACTCAAACCAGGAAGGCAGAGGACCCAAACCAGAAAGGAAGAGGACGCAAACCAGAAAGGAAGAGGACGCAAACCAGAAAGGAAGAGGACGCAAACCAGAAAGGAAGAGGACGCAAACCAGAAAGGAAGAGGACGCAAACCAGAAAGGAAGAGGACGCAAACCAGAAAGGAAGAGGACGCAAACCAGAAAGGAAGAGGATGCAATCCAGAAAGGCAGAGGACCCAAACAGGGAAGGCAGAGGATCCAAACAGGGAAGGCAGAGGAGTGTGAATAGAAGTTAGGCAACCGCACTCCAACTTGAAAGTAAAGGTGAATAAAATCCGTTTATTGAAGTGGAATCTTGGAGTGGAAATACATGACGACATAAACCAGAGACAGGGGACAAACACAGTTGACGCGTTTCACAAACTAATATTCGATTAGTCATATCTCTTAGTATATTTTCTTAGTCCATAATAGGACCCATACCAGGAAGGCAGAGGACCCATATCAGGAAGGCAGAGGACCCATACCAGGAAGGCAGAGGACCCATATCAGGAAGGCAGAGGACCCATATCAGGAAGGCAGAGGACCCATATCAGGATCCATACCAGGAAGGGGAAGAGGATCCGAACCACGAAGGCAGAGAATCCAAATTTGGGCAGCATAGGATTAAAACTTAGGCAGCAAGGGATCAGAAAACAGATCAGATCTGGGACAACAGAAGATGATCAAGAACCATGACAGGAGAGGACTCAGACAGAATGTTGAGCAGTGATAGGATAAGTGAAGACTGAAGAAGATAATCAGAAATCTGGGAACAAGAAGAAGGTAGGATATTTTCTATTAGCATGCAGACAGGCTAGGGATCTTCCGTGAATAGGGACAGGATCTTCTAGCATTGGCACAAAATAGAGAATTGAAACAGTCACACACACAATGCCTCCTGAGCTTAGGAAAATGGCCCCTCCGGATGGATGTGATAATGTCTTCATTGCCCTTTGAAATGAGTAACCACGGTCTTGATGCCCTCAAAGACGTAGGGAGGTCTAACACTGCAACTATACAAAACACACAGAGGGCGCACCGACCTGGTGCATTATCCCGAGACAAATAATTTATTGAACAAAAACACGGTAAGTATAGTAAAAGACAACAGAAACTTGCGCATCACAGATCTCTGTAAATTCCATCCAATGTATCAATACGTATAGGTGTAACAGTCACTGAAGACTCCGTGGGTTGAAGCGTTTCGAGGAGAGCCACACCTCTGAAGTAGAGGAATTCCTCGAAATGTGTCAGACCACGTGGTCTTCAGTGACGGTTACACCCATACGTGTTGATACATTGGATGGAATTTACAGAGATCTGTGATGCGGAGTACAATACTTACCATGTTTTTATTCAATATATTTGTCTCGGGATAATGCACCAGGTCGGTGCGCCCTCTGTGTGGTTTGTATAGTTACAAAATAGAGAATCATCAGAGGCTTAAAGTCAGGAGAGGTGAGGATTTTCAAGGGGATTATGACAGAAAAGGATCCACAGATGATCATGCCTGGAGAACCTCCAAGGAGGAGGAGAAGAAAAAAATAGGAAAAAATGTAAAGAAACTGTACTCACCTGTGGAGCATTTGTGGCCACAAGAAAGGCATTGGTGCGACCCGGGTGATCATAATCGTGCATAGCTGCCGCCACATAGAGCGCCATAAGTTCCAGGGCGGGGATGTTGGCCGCCAAGCAGCCATAGCTGTCGTCAGAGCCTGGGCAGCTCTTTGAGTTCAGAAAGACATGAGCGGGGCCCACATTGTCTGCATCTAGATGGAGGAAAACACCAAAAATAAGAGAATATCTAACAAAGAAAAAACGGCAATAGATGAGATAAAGGAAATGTTGTGTGGGCCAATCACTGGGTCACAACTGCTGCACAAATAAAAAGAAAACGCTACCCAAAACTTTTTTCCCCCTGGAGAGATTGGTCAAGGACTTGATGTTCCATCTGGTTTTTTTCATTGGTGACCCTGGGGATGGTTCTGCTCTGTGGATTACATCTGTATATATTCCTATATAATCACCACAATGGGGAGGCATCACCAGAATTCTGATGTCACTGCCCCCTTTCAACACCTTCTATAGGCACATATACAAAATGCTCTCCAGTCAGGGGAACAAGCAGAGGTCCTGATGTCATATGACCAAGGATGGGAGAACATGTCCCTGCAACCTTAAACTTAATTTTTTTATTCCTAGCAAGCATTTGAAAAAGTTATTTATTAGCATTAAACAATTCTTTAACCCCTTTTGCATAAATAAAAAAAAACTGATGAAATCTCTTTATTGTAACTTCAAATTTGTCTGAATTATCGGTTTTGCTCCTCCAAAAGAGTTTGAATGTTTCTAGCTTTAATACTGCAGTCTACAATGACATTGTAGACAATTGAGCTCTCCCAACCTTGGGGTAACAGTTTGGTGAAGACCCTTTTCTGTTCCACCATGACTGTGTAGAAAGTCGTAAAGACATGGTGTGACCAGTTTGGTGTGGAGGAACTCCAATGACCCTCACAATGCCCTGACCTCAACCCTACTGAACACCTTTGGGATGAGTTGAAGCACTGATTGTAAGCCAGGTCTTTTCTTTTTTTTTTTTTGGCGCCCAACGTGGGGCCTAAAATGTGAGACAGGTCTTCTTAACCACTTTCCCACTGCTCACATTGCTGCTACTGCAGCAATGTGGCTCGTTATCGTCCAGCGACGTAGACCTACCTCGCTGGACTCCTCCCCCTGTAGGCGGTGCTCGCGCGCCGCCAGAGGCGCGCTCCCGCTGTTTTCAGTCACAGCGGGAGTCGGGCCAGGGGAGGAGCGACGGCGATCGCCGCTGCTCTTCCCCGATCGTCGGGGAATCGAGTGAGGAGATCCCCCCGCTTGTGTAAACAAAGTGGGCGGATCTCCTAAGTGACAGGCAGGGACAGATTGCAGGTTTCAGCATAGTTTAACCCTCGATCTGTCCTTGTGTCACTCAGTCACCTCCCCCCACACACGTTAGTAAGCACCAGGCCTACATTAACCCCTCCCTCTCCAATAAAATTAACCCCTTCCCTGCCAGTGTCATTTTTACAGTAACAGTGCATAAATATAGGACGGTCGGATGTTGCAAACACAGCTGACCGTTGTTCTCCCTGGAATGGTCACAGAGACCCTGTGATCCTTCTATATAGGATTACATGTCTCTATGGTCATTCCACAAGCCACGCCCCCCCCACAGTTAGAAACACGCCCCTAGGCTCACATTTAACCCCTCGATCACCCACACTGCTAACCCCTTCCCTGCCAGTGTCATTATTACAGTGACAGTGCATATTTTTAGCACTGATTACTGTAGTAATGTCACTGGTACCCCCAAAAGTGTCAAAAATGTCAGTCAAGGGTCCGATCTGTCCACCGTAATGTCGCAGTCCCGCAAAAAAAAAAAAAATCGCAGATCGCCGCCATTACGCGTTAAAAAAAAAAACACCAAAAATGACAGAAATCTTTCCCGTAGTTAGTAAACGCAATAACTTTTGCGCAAACCAATCAAAATACACTTATCATGATTTTTTTTACCAAACATAGGTAGCAGAAAACAAATTGGCCAAAAATTTTTAAAAAAATTAGATTTTTACATTTTTTTGGGGGGGAATTTCATATAAAAAAATGTTAAAAATATTGTTATTTTTTCAAACTAAACGCTCTTTTTTTGTTTATAGCGCAAAAAGTAAAAATCGCACAGGTGATCAAATACCACCAAAAGAAAGCTCTGTTTGTGGGGAAAAAAAAGACGTAAATTTCATTTGGGTACGGCGTCGCACGACCGCACAATTGTCAGTTAAATTCGCACAGCGTCGAATCGCAAAAAGTGGCCCGGACGTAAGACAGCAAAATCCTCCGGTGGTAAAGTGGTTAATCAACATCAGTACCAGACCTCACTAATGGACACAAATTCCCAGAGTTACACTCCAAAATCTTGTAGAAAGTCTTCCCAGAACAGTGGAGGATGGTATAGCCACAAAGGGGGCAACCACATGTTAATTGTAAATGGCCATAGTTTTGATTTTCTTAACACCGTTTGCAGTCAAGGTAGCCTAGGCCACATGGTCAGTGACTACCTGGAAAGAACAGGAGCAAAAACTGCATGATTAACAAATACAGATGAGCAAATTTGGAGTTTTCATTTTGCCCAAATTCTGGACATTGCAGCAAACTGCGTTGGAGTCAATAAAGAAGGTGCAATTGGAAAGTGGAAATCCAGGCTCTAAGCTTAAAACGGCTCTCAGCCGTCTTTTAACTCCTATACTAACTACCCTGTAAAAGAAAGAAACCTAGACTTACCTATTCTCAGAGAGCTTCAGTCCAATCATGCGATTTCCCCAGTGGCAGGCTTCAAAGGAGAATGGAGAGGGCCAATAGCGGCTGGAAAGCCTAGGCAATGAGGTCTCTCATAGGCTTACTATGGGGAACTCATTGTTGGCTGTTCTTCTCTCCCCTGAAGCCGGCTGCTGGGAGCCGATCATATGACCGGACTGGACTGCGCAGAGAATAGAAAGTAGAAGCATTTTCCTTCTACAGGGTAGTTGGTTTAGGAGTTAGAAGGTAAGCGGGAGCAGTTTTAAGCTTAGTTAGATCTAGACTGGAATTTTATTTATTTATTTTTGTGTTTTTAAAGATTCAAAGGTCTATTATTGGCTCTAGGAGGTTGTGGAAGCTCCTTTCACCTTTTTTCCTCATCTTGTACCTGTTCTAGTGCCAAAAAAAAAAAACGTATTACTTGGGAACAACACTTTAAATACTGTAACAGCCAGGGTGAACCATAACAATTGCCCGTTTGTTGTCTACATAATGTCATGATTGCCCTTTTGTTACCCGTGTATTGTACGAATTGTCTGTTTATTATCCACATGTTCTAATGATTGCCCATTTATTCTCCCCGCATTGTCAGGACTGTTCATTTTTTGCCCTGTGTTGTCAGAGTTGCCCATTTGTTGCCAACTGATTGTAACAGTTGCCTGTTTGTTGCCCATGTATTGTTAGTGTTCCTTATTTATTGCCCACATATTCCAACATTTGCTGCCCTTGTAGCATTGCTATTATTGACCATTTGCTGCCCCATAGTGTCACTATTGCCCATGTGTTGCCCTGTATTTGTCACAGTTGACCATTTGTTGCCCCAGTATATTTACAGTTGCACATTTGTTGCCTCTGTATTGTAACAGTTGGTCATGTGTTGCCCTTGTATTGTCACAGTTGACCATTTGGTGTCCCTGTATTGTCAGAGTTGCCCATTTGTTGCCCCTGTATTGTAACAGTTGGTCATGTGTTGCCCTTGTAATGTCACAGTTGACCATTTGCTGCCCCTGTATTGTCATAGTTGCTCATCTGTTGCCCCTGTATTGTCACAGTTGCCCATTTGTTGCCCCTATATTGTCACAGTTGCCCACATATTGTCAATATTGCTAATCTGTTGTCAGCAAAATGCAATTACCACTTGTTGCCCATGCATTCTCAGGATTGCCATTTTTTTGCACATGTATAATAAAATCCAAGTTGTTTAGAGGGCCATGATATTATAATTTAATCCCCTGCAGGCCGGTCAGCATTGCCCTCATGATTCTTTGTGGTTACTACATGTTCTGCTTTCATTCGATATGGCATGCCATTTACTGATTGATAGGAGGGGCTTTGGAGGGGACAGGAACTTGTAAATCAACATTTGGAAAATTTCTTGAAGGTAGATTTCCTCCCCAAACAAGTTTCAAGTTAGCAGCACCTCATGGGCAAATTAGAGGCTAATTTCTCCAAAATTATAATGAAAGCAAAATCTATAATTTCACTGCAAAATCAATTTTGCTGAAATGGCTCCGCCCATCTCAATACAGAAATAATTAATGAGGATTTTATCAGAGTAACACACAGTGATGATACATTGTATACATTGCACTGACCCTCCCACAGCCCTCGAATCAAATACATTAAAGAGACATGGGTTCTCCTCTAACATAAGCGCCATCACTGACCTCGGGTGTGCAGTAAGAAATAATTGGAATTTTCGGTTTGCTTTAAGGATTAGTATCTGGATAGGACTGATCATTATTCTGGAATCCCCCATAATTTCCTCATATTTCTGCCTCTCTGTGAAAAGGTCGGAGGTGGCGGGTTGGCTCAGGGCCGTCCTCGGGATGTAAAGTGATTGTGGAGTCTCTCCCTGCCCGGCACAGACTGCAGGATGGCCGGGGATGAAGTCACTGTACTCAGTGCTGGCACCGACACAGAGAGCCGTGTATTGCGCTCAGACCTGTCCTGGCAGACGCTGGAGTCCTGACTGCTGCATTATGCTATGTTGTTTTATTCCTCGGCTGCTGAATTGTTCACCTTCTGCCAAGGCAGCACTCAGCCACCATTGATACCCTGCAAAACGAAGGGGTAGAGGCCTGGCAGAGGGGGGGCCTCAGGAACCCAGAAATAGAGGGAGGGCGGGCCTCTGTGCCCGGCGATAAAGGGAGAGGGATAGAGTGATAGGCAATAGGACACTACGATACGCCTCAGGGCCCGGTTATAGAGAGCGGGCGGGCCTCGGCGCCCAGTGATAGGAGAGAGAGAGTAAGTCACAGTGCACAGTGATAGAGGGAGGGAGGGTGGGCCTCGGTGCACGGTGATAGAGGGAGGGAGGGTGGGCCTCGGTGCATGGTGATAGAGGGAGGGAGGGAGGGAGGGTGGGCCTCGGTGCATGGTGATAGAGGGAGGGAGGGAGGGAGGGTGGGCCTCGGTGCACGGTGATAGAGGGAGGGAGGGCGGGCCTCGGTGCACGGTGATAGAGGGAGGGAGGGAGGGCCTCGGTGCATGGTGATAGAGGGAGGGAGGGAGGGTGGGCCTATGTGCACGGTGATAGAGGGATGGAGGATGGGCCTTGGTGCACGGTGATAGAGAAGGAGGGAGGGAGGGTGGTCCTCGATGCACGGTGATAGAGGGAGGGTGGGCCACAGTGCACGGTGATAGAGAGGCAGAAAGGGTGGACCTCGGCGCATGGTGATAGAAGGAGGGAGGGCAGGGCTTTGGCGTATGGTGATAGAGGGAGGGCAGGCCTCAGTGCCTAGGAGGAGGCTGGGCCTCCGTTTTTTTAGAAATCAATCTATCCTATGTGAATGCCTTTAAAGTCCACCATTAGCAGGACATGGTCCTGCAACCTCTTTTCTAGTAAATACCCGGATGTGGCACAGGTCAAGGTCCCCTTTTTTCTCTTTCCAAACCACCTGGCCTCAGTGCACAGTGATAGAAGGAGGCTGGGCCTCGGTCCACAGTGATAGGAGGAGGCTGGGCCTCGGTCCACAGTGATAGGAGGAGGCTGGGGCCTTGGTCCACAGTGATAGGAGGAGGCTGGGGCCTTGGTCCACAGTGATAGGAGGAGGCTGGGGCCTCGGTCCACAGTGACAGGAGGAGGCTGGGTCTTGGTGCAAACTGACTGAGGAAGGTCAGGCTTTGGCGCATAGTGATAAACCGAGCCTGAGCTTCAGTGTATACTGATAGAGGGAGGCTTGGGGAGAAAGAGGTCTAAATATCGTATAATGGAAAGTCTTTTTATTCCGTCAACTTCACAAAAGTGAAGTGGCACCCTGGCTTTGAGCCCCAAGCAGCTGCCTATTCTGCCTTCCTCTAATTGCAAGTCTGATCAGTTTGCTCACATCAATAAAAACAATTGATCATCACTCAGCCCCAGCAAAAACAGTCATATTTTTATGGGGTGGAGGGGGGTTAATCGCTATGTCTACCCCTAATGTGCACAGGGAAATTCACTCCAGTCATGTGGAGACAGTTACATAAATAACCCCATAATGGAGCCAAGGCGGATCTGCTGTGTAATCTGGGACCGGGATCTCTCCGCTCACTGAGATTAATCACCCCACCAGCGTCACAGCCATGAATCACCGCAAGCAGCTGCCGGTTCCCCTCCGCCCGAGATGCTGCAATCAGGAGGAGATGGCGAGGCTATGGGTATTTTTAGCTGGAGATGTTTAATTTCCTAATTATGTAAAGAAATATTAGACTAATGCAGAGCAAGTGCCAGCAAGATGCTGACTGCAGCAAAGGAACTCACGGGGAAGGGAGATGATGGAACCCAGCCGGACACTTGGCAGGAGATCAGGAGAGATCAGCATTTCCTCATCAATCAACTAACAAGATACTAACAGATCATAAAACAAGAGAGAGAGAGAGAGACTGAGGCTCTAGAATCCACCTCAGCACCTGGACATGACACCGAGGTGATGTTCCTGCTGGGTGAAGATGACCCCCTACTTCTGTCACCAACAGGAAGAGGCCTACAAGACAGCCTGGAAGTGCTGGAGAAATACAGTGCTACCATGGGCGCTACATGGGTACTACCTATCAACCCAAAAAAAACAAAAAAGTCATGGTGTTCCAAAGAAAGAACACTTACCAAATCAAGAGCTCTTCCTTTACATTAACTAACTGGCGTCTTGATGAATATAACAGCTACACACACCTCGGCCTGGAAATGATCCAATCAGGTGGTTTCTGACAGCCATAGAGGTCCTAAAAGACAAGGCATGCAGAGCCTTCTATGCCATCAAGAGACAACTGTACCACCTAAAACCACCAGTAAGTGTCTGGCTTAAAACCTTTGACATTGTCATCACCCTAATCCTTCATGGCAGTGAAGTTTGGGGTCCGGTCACCTACCCAGACCAATCCAAATGGGACTCCACCTGAAATATTCCACCAGGAATTCTGCAAGCGCCCATTAGAGCACATCCAACAGTGCTTGCTGGGCTGAGCTGAGTAGATTCTACATAATGTTGACAGCAAAGAAGAGGGCGCTATCACACTGAGACCACCTACAAAACTGCAGCCCCAATGCATACCAGCATAAAAAGCCTTACTGACCTACAAGGACCAGCCAATATCCTACAATCTACAACAAGTCATCAGCACCTTGTCCACTCAAAACTCCCAACGAGGCCTGATAAAATCTCAAATAAAAGATATAATTAATGATTACAAATAAAACTATGTTGGAGAAATAAAATAAAAATGAAAGAAACAAACTATTTACCAGTCACTACAGAGAGACTACCAACTGGTCCCATACCTGGAGGATCTACAAGAGCCCAAAGACAGACAGACTCTGATCATGTACAGGCTGAGTGCACACAGCTTGGAAATCCAATCAGGGGATACAGACAGACCTACAAACCCCAAGGAGAGTAGACTGTGCTAGAGGTGTGACCAGGGGGGCCCTGGAGAATGAGGACCACTTCCTGCTATGGGGCCCCGTGTGTAAGGGAGACTCACTTCCAGAGACTCTCCGCTCTCATCCCAGACTTCACTTCTATAGAAGAGGAAATTCCACATTCTACCGGGAGAAGAGGGGCCAAAATAGCTGCAGAATATAGTTACATAGTTAGTGAGGTTGAAAAAAGACTCCAGTCCATCCAGTTCAACCTATGATGTGTGTTTGCTATGTCACAGACTGAAAGGAATACGATGAGGAACTCTGGACTTCTTATTACCCAACATTGACTTAAGGCCGAGTACCCCTTTGTATTATAAAGGGAATAGAAGGTGTTCTGATAACATTTCTAGAATCACCTTTTATTCCCTTTATATGATCCTTTACCCCTAGTAATGTCCTAGGAGTTAGTCCTTTTATCAATTTGATATTTAGATCTTTGTCAGTTCTCAATCCAACCTTTAACTACATGTGTCTGGTCCTGCCAATGAATCTTACTTGAATTTGAGAAAGAGAGAGAAAGGCAGAGTCGAAAGAGGGTAAGGCAGAGAGAAGAGAGAGAAATTAGGTGGAAATGAGATTGGTGGGGGGGGGGGGGGTTGGGGGGTTGGACAGAAGATAGATAGATAGATAGATAGATAGATAGATAGATAGATAGATAGATAGATAGATAGAGCGTGGGGGAGAGGAGAGAGAGGGAAGAGAGAGCGTGGGGGAGAGGAGAGAGAGGGAGAGAGAGGGAAGAGTGTGGGTGCGGGAGAGGAGAGAGAGGGAGAGAGGGAAGAGTGTGGGTGCGGGAGAGGAGAGAGAGGGAGAGGGAAGAGTGTGGGTGCGGGAGAGGAGAGAGAGGGAGAGGGAAGAGTGTGGGTGGGGGAGAGGAGAGAGAGGGAGAGGGAAGAGTGTGGGTGGGGGAGAGGAGAGAGAGGGAGAGGGAAGAGTGTGGGTGCGGGAGAGGAGAGAAAGGGAGAGGGAAGAGTGTGGGTGGGGGAGAGGAGAGAGCGATAGAGGGAAGAGTGTGGGTGGGGGAGAGGAGAGAGCGGGAGAGGGAAGAGTGTGGGTGGGGGAGAGGAGAGAGCGGGAGAGGGAAGAGTGTGGGTGGGGGAGAGGAGAGAGCGGGAGAGGGAAGAGTGTGGGTGGGGGAGAGGAGAGAGCGGGAGAAGGAAGAGTGTGGGTGGGGGAGAGGAGAGAGCGGGAGAGGTAAGAGTGTGGGTGGGGGAGAGGAGAGAGAGGGAAGAGAGAGCGTGGGGGAGAGGAGAGAGAGGGAGAGAGAGGGAAGAGTGTGGGTGCGGGAGAGGAGAGAGAGGGAGAGAGGGAAGAGTGTGGGTGCGGGAGAGGAGAGAGAGGGAGAGGGAAGAGTGTGGGTGCGGGAGAGGAGAGAGAGGGAGAGGGAAGAGTGTGGGTGGGGGAGAGGAGAGAGAGGGAGAGGGAAGAGTGTGGGTGGGGGAGAGGAGAGAGAGGGAGAGGGAAGAGTGTGGGTGCGGGAGAGGAGAGAAAGGGAGAGGGAAGAGTGTGGGTGGGGGAGAGGAGAGAGCGATAGAGGGAAGAGTGTGGGTGGGGGAGAGGAGAGAGCGGGAGAGGGAAGAGTGTGGGTGGGGGAGAGGAGAGAGCGGGAGAGGGAAGAGTGTGGGTGGGGGAGAGGAGAGAGCGGGAGAGGGAAGAGTGTGGGTGGGGGAGAGGAGAGAGCGGGAGAAGGAAGAGTGTGGGTGGGGGAGAGGAGAGAGCGGGAGAGGTAAGAGTGTGGGTGGGGGAGAGGAGAGAGTGGGAGAGGGAAGAGTGTGGGTGTGGGAGAGGAGAGAGCGGAAGAGGGAAGAGTGTGGGTGGGGGAGAGGAGAGAGCGGGAAGAGTGTGGGTGGGGGAGAGGAGAGAGCGGGAGAGGGAAGAGTGTGGGTGGGGGAGTGGGAAGAGTGTGGGTGGGGGAGTGGGAAGAGTGTGGGTGGGGGAGTGGGAAGAGTGTGGGTGGGGGAGTGGGAAGAGTGTGGGTGTGGGAGAGGAGAGAGCGGAAGAGGGAAGAGTGTGGGTGGGGGAGAGGAGAGAGAAGGAGAGGGAAGAGTGTGGGTGGGGGAGAGGAGAGAGCGGGAAGAGTGTGGGTGGGGGAGAGGAGAGAGCGGGAGAGGGAAGAGTGTGGGTGGGGGAGAGAGCGGGAGAGGGAAGAGTGTGGGTGGGGGAGAGGAGAGAGCGGGAGAGGGAAG
This sequence comes from Pelophylax lessonae, assembly GCF_965119305.1. Lineage (NCBI taxonomy): Eukaryota > Metazoa > Chordata > Amphibia > Anura > Ranidae > Pelophylax > Pelophylax lessonae. Next base: position 2,795,805 of record NC_138777.1, read on the forward strand.
AGTGTGGGTGGGGGAGAGGAGAGAGCGGGAGAAGGAAGAGTGTGGGTGGGGGAGAGGAGAGAGCGGGAGAGGTAAGAGTGTGGGTGGGGGAGAGGAGAGAGCGGGAGAGGTAAGAGTGTGGGTGGGGGAGAGGAGAGAGCGGGAGAGGGAAGAGTGTGGGTGGGGGAGAGGAGAGAGCGGGAGAGGGAAGATTGTGGGTGGGGGAGTGGGAAGAGTGTGGGTGTGGGAGAGGAGAGAGCGGAAGAGGGAAGAGTGTGGGTGGGGGAGAGGAGAGAGAAGGAGAGGGAAGAGTGTGGGTGGGGGAGAGGAGAGAGCGGGAAGAGTGTGGGTGGGGGAGAGGAGTGAGCGGAAGAGGGAAGAGTGTGGGTGGGGGAGAGGAGAGAGCGGGAGAGGGAAGAGTGTGGGTGGGGGAGAGGAGAGAGCGGGAGAGGGAAGAGTGTGGGTGGGGGAGAGGAGAGAGCGGGAGAGGGAAGAGTGTGGGTGGGGGAGTGGGAAGAGTGTGGGTGGGGGAGAGGAGAGAGCGGGAAAGGGAAGAGTGTGGGCGGGGGAGAGGAGAGAGCGGAAGAGGGAAGAGTGTGGGCGGGGGAGAGGGGGGGGGCGAGGGGGAAGAGTGTGGGTGGGGGAGAGGAGAGAGCGGGAGAATGTGGGCGGGGGAGAGGAGAGAGTGAGGGAAGAGAGTGGGTGGGGGAGAGTAGAGAGTGAGGGAAGAGTGTGGGTGGGGGAGAGGAGAGAGCGGTAGAGGGAAGAGTGTGGGTGGGGGAGAGGAGAGAGCGGGAGAGGGAAGAGTGTGGGTGGGGGAGAGGAGAGAGCGGGAGAAGGAAGAGTGTGGGTGGGGGAGAGGAGAGAGCGGGAGAAGGAAGAGTGTGGGTGGGGGAGAGGAGAGAGCGGGAGAGGTAAGAGTGTGGGTGGGGGAGAGGAGAGAGCGGGAGAGGTAAGAGTGTGGGTGGGGGAGAGGAGAGAGCGGGAGAGGTAAGAGTGTGGGTGGGGGAGAGGAGAGAGCGGGAGAGGGAAGAGTGTGGGTGTGGGAGAGGAGAGAGCGGAAGAGGGAAGAGTGTGGGTGGGGTAGAGGAGAAAGCGGGAAGAGTGTGGGTGGGGGAGAGGAGAGAGCGGGAGAGGGAAGAGTGTGGGTGGGGGAGAGGAGAGAGCGGGAGAGGGAAGAGTGTGGGTGGGGGAGTGGGAAGAGTGTGGGAGAGGAGAGAGCGGAAGAGGGAAGAGTGTGGGTGGGGGAGAGGAGAGAGAAGGAGAGGGAAGAGTGTGGGTGGGGGAGAGGAGAGAGCGGGAAGAGTGTGGGTGGGGGAGAGAGCGGGAGAGGGAAGAGTGTGGGTGGGGGAGAGGAGAGAGCGGGAGAGGGAAGAGTGTGGGTGGGGGAGAGAGCGGGAGAGGGAAGAGTGTGGGTGGGGGAGAGAGCGGGAGAGGGAAGAGTGTGGGTGGGGGAGAGAGCGGGAGAGGGAAGAGTGTGGGTGGGGGAGAGGAGAGAGCGGGAGAGGTAAGAGTGTGGGTGGGGGAGAGGAGAGAGCGGGAGAGGTAAGAGTGTGGGTGGGGGACAGGAGAGAGCGGGAGAGGAAAGAGTGTGGGTGTGGGAGAGGAGAGAGCGGAAGAGGGAAGAGTGTGGGTGGGGGAGAGGAGAGAGCGGGAGAGGGAAGAGTGTGGGTGGGGGAGAGGAGAGAGCGGGAGAGGGAAGAGTGTGGGGGGGGGAGTGGGAAGAGTGTGGGTGTGGGAGAGGAGAGAGCGGAAGAGGGAAGAGTGTGGGTGGGGGAGAGGAGAGAGAAGGAGAGGGAAGAGTGTGGGTGGGGGAGAGGAGAGAGCGGGAAGAGTGTGGGTGGGGGAGAGGAGAGAGCGGGAGAGGGAAGAGTGTGGGTGGGGGAGAGGAGAGAGCGGGAGAGGGAAGAGTGTGGGTGGGGGAGAGGAGAGAGCGGGAGAGGGAAGAGTGTGGGTGGGGGAGAGGAGAGAGCGGGAGAGGGAAGAGTGTGGGTGGGGGAGAGGAGAGAGCGGGAGAGGGAAGAGTGTGGGTGGGGGAGAGGAGAGAGCGGGAGAGGGAAGAGTGTGGGTGGGGGAGTGGGAAGAGTGTGGGTGGGGGAGAGGAGAGAGCGGGAAAGGGAAGAGTGTGGGCGGGGGAGAGGAGAGAGCGGAAGAGGGAAGAGTGTGGGCGGGGGAGAGGGGGGGGGCGAGGGGGAAGAGTGTGGGCGGGGGAGAGGAGAGAGCGAGGGGAGAGTGTGGGCGGGGGAGAGGAGAGAGCGAGGGAAGAGAGTGTGGGCGGGGGAGAGGAGAGAGTGAGGGAAGAGTGTCGGTGGGGGAGAGGAGAGAGCGGGAGAGTGTGGGCGGGGGAGAGGAGAGAGAGAGGGAAATCACCCAGATTAACAGTTTTACTATTACCACTTTGATCTCCTTCAATGAGATGTCCAGATAACGAAGTCTATCAATGATCTCCTACCTGTCTCCTCAATGGAGAGTTCCTGAAATCCTGGAATCGGCCGTGTAGTCAGATACCAAACTGCGTGCAGCACATCAGTGGCGTGTACCCGATTATGGTCTGCAAAACAGATACAAGTCTCTTTACTTTCAGCATCGAAATGTTTAATTATCCTGATTAGGAAGATATAAAATGTTCTATTTACACAGAACAGAAATATTAGAACACCTGTGAACGAAAACATCTTCTTTTCGATGTATAGGTAACATACAGCATGGTATATGGAAAGAGGAGGTGTGGAATAGGGAACATACAGAATGGTATATGGAATGAGGAGGTGCGGAATAGGGAACATACAGCATGGTATATGGAATGAGGAGGTGCGGTATAGGGAACATACAGCGTGGTATATGGAATGAGGAGGTGCAGAATAGGGAACATACAGCATGGTATATGGAATGAGGAGGTGCGGTATAGGGAACATACAGCATGGTATATGGAAAGAGAAGGTGTGGAATAGGGAACTTACAGCATGGTATATGGAATGAGGAGGTGCAGAATAGGGAACATACAGCATGGTATATGGAATGAGGAGGTGCAGAATAGGGAACATACAGCATGGTATATGGAATGAGGAGGTGCGGGATAGGGAACATACAGCATGGTATATGGAATGAGGAGGTGCGGGATAGGGAACATACAGCATGGTATATGGAATGAGGAGGTGCGGGATAGGGAACATACAGCATGGTATATGGAATGAGGAATTGCGGGATAGGGAACATACAGCATGGTATATGGAATGAGGAATTGCGGGATAGGGAACATACAGCATGGTATATGGAAAGAGAAGGTGCGGAATAGGGAACATACAGCATGGTATATGGAAAGAGAAGAAGCGGAATAGGGAACATACAGCATGGTATATGGAATGAGGAGGTGTGGAATAGGGAACATACAGCATGGTATATGGAAAGAGGAGGTGCGGAATAGGGAACATACAGCATGGTATATGGAATGTGGAGGTGCAGAATAGGGAACATACAGCATGGTATATGGAAAGAGAAGGTGCGGAATAGGGAACATACAGCATGGTATATGGAATGAGGAGGTGCGGAATAGGGCACATACAGCATGGTATATGGAAAGAGAAGAAGCGGAATAGGGAACATACAGCATGGTATATGGAAAGAGAAGAAGCGGAATAGGGAACATACAGCATGGTATATGGAATGAGGAGGTGCGGGATAGGGAACATACAGCATGGTATATGGAATGAGGAATTGCGGGATAGGGAACATACAGCATGGTATATGGAATGAGGAATTGCGGGATAGGGAACATACAGCATGGTATATGGAAAGAGAAGGTGTGGAATAGGGAACATACAGCATGGTATATGGAAAGAGAAGGTGAGGAATAGGGAACATACAGCATGGTATATGGAAAGAGAAGGTGCGGAATAGGGAACATACAGCATGGTATATGGAATGAGGAGGTGCGGTATAGGGAACATACAGCGTGGTATATGGAATGAGGAGGTGCGGAATAGGGAACATACAGCGTGGTATATGGAATGAGGAGGTGCGGAATAGGGAACATACAGCGTGGTATATGGAATGAGGAGGTGCGGAATAGGGAACATACAGCATGGTATATGGAATGAGGAGGTGCGGAATAGGGAACATACAGCATGGTATATGGAAAGAGAAGGTGAGGAATAGGGAACATACAGCATGGTATATGGAAAGAGAAGGTGAGGAATAGGGAACATACAGCATGGTATATGGAAAGAGAAGGTGCGGAATAGGGAACATACAGCATGGTATATGGAATGAGGAGGTGCGGAATAGGGCACATACAGCATGGTATATGGAAAGAGAAGAAGCGGAATAGGGAACATACAGCATGGTATATGGAAAGAGAAGAAGCGGAATAGGGAACATACAGCATGGTATATGGAATGAGGAGGTGTGGAATAGGGAACATACAGCATGGTATATGGAAAGAGAAGGTGAGGAATAGGGAACATACAGCATGGTATATGGAAAGAGAAGGTGCGGAATAGGGAACATACAGCATGGTATATGGAATGAGGAGGTGCGGTATAGGGAACATACAGCGTGGTATATGGAATGAGGAGGTGCGGAATAGGGAACATACAGCGTGGTATATGGAATGAGGAGGTGCGGAATAGGGAACATACAGCATGGTATATGGAATGAGGAGGTGTGGAATAGGGAACATACAGCATGGTGTATGGAAAGAGAAGGTGAGGAATAGGGAACATACAGCATGGTATATGGAAAGAGAAGGTGCGGAATAGGGAACATACAGCATGGTATATGGAATGAGGAGGTGCGGTATAGGGAACATACAGCGTGGTATATGGAATGAGGAGGTGCGGAATAGGGAACATACAGCGTGGTATATGGAATGAGGAGGTGCGGAATAGGGAACATACAGCATGGTATATGGAATGAGGAGGTGCGGAATAGGGAACATACAGCATGGTATATGGAAAGAGAAGGTGCGGTATAGGGAACATACAGCGTGGTATATGGAATGAGGAGGTGCGGAATAGGGAACATACAGCGTGGTATATGGAAAGAGAAGGTGCGGTATAGGGAACATACAGCGTGGTATATGGAATGAGGAGGTGCGGAATAGGGAACATACAGCGTGGTATATGGAATGAGGAGGTGCGGAATAGGGAACATACAGCATGGTATATGGAATGAGGAGGTGCGGAATAGGGAACATACAGCATGGTATATGGAAAGAGAAGGTGAGGAATAGGGAACATACAGCATGGTATATGGAAAGAGAAGGTGAGGAATAGGGAACATACAGCATGGTATATGGAAAGAGAAGGTGCGGAATAGGGAACATACAGCATGGTATATGGAATGAGGAGGTGCGGAATAGGGCACATACAGCATGGTATATGGAAAGAGAAGAAGCGGAATAGGGAACATACAGCATGGTATATGGAAAGAGAAGAAGCGGAATAGGGAACATACAGCATGGTATATGGAATGAGGAGGTGTGGAATAGGGAACATACAGCATGGTATATGGAAAGAGAAGGTGAGGAATAGGGAACATACAGCATGGTATATGGAAAGAGAAGGTGCGGAATAGGGAACATACAGCATGGTATATGGAATGAGGAGGTGCGGTATAGGGAACATACAGCGTGGTATATGGAATGAGGAGGTGCGGAATAGGGAACATACAGCGTGGTATATGGAATGAGGAGGTGCGGAATAGGGAACATACAGCATGGTATATGGAATGAGGAGGTGTGGAATAGGGAACATACAGCATGGTGTATGGAAAGAGAAGGTGAGGAATAGGGAACATACAGCATGGTATATGGAAAGAGAAGGTGCGGAATAGGGAACATACAGCATGGTATATGGAATGAGGAGGTGCGGTATAGGGAACATACAGCGTGGTATATGGAATGAGGAGGTGCGGAATAGGGAACATACAGCGTGGTATATGGAATGAGGAGGTGCGGAATAGGGAACATACAGCATGGTATATGGAATGAGGAGGTGCGGAATAGGGAACATACAGCATGGTATATGGAAAGAGAAGGTGCGGTATAGGGAACATACAGCGTGGTATATGGAATGAGGAGGTGCGGAATAGGGAACATACAGCGTGGTATATGGAATGAGGAGGTGCGGAATAGGGAACATACAGCATGGTATATGGAATGAGGAGGTGCGGAATAGGGAACATACAGCATGGTATATGGAAAGAGAAGGTGAGGAATAGGGAACATACAGCATGGTATATGGAAAGAGAAGGTGAGGAATAGGGAACATACAGCATGGTATATGGAAAGAGAAGGTGCGGAATAGGGAACATACAGCATGGTGTATGGAATGAGGAGGTGCGGAATAGGGAACATACATCATGGTATACAGAATGTGGAGGTTGTGATGGAACCGTCCAGCTCCCAGCTTGGATGCTTCCACCAGTCTGTACCCAAGAACTAGGTATTATAGCGGACCATCCAAGACTATACGGCACCAGTTTAGATGCAAACTGAGACTCTTTATTGAAAAATTACACAGACTTTATATACCACACAATATGAGCAGGTGAGCCTGATCACATAATCGTATACAATAAAAACTGTAATCAGGAATATAATTAACATAGATAAGGAACAGCCAACATACACATAATGCTAATCCATATTTAGCAACTGAAAGCTGACAGGGATTTAAATAACATGAACGAATTAACAAATAGCCACTTAGACAGTCTGGTGCCCACAACCCTCAATACAAAGTACATTACATGTTATTATAAGCATTGTATTGGGACAATTCTGATCCCTACTGATTCACATCATAATATACATGAATTAGGAAGACGACTAATCATGGACATGGTTGTGTTCTCTCCATTTTATAAATGAAGCTGAAATGTCGTAAATAACTCAGAAGGCATCTTGTGTGATAAGAAATCATACGGAGGGTGCCGACAAGCATGCCAGAGCACATATTGAAAAGTCTGTTATGTGTGTGTGCTCTCCTTAATTACGTGATAAATTAATAGAAGGTGGAACTTTATCTCATCTGTAAGTAATTCTACAGATTTCCTGCAAATTTAGGAACTTGTGATAACAAATCTCTTTTCAGCATAAACACATAACATCCCACAATGGTTCCATAACAAGGTAAAGTGGACACAATGGAAGAAAGACGCCTAACACACAACACCTTCTGTTATAACTAGGTTATATCAGGTTGCTTGAGTTGAGGATACTAACATCTTCTCTGAGTCTCAGTCTGAAGCAGTCATTGCTGGTTTGAGGCACAGAGGCCCCAAATATGTATTTTGAACCTCCAGTTCCCAGAGTCTGTGTGTTTTGGGGAAACATGGACTTGAATCCGAAGCAAGACCACTCCAAGGGTCCCCCAGGCACACACCTCCCAAAGAGTAGTGCTCCCTTTGAAAGCCAGAGGCCATTGTCCGTAGGCAAGAGGCCACCTTGCTATCCTCTCCAAAAGCCCCTGTCCTGGTTGGGTCTGTCAAATTTCTTCCTCATCCAAAGTAGACCAACGAGGTCCCAGACCTCCACCTGGTCTGGACATGCATTAGTTGGGCAGAGCGAACCTACATAGTTTGTCCACATGGTCTCCATTCTGGGCCGCAGGGAATAGTTGTCATTGTTAGGTGCGGGACAGAGGTCATGGAATCTGGCTGCCAGCGTTTTAGCTAGGTGGTCTTTACCATTTCGGGAACCAGTCTGCTGCTGGGAAGAGGGGCCGACTGCCGACTTCCTGACAACGTGGAGACACTGTAGGGGCTAGGCAGAGGCCAGCGGCACTCTGCCCTTTTGCCAGCGCTTCAGCTGGGTAGTCTTCATCATTCCAAGCTCGGTCTGTTGCTGGGGAGAGAGGCCAACTGCCTTGGCTCCCTGAAATGGTGGAGACACTACAGGTTCTAGGCAGAGGTCAGCGGCGCTCTGCCCTGTTGTCAGCACTTCAGCTGGGTGGTCTGTTGCTGGGGAGAGGGGCCAAGTGCCTCGCCTCCCTGAAGCTGTGGAGACACTGTAGGTGCTAGGCAGAGGCCAGCATCAAGTAGATAGATATTCGCCAGCACACCATGGATCTTGCGAAAGCAGTCCAAAAAGCTTTATTGCAAAGAAGATCACATCAAAAAATATAGTGCAACGTTTCAGAGCCATGCAGGACCCCTTCGTCAGGCATGTGACCAGCATCACTCTGCCCTGTTGCCAGCGCTTCAGCTGGGAGTAGTAGCTTTACTAAATCAGCTTGTCACTGGGAAGAGGGGCCACCTGCCCTGGCTCCCTGGAACTCCAGGGTTGTTGCTGGTGCTGGGCAGAGGTTGATAGCTTCTGCTGGTGACCGCATATTATCCGCTCCAGCTAACTGTTGGGGAGGGAGGCTGGCTTCCTCCACTCTCAGACTGTGGATCTGCTGCTGGGGAGGGAGAATGATCACCCCCTCTCCCTGGTCCTTGGCTTGCCAATGGGAAGGAGAATGGCTTCCTCCCCTCCCTTCATCTCTGACTGGGGAGATGAGCCGGCTGCTCCAACTTCCGTTTTCTCATCCAGCTGCTGGGAAAACATTTCTCTGGTGCGGTCTCCCAGGTGCATGGATCCTTCTTGGGGAGGGAAGACTGTTTCCTCCCGTCTGGCTGACTGTTGGGGAGGGAGGACAACCACTCCTCTCCTAAACTGTGGATCTGCTGCTGGGGAGAGCAAATGGCTTCCTCCCCTCCCTGCATCTCTGACTTCCGCTGGGGAAAAAGAACCACACCTTCTCACCCTGGGCCTCTGGAACTGCCGTGGGTGTGGGGCAGAGGTCTGTAGAACTCCAACCTGATGTCAGCTCTTCTGCTGGAGAAGTTTGTTGTAACTCCACAGATGCTAGTGATATGAAATCCCATGTCCCTGTCAGTGGTGTGGGAGAAAGGCCAGCTGCCTCTTTTCTCTGGAAGGCTAAAGCTGCTCTTGGTGCTGAGCAGAGCTCAGTGATGTTATGCCCTGATACCAGCTCTTCCTCTGGAAAGTAATTTAGCCTTGCACAAATCCTCCAGGCCCACCGATTGCTGTAGGCAGAGGTCAGAAGCACTCTGCCTTGATGCCAGCTCTTCTGCTGAAGGCTCACTAGGTTGTTACTCCTCAGCAGAAAAGTTTTTTAAATCTCCAGTCTCCGCACTTGCTGTATCTGCTATAAAAGCTTCACTTCCATTGCTGGGGGGTGGGCAAAGCAAACTGTTACTCTCCCTCATTGCCGACACCTCAGCCAAGATTTCAGAGCTGTCGGCTAGGACTTCCCGATAGTCCCAGGCAAAGGGATCCATGCCCTGCTGCTGAGCAGAGTCTAGCAGCCATCGGTAGGCGATCTCCAGCTCCAATTTCTGAATAGCTAGAAACTCCAAATGTTCCGGTGCAAAGAGAACTTCCGAAATGTTCAGCATCTGTTCTCTGTACTCCATGATTTCCTCCAAACGCCACTCAAAATCACTCCCAAAATCAGGGTCCTGTAGCAACTTCCCTTACAACAGTCCCAGGCCGCCATAGCCAAAACATTCCGTCGGGCTGTCATCTGCTGTCCAAGGGCACGCTTGGGCTACATGCCACCGGAGGGCTCTGTAGCTCTCGTCCAACCGCTTCCCTGCCCAGACCAGACTGCTCAACTCCTTCTGCTTTTGTTCCACCAATAACAGCACCCACACTTTCTACTGCAAACAGTACCTTACCTGGGTGGAGAAGAACATTTTTCCCTGGCAGCGCTGCTCTCAGTCCAGCTCTTACTTCCAGAGTTGCCAGCGGACAGTGTCCTACTATCCCAGCAGGATCTGCATTGGCACTGGTCCTCTGTGCTGCAGCTGCATCTCTTGCACTGTCCTTCTGAAATCCTCTTCCATCCTGGCTGGTATCATTTTGTACCTCTCCTCTTCTGCTAACCGGACCTCAGATCCCTGTGGTGGTTTGCATGTCAGGAAGCATTCCACTGCTTGCACCAAATGTGACGGAACCAGCTTGGGTGCTTCAGTCATGATATCGCTTTCTCCAGTCTGGACCCAAGAACCAGTTATTATAGCTGACCATCCAAGGCTATACAGCACTAGCTTAGATGCAAACTGGGACTCTTTATTGAAAAATTACACAGAATTGATATATCACACAATATCAGGTAAGACTGATCATATACTCGTATACAATACAAACTGTAATCAGGAATATAATTAACATAGCTAAGGAACAGCCAACATATACCATATGATAATACAAATATAGCAACAGATAGCTGACAGTAACTTAATTAACATGAACCAAATACCAACTAGCCACTCAGACAGTCTGGTGCCCACAACACTGAATACAAAGTACATTACACATTATTAGAAGCATAAACACATAAAATCCCACAACAGTTCCATAAGAAGGCAAAGTGGACACAATTGAAGAAAGACATAAACAGGTTATATAGGGAGACTCCCAGCATCAGGTTGCTTGAGTTGAGAATATTAACATCTGTTCTGAATCTCACAGTCTGAAGAAGTCATTGCTGGTTTGAGGCATAGAGACCCCAAATATGTTTCTGGGTCCTCCAGTTCCCAGAGTCTGAATGTTTTGGGGAAACATGGACTTGAATCCGAAGGAAGACGACACCAAGGGTCCCCCAAGCACACACCTCCCAAAGAGTAGTGTTCCCTTAAAAGCCAGGGCCCATAGTCAGTAGTCAAGAGGCCACCCTGCAGTCCTCTCCACAAGCCTCTGTCCTGATTGGGTTTGGCACAGGGTACATACAGCATGGTATACAGAATGAGGAGGTGCGGAATAGGGAACATACAGCATGATATACAGAATGGGGAGCAATGGAATAGGGAACATACAGCATGATATACAGAATGAGGAGGTGTGGAATAGGGAGCATACAGCATGATATACAGAATGAGGTGTGGAATAGGGAGCATACAGCATGATATACAGAATGAGGAGGTGTGGAATAGGGAACATACAGCATGATATATAGAATGAGGAGGTATGGAATAGGGTACATACAGCATGGCATACAGAATGAGGAGGTGTGGAATAGGGAACATACAGCATGGCATGCGGAATGAGGAGGTGTAGAATAGCGAACATTCAGCAAGGTACAGAATAGGGAGGTGTGGAATAGGGAACATACATAATGATATAAAGACTGAGGATGTGCAGAATATGGAATATACAGCATGGTATACGGAATGAGGGGGTTTGGAATAGCGAACATACAGAATGATATACAGACTGAGTAGGTGTGGAATAGGGAACATACAGAAAGGTATACGGAATGAGGAGGTGCAGAATATGGAATATACAGCATGGTATGAGGAAAGAGGTGGTGCGGAATAGGGAATATACAGCATGATATATAGAATGAGGAGGTAAGGAAAAGGGAACATACAGCATGGTATATGGAATGAGGAAGTGTGAAATAGGAAACATACAGCATGGCATACGAAATGAGGTGGTGCGGAATAGGGAGCATACAGCATGGAATAGGGAATGAGGAGGTGTGGAATAGGGAACATACAGCATGGCATGCGGAATGAGGAGGTGCGGAATAGGGAGCATACAGCATAGCATATGGAATAAGGGGGTGTGGAATAGGGAACATACAGCATGGCAAGCGGAATGAGGAGGTGCGGAATAGGGAACATACAGCATGGTATACGGAATAAGGGGGTGTGAAATAGGAAATGTAAATCATGACATACGGAATGAGGTTTTGTGGAATAGAAAGCATAGAGAAGTGCGGGATAGGGAGTATACAGCACGGTGGTATGCGGCATAAGGGGGTGGAGGTGACAGGCCTGCATCAAATGATGTCATCAGTCAGAGCCGCAGAGGATGTGAGTAGTGAAAGATTTCCTCTGCTGGCTTCTATATTTACAAGTAACGGTGGCTGATGAGCTGCCACTGATCTTTCTTGTGTCCATTGGCTCTCATCTTTGAGGCACCAACTGGGCCTTCCCAGCTCAAGCCTTGTAGCAGCCGAGTGGGCTGCTTGGGCGGAAATTCACATTTTTGTCGCTGCACTTCTGTCCTGATTCACTCACAATCAGCAAACCCCACAGAGTTACTGGAGTTCATGACACCCCACCATGGGGTCAACTCTATATTAATGGCCATGGTTTGGGGGTGTCCAACAAGTTCATATAGGTGTGAGAGTCAGGGGTGCACATACTTCAGCCCTATAGTGTATCATTGAGTACTGCCAAGGACCTTCTGGGGGTTGTAGTTCCTCATTCCCTAGATGAAAATACATTCCCATACAAGCTGTGTGCGGGGTACTCACAGGGGATGTCTCTGTAACCGTTCTCTAACGCCTGGAAGAAGTTACGAAATTCTCGTTGAGGGATGTTGAAGATTTCAAACAATCTTGTATCCTGGAACAAGGTGTAGGAAACCTGCAAAGTTGTAACAAAATAAAGATTTTATAAATGGTGTCAGACTACCCCCAACCAGAATGTTCCAGATAGAAGAATAAAAGATCGGAGTTCAGATCTGTGGCAGAAAGTTCCTCAAGGTGCAGAGATTGACGCTGACTGGTGCCAATTTTCATAATGCCAATATAGTTCACCAAAAGTCTGCCCACTACTGTAATAGTGCATGGAGGCGCAACACAAAAATGTGAATGGGCCCTTAGGATTTGGGATAATTTTTAGAGTACTAAAATTGTTAAGTATTAAGTAGAGCGGCCATTATCAGCCACAGTTTCGGGAATCCCTAGGGTTCCTCTCCAATCTATGACCCTCCAGTTGCTCAGGAACTACAATTCCCATCATGCCTAGTCATGCCTGTGAATGTCAGAGTTTTATGATGCCTCATGGGACATGTAGTTCCACAACAGCTGGAGGGCCGTAGTTTGGAGATCCCGGCTCTAGAGAATTCTTTGAGTCATGACAGACTCACCTTCCATCTGATGGTACCTGCACAGTTCCAGGGTCAACACCGCTTGGCAAATCCAGTGGCATGACACCAATGATTTTTGTATCATTCTTTGTACTGTCCACCAATGTAATGGGCTGTCTTCCTCTGACTGACCAATGTAAGGGTTTCCTTTTCCCACTGACCACCAAAGTGAGAACAGGTTTCTCCACTGACCACAAAGGACGAGCTAAGGCAGAATTCCTCAACCTTTTCCTCAGTCACAGCAACCTTTAGAAGTATGCTAAATCCCAAGGCCCCAAGTATAAAAGGTAAACAAACCCAGATCCCCCTTCACAACAGAGGTCCCCCCATCACATCAGACCCCCCCCAATATGTCAGAGTCTCCTTATTACATCAAAGCCCCTCTTCACATCAGAGATCCCTCCAATCACATCATATCCCCTCTTCACAACAGAGGTCCCCCCATCACATCAGACCCCCCCCAATATGTCAGAGTCTCCTTATTACATCAAAGCCCCCCTTCACATCAGAGGTTCCCTCCATCACATCATATCCCCTCTTCACAACAGAGATCCCCCCCCCCCCCCCAATCATATCAGTCTCCTATTCACATCAGAGTGCCCCCCTCCATCATAATGATAGATCAGAGGTCCCCCCCATCACATCAGATCCCCCCCCCCCCCATCATGTCAGGGTCTCCTTATTACATCAAAGCCCCCCTTCACATCAGAGGTTCCCCCATCACATCATATCCCCTCTTCACAACAGAGATCCCCCCAATCACATCAGTCTCCTCATCATGTCAGTGCGCCCCCCCCTCCATCATCATATTAGATCAGAGGTCCCTCCATCACATCATATCCCCTTTTCACAACAGAGATCCCCCCCCCCCCAATCATATCAGTCTCCTATTCACATCAGAGCGCCCCCCTCCATCATAATGATAGATCAGAGGTCCCCCCATCACATCATAATGATAGATCAGAGGTCCCCCCATCACATCAGATCCCCCCCCCCCCCATCATGTCAGAGTCTCCTTATTACATCAAAGCCCCCCTTCACAACAGAGATACCCCCAATCACATCAGAGCTCCCCCGATCATGTCAGTCTCCTCATCACATCAGAGTGCCCCCCTCCATCATAATGATAGATAAGAGGTCCCCCCATCACATTCGATCCCCGCCCCATCATGTCAGAGTCTCCTTATTACATCAAAGCCCCCCTTCACATCAGAGGTTCCCCCATCACAACAGAGATACCCCAATCACATCAGAGGTCCCCCGATCATGTCAGTCTCCTCATCACATCAGAGGTTCCCCCATCACATCACATCCCCTCTTCACAACAGAGATCCCCCCCAATCACATCAGTCTCCTCATCACATCAGAGCGCCCCCCTCCATCATGATATTAGATCACAGGTCCCTCCATCACATCATATTCACCTTTCACAACAGAGGTCCCCCAATCATGTCAGAGTCTCCTTATCACATCAGAGCCCCCCCCCCCCCTTCACATCTGAGGTTTTTCCATCACATAAGATCCCCCCTTCACATCAGAGGTTCCCCCATCATGTCAGTGTTCCCTCTTTACATGAGAGCCCCCCCCCCCTCCACCACAATCACATCAGACCCCCCCTTCACAACAGCAGTGCCCCCCATCATAGAATCTCTTCAAAGGCCCCTCTTATACATGAGAGCCCCCGATCACACGGTCTCTTCTTCACATTAGGGCCTTTACCTTTTCAGGTCCAGCAGCTCTGTAGAGGGTGGAAGGAGGTTTGGAAGAGGCAGACTCCGTCTGTCACCTGCCCCCGATCAGAGTCATGAGTTGCTACCCTGTGTGTGAGCCAGAGCCACCATCACCACACTAAGGAATGACACTGTGCGTTCCGGTCCTACAGCATCAGTGGTTATAGTGCTGGTGGCAAGCCCACCTGCACCATGGTGACTAAAGGCGCTGAACCAAGACAAATTGGGTTCTGTGCTCACGGCACCTTGAAGGAACCTAGATGGCACCCTGGTTGAGAAACAATGAACATGTAGTGGTCGGGTTGGTCAGTGTAGTGGTCGGGTTGGTCAGTGTAGTGGTCGGGTTGGTCAGTGTAGTGGTCAGTGTAGTGATCAGGTTGGTCAGTGTAGTGGTCGGGTTGGTCAGTGTAGTGATCAGGTGGGACAGTGTAGTGGTCGGGTTGGACAGTGTAGTGGTCGGGTTGGTCAGTGTAGTGGTCAGTGTAGTGGTCAGGTTGGTCAGTGTAGTGGTCGGGTTGGTCAGTGTAGTGGTCGGGTTGGTCAGTGTAGTGGTCGGGTTGGTCAGTGTAGTGGTCGGGTTGGTCAGTGTAGTGGTCGGGTTGGTCAGTGTAGTGGTCGGGTTGGACAGTGTAGTGGTGAGTTTGGTCAGTGTAGTGGTCGGGTTGGACAGTGTAGTGGTCGGGTTGGACAGTGTAGTGGTCGGGTTGGACAGTGTAGTGGTCGGGTTGGACAGTGTAGTGGTCGGGTTGGACAGTGTAGTGGTCGGGTTGGACAGTGTAGTGGTCGGGTTGGACAGTGTAGTGGTCGGGTTGGACAGTGTAGTGGTCGGGTTGGACAGTGTAGTGGTCGGGTTGGTCAGTGTAGTGGTCGGGTTGGTCAGTGTAGTGGTCGGGTTGGTCAGTGTAGTGGTCAGTGTAGTGATCAGGTTGGTCAGTGTAGTGGTCGGGTTGGTCAGTGTAGTGGTCAGTGTAGTGATCAGGTGGGACAGTGTAGTGGTCGGGTTGGACAGTGTAGTGGTCGGGTTGGTCAGTGTAGTGGTCAGTGTAGTGGTCAGGTTGGTCAGTGTAGTGGTCGGGTTGGTCAGTGTAGTGGTCGGGTTGGTCAGTGTAGTGGTCAGTGTAGTGATCAGGTGGGACAGTGTAGTGGTCGGGTTGGTCAGTGTAGTGGTCGGGTTGGTCAGTGTAGTGGTCGGGTTGGACAGTGTAGTGGTCGGGTTGGACAGTGTAGTGGTCGGGTAGGACAGTGTAGTGGTCGGGTAGGACAGTGTAGTGGTCAGGTTGGACAGTGTAGTGGTCGGGTTGGACAGTGTAGTGGTCGGGTTGGTCAGTGTAGTGGTCGGGTTGGTCAGTGTAGTGGTCGGGTTGGTCAGTGTAGTGGTCGGGTTGGTCAGTGTAGTGGTCGGGGTTGGTCAGTGTAGTGGTCGGGTTGGTCAGTGTAGTGGTCGGGTTGGTCAGTGTAGTGGTCGGGTTGGTCAGTGTAGTGGTCGGGTTGGTCAGTGTAGTGGTCAGTGTAGTGGTCAGGTGGGTTTATGTAGTTGTCAGGTGGGTCTGTGTAGTTGTCGGGTTGGACAGTGTAGTGGTCGGGTTGGACAGTGTAGTGGTCGGGTTGGACAGTGTAGTGGTCGGGTTGGACAGTGTAGTGGTCGGGTTGGACAGTGTAGTGGTCGGGTTGGACAGTGTAGTGGTCGGGTTGGACAGTGTAGTGGTCGGGTTGGTCAGTGTAGTGGTCGGGTTGGTCAGTGTAGTGGTCGGGTTGGTCAGTGTAGTGGTCGGGTTGGTCAGTGTAGTGGTCAGTGTAGTGGTCGGGTTGGTCAGTGTAGTGGTCAGTGTAGTGATCAGGTGGGACAGTGTAGTGGTCGGGTTGGACAGTGTAGTGGTCGGGTTGGTCAGTGTAGTGGTCAGTGTAGTGGTCAGGTTGGTCAGTGTAGTGGTCGGGTTGGTCAGTGTAGTGGTCGGGTTGGTCAGTGTAGTGGTCAGTGTAGTGATCAGGTGGGACAGTGTAGTGGTCGGGTTGGTCAGTGTAGTGGTCGGGTTGGTCAGTGTAGTGGTCGGGTTGGACAGTGTAGTGGTCGGGTTGGACAGTGTAGTGGTCGGGTAGGACAGTGTAGTGGTCGGGTTGGACAGTGTAGTGGTCGGGTTGGACAGTGTAGTGGTCGGGTTGGTCAGTGTAGTGGTCGGGTTGGTCAGTGTAGTGGTCGGGTTGGTCAGTGTAGTGGTCGGGTTGGTCAGTGTAGTGGTCGGGGTTGGTCAGTGTAGTGGTCGGGTTGGTCAGTGTAGTGGTCGGGTTGGTCAGTGTAGTGGTCGGGTTGGTCAGTGTAGTGGTCGGGTTGGTCAGTGTAGTGGTCAGTGTAGTGGTCAGGTGGGTTTATGTAGTTGTCAGGTGGGTCTGTGTAGTTGTCGGGTTGGTCAGTGTAGTGGTCAGGTAGGTGAGTGTAGTGGTCACATGGGTCAGTGTAGTGGTCAGGTGGGTCAGTGTAGTGGTCAGTGTAGTGGTCAGGTGGGTCTGTGTAGTTGTTGGGTTGGTCAGTGTAGTGGTCAGGTAGGGGAGTGTAGTGGTCAGGTGGGTTTATGTAGTTGTCAGGTGGGTCTGTGTAGTTGTTGGGTTGGTCAGTGTAGTGGTCAGGTAGGGGAGTGTAGTGGTCAGGTGGGTTTATGTAGTTGTCAGGTGGGTCTGTGTAGTTGTTGGGTTGGTCAGTGTAGTGGTCTGGTAGGTGAGTGTAGTGGTCACATGGGTCAGTGTAGTGGTCAGGTGGGTCAGGGTAGTGATCAGGTGGGTCTGTGTAGTGGTCGGGTTGGACAGTGTAGTGGTCGGGTTGGTCAGTGTAGTGGTCGGGTTGGTCAGTGTAGTGGTCGGGTTGGTCAGTGTAGTGGTCGGGTTGGTCAGTGTAGTGGTCGGGTTGGTCAGTGTAGTGGTCGGGTTGGTCAGTGTAGTGGTCGGGTTGGTCAGTGTAGTGGTCGGGTTGGTCAGTGTAGTGGTCGGGTTGGTCAGTGTAGTGGTCGGGTTGGTCAGTGTAGTGGTCGGGTTGGTCAGTGTAGTGGTCGGGTTGGTCAGTGTAGTGGTCGGGTTGGTCAGTGTAGTGGTCGGGTTGGTCAGTGTAGTGGTCGGGTTGGTCAGTGTAGTGGTCGGGTTGGTCAGTGTAGTGGTCGGGTTGGTCAGTGTAGTGGTCGGGTTGGTCAGTGTAGTGGTCGGGTTGGTCAGTGTAGTGGTCGGGTTGGTCAGTGTAGTGGTCGGGGTTGGTCAGTGTAGTGGTCGGGTTGGTCAGTGTAGTGGTCGGGTTGGTCAGTGTAGTGGTCGGGTTGGTCAGTGTAGTGGTCGGGTTGGTCAGTGTAGTGGTCAGGTGGGTTTATGTAGTTGTCAGGTGGGTCTGTGTAGTTGTCGGGTTGGTCAGTGTAGTGGTCAGGTAGGTGAGTGTAGTGGTCACATGGGTCAGTGTAGTGGTCAGGTGGGTCAGTGTAGTGGTCAGTGTAGTGGTCAGGTGGGTCTGCGTAGTTGTTGGGTTGGTCAGTGTAGTGGTCAGGTAGGGGAGTGTAGTGGTCAGGTGGGTTTATGTAGTTGTCAGGTGGGTCTGTGTAGTTGTTGGGTTGGTCAGTGTAGTGGTCAGGTAGGGGAGTGTAGTGGTCAGGTGGGTTTATGTAGTTGTCAGGTGGGTCTGTGTAGTTGTTGGGTTGGTCAGTGTAGTGGTCTGGTAGGTGAGTGTAGTGGTCACATGGGTCAGTGTAGTGGTCAGGTGGGTCAGGGTAGTGATCAGGTGGGTCTGTGTAGTTGTTGGGTTGGTCAGTGTAGTGGTCTGGTAGGTGAGTGTAGTGGTCACATGGGTCAGTGTAGTGGTCACATGGGTCAGTGTAGTGGTCAGGTGGGTCAGGGTAGTGATCAGGTGGGTCTGTGTAGTTGTTGGGTTGGTCAGTGTAGTGGTCTGGTAGGTGAGTGTAGTGGTCACATGGGTCAGTGTAGTGGTCAGGTGGGTCAGGGTAGTGATCAGGTGGGTCTGTGTAGTTGTTGGGTTGGTCAGTGTAGTGGTCAGGTAGGTCAGTGTAGTGGTCACATGGGTCAGTGTAGTGGTCAGGTGGGTCAGGGTAGTGATCAGGTGGGTCTGTGTAGTTGTTGGGTTGGTCAGTGTAGTGGTCAGGTGGGTCAGTGTAGTGGTCGGGTTGGTCAGTGTAGTGGTCAGGTAGGGGAGTGTGGGAATCAGGTAAGTCTCCACCCTGTCACCTTTCCTATTATCAAGGGAGAACTGGTCCAAAAAAAGTAAAATACATTTTTTAAATATAGCTGTATAGGGGGCGTGGCCTGGAGCGGCATGGAGTAGGAAGCTAGTGACCAGAGCTCCGCCGGCTGATTATCCTGCTCTCTCGTTTATCCTGCATCCCGGACCCTACCTTTGGCTCCACAGTGTCTTACTTGTGTCCTGACGCCCCGGGTGTTATGTCACCTCCAAAGAAATCCACGGACACTGCGGCGAAGCTTGATAAGTTCCGCCGCCTGGAGAAGGACAGTGCTGCCCAAGATGGCGCCGTGGTGGGAGCGGGGGGGAGCGTGGCGGCTGCAGACACTGCCCGTGTCCTGGATGCGATCTCTGTGTGCCAGGCTTCCCTTACAGCGAAGATTGAGGAAATCAAGGTAGACATCTCCCTGATCCGCCAAGACCAGCAGAAGATACGGGACCGAGTCGACGAGGCCGAACAGAGGATCAGTGGTGTGGAGGATTCCCTGCCCCCCCTGCAGCATGTCTCTGATCGTCTCCAGCTCCAGGTGAGCCAGCTTCTGGTCAAGCAGGATGATATGGAAAATCGTCTGAGACGATGCAACATCAGACTGATTGGGCTGCCAGAGGGGGCTGAGGGCAGGGATCCGGCTGATTTTCTGGAACGTCTCCTGACCGATACCTATGGCCGGGAGGCCTTCTCCCCCACATTCACTGTGGAACGTGCCCATCGTTTGTCCGGGAAGCCCCCTCCTCCGGGGGCGCCCCCCCGCACCTTTATTGCTAAGATGCTAAACTACAGGGATAGAGACACCATTCTCCGCCTAAACAGGGAGAAGGGCAGTATCCCCTTTGGGAATGGGAGGATTGCAATTTTCCCCGATTTTTCGGCTGAAGTGCAGAAGAAACGAAAGACCTTCCTTGAGGCCAAGCGCAGACTTCGCGTCAAGAACATCAAGTATGCTATGCTGTTCCCTGCCCGCCTACGGGTTGAGGGGGAGGGAAGAGTGCAATTTTTTGATGATCCTGAGGCTGTCATATCGTGGATGGAACGCCTGGACACTCGGAACTGACCTCTTCTCCCGCAAGCTCTTTTCCTTGATGCCTGCAAGTGACTGATTTTTCCACAATATCCTTTTCCTGCTTGTTGGGTTATTGGATGGAGGGAGGCTTTGTATCCCCATTTGATGGGTGGCTATGATAATTACTGGCTTGAATGGACATGCCTCCTTGTGTACTCTCCAGCCATCTGTTGTCCCACCGATTTCTTACTCAGTCTGGAGGAGGACCTTGCTGTCCTCCGCAGTGACTCGTTTGTCTCATATGCCTGCATTTTCCCCTATATGCCTACCTCCTGGTCCCTGCCGTTTCTCTGCTCCTAGCCTGTCTCTACCTTCTCCGCCTTCTCCTTGGATGACTCGGGTTATCCTGCTGGATGCTGCTATCCGTGACTATGGCCGGCGAGCCCTGGTCTTCTTTTCCCTCCTTTTTCTTCCCTCTTCTTTTCATACATGTCCCCCTCTCCTTCTCCCTTTCTCTTTCTCCCTCTTTCTCTGATGGTTTTCTGCTTCCCGGTGGCTTCTGGGAATTCTTCTTCCCCCCCTCCCCCGTCCTCTTCTCTTTTTCCACTCTATGTGTTTCTTTCTGGTTCTCTAGCTTTTTCCTACGCTTGTGCCTTGCTACCCAGCGAAATTTCGCCCGCAAGCTCTGTGACTGACAGAGCTGCGCACCAACCACCCCTCCACTGTCTGTGTGGTCAGTGGGGGCTTGTGCCCAGGCCGTTGTTTTTCTGGGCCAACTGCTGGACCTGCTTGTCCTATTTCTTCTTGTGTTTTTATTTTTTTTATGTTTTGCAGGTCCGGTCTTTGCTGTGGTTGGATTGGGAAATGGTATGCCCGCACATGTTTGGGTTGGTGCAGGGCAGGGTGGGGGGTTTTGTTGTTGTTTTCTTTATTGTTCACGTTTGCTTTATGTCTGTGGGAATGTATATCAAGTATCCTGTTATGTCTTTCACGTTTCCGTGCAATATCTCAGGAACAGCTATATGCCTGCCTGACCGAGGCTACTCGCTTACTACACTTTATGAGGTTTCCTTTTTTTTTTTCAGGTCGAACGGGACCCCCGGGGCTCCTATACTACCTATCTCCCCTAGTATTTGATGGCTCAACTTAAATTTCTAACCTGGAACGTCCGGGGATTGGGCGATAGAATTAAACGCTCTGCAGTGTTTGCCTATCTTAAGGGTCAGCGAGCGGATGTGGTGGTGCTGGTCGAGACCCATCTGGAGGGCCGTCTCCAGATGGCGCTTCGACGCCCATGGATCGGCTGGACGTTCCATTCCGTGTTTACTTCCCATTCCCGTGGAGTGGCGGTGTTGGTGGCCAAATCGGTGCAGTTTGAGCTTCGGGGATCCCTAGTAGACCCTCAGGGTAGATATGTA
Organism: Pelophylax lessonae; assembly: GCF_965119305.1. Lineage (NCBI taxonomy): Eukaryota > Metazoa > Chordata > Amphibia > Anura > Ranidae > Pelophylax > Pelophylax lessonae. The sequence goes on from NC_138777.1 coordinate 2,817,047, forward strand.
TTTCTCTCTGTGCTGCTATGTGGGGAGCCCTTCCTACTCATGGCATTTTATGTGCCCCCCCCTTTCTCGTCCACTGTCCTTACAGAGGGTCTAGATTTTATGTTGTCAAACCCCCATATTCCAGTAATCTGGTTGGGCGACTTCAACAATACCTTGAACCCCTCCCTAGACAGATTACACACGACGGCTCCGCCCTCCCCTTTACCCACCACGACTAGGTTTGCTAGACTGTTGACGGAATTTAACCTGTTTGACTCCTGGAGAGCCATGTACCCTGACAGACAGGCCTATTCCTACTACTCCTCTGCTCGTCAATCCATGTCTCGTATAGACCTAATATTGGTCTCCCCCTCCCTTCTCCCACGCCTGGTGGGTGCTGGATTTTCGGCTCGTGGGTTATCGGATCACTGTCCCTATTGGGTGCAGATTGGCTTTGGCCGCGACCGACCTCTCCCGGCGTGGAGGCTCAACCCTCATTGGCTTGGGCTTCTTCCGGCGGAGGCGGATGTGGCGTCGGTTTGGCGACAATTTTTTGTGGACAATGCCCACTCTGCCTCTCTCAGTGGTCTGGGAAACGTTTAAGATCCATGTCCGGTCCCATTTAACAAATGCAATTAACAAGCTCAAGTCCGACTCTTTGGAGAGCTATCGCAGCGCCCTGCGCGGTCTGTCCGCGGCGGAGCAGGCCTTCCAGGCGGCTCCTACGCCGGAGGGAGCTGCGCAGTTCAAACTAGCCACTAGGGTGGTGACACAGTTGGAATATGACCGGGCCCGCAGGAAGCTGTTTTTCCAGAGGCAGAAGTTGTTCGAGCACGGCGAGCGAGCGGGTAAGCTTCTGGCTTATTTAGTGCATTGTGAGGATAGGCCCCCTGTGGTGATTCGCTTGCGCTCCGCGCAGGGAAACCTAGTTACTGACCCTAAACTGGTGGCGGACTCCTTCCGGGTGTATTTTCGGGATCTCTACACTTCTACGGCCCCGGCGGATAATTCCCTTATGGACGCCTTTTTGGCCTCGGTGGTCTTTCCTCAGTTGAGTGCCGAGCAGGTTGAGTCTTTGGAGGCCCCGCTCAGGGTGGAGGAGGTCATGGAGGCCATAGCGCAGTTCTCGAGGGCTAAGTCACCCGGCCTGGATGGCCTCCCGATAGAATTCTATTCTCTGTATATTGAAGACCTAGCCCCACGCCTGCTAGCGTTGTTTGAAGATATATTTGAGACCTCTACCCTACCCCCGTCCATGAGGGAGGCTCTGGTGGTTCTGCTACCCAAGCCTGGTAAGGACCTGCAGCGGCCTGAGTCCTACCGGCCGATATCCCTCCTCCAGGTGGACGTAAAAATCCTGGCAAAAATCTTATCCATTAGGGTCAACAAAATCATTCTCTCATTGATCCACACTGACCAATCAGGCTTTATGCCTGGCCGCAATACTTCATTTAACCTGCGTAGGCTGTTTATGAATCTGCAAGCCGCTCATGACAATAGGGGAGCCAGGGTGGTCGTGTCCTTGGACACGGCCAAGGCCTTCGACTCTGTGGAGTGGGGATTTCTCTGGAGATGTCTAGAAAACTATGGCTTTGGCCCGCGGTTTGTCCGCTGGGTGCAGGTTCTTTACCAGGCCCCGGTGGCCAGAGTGCTGGCCAACGGCTGGACGTCTGATAGCTTCCCTCTTAGCAGGGGGACGCGCCAGGGATGTCCGTTGTCACCGCTCCTGTATGCCTTGGTGGCTGAACCTCTGGCTATTGCTATTAGGGGTCACCCGGATATCACAGGCCTCCGCGTTGGGCCCCTGGAGGAGAAAATCAGTATGTACGCTGACGATACGTTGCTGTTCCTCGCTGACCCGGGGATCTCGCTACATGCTGCACTCTCCCTGATTGGCCGATATGGTCAATTCTCCGGTCTGAAGATCAACTGGGACAAGTCCCAAATTTTGCCTATTGATGATATTTCGTCATTCCCTTCTGATCCCGAATTCCCCTTATGTAGAGTAGACCGCATTAAATACCTGGGGGTTCAGGTCACGACAAAGCCGGCAGACTATGTCTCGGACAACTTGTTACCCCTCCTTACTATGGTCAAGGCGAGGACTCAGACATGGGCTAGGCTACCGTTAGGGGTGATGGGTCGCGTTAATCTGATAAAAATGGTGTTGCTTCCTAAATTGCTCTATGTGCTGTGGCATTCTCCGATCTTCCGCTCCGGTATTTTCTTCAGCTGGAGTCTCTCCTTAAACCGTTTGTCTGGGGAACTTCCAGGCACAAACTGTCCTGGCGGAAGCTGAAGAGCGCTACCACTCTGGGAGGTCTGGCTCTCCCTGATTTTAACCTATACTATATTGCGGCGCAGCTGTCCCATTTTTTCCATTATAATTCCTCTGATAGAGATAGATTTCTAGCGCTCCTGGCACCTACTCGGACCCATGCACTCACTGATCCCCTTTCTCTTATTGTCTCGGGTGTTCGGGGGGCGGATCACAGGGATGGTCGGACTTCAATGCTATATCAATACAGGAGGTTGTGGGACGTTGTCTCCGACAAACTGGCTCTCCCTGGACTCCATGACTACACTCCGTTGTGGTGCAATGCGTCCCTCCCTGAATTCCGAACTATCCCCGATGTGCATGTATGGGTACGACACGGTATCATCTTCCTATCTCATATCATTGCGGATGGAACCCTTAGGAGCTTTGAGTCCCTAGCCGGCCAATTTCACCTCCCGCGTACTATGCTCTTTCGGTACCTTCAGCTACAGCATGCGTTCCGCACGCAATTTCCTCTTCCGGTGCCAGCTCTGCCCCCGGTCCCAGTACTTGAAGTGGTTAGTTGCTCGAACCCTAGTCACCTCATCTCGATTTTATACACTATGCTGCATGAGCCGGCCTCTACGGTCCTTGCGTATACACCTAAGGCTAAGTGGGAGGGGGATGTGGGCCCTCTGGAGGACAACGAGTGGAGTGACGCTCTGGATGCCTGTAAATTGGTCTCCCCTAAACTGTCCGACCGACTTACTCAGACGTACATCCTACATCGTGCATACCTTACCCCCTTATTGACTGCCAAATACCGACCGAACGCCACTGACATCTGCCCTATGTGTGGCCGGGAGCGGGGAACTTTTTATCATTTGTTGTGGAGCTGCCCCGAAATCCAAGGTTACTGGGCTCAGATAGTTAAATTTCTTCATGACACTATGGGCTCCCCCCTCTCGTTGTTCCCCAAACCATGTTTGTTGGGAATTTTCCCTGATACCAGTATGAATAAATTTACTACTATTTTTCTCCACGAAACTTTGTTCTCCGCCCGGAAAATGATAGCGCGCCGTTGGATGCGTGACAGACCCCCTACGTTTCATGACTGGCTCAAAGAAGTTAACGCTACTGTACCATACAAGAAATTGCTGTACACACATCGTGGCTGCCCCACAAAATTTAATAAGATCTGGGATAGATGGACGCAGGCCCCAGAGACGTGTGTTTAACCTGGGTTCCCTTCTAATGTTCCTCTGCATAGATGATCTACTGCCCATCTGAGGTACGCCTCGGTCTTCATGCCTTATATTCTGAATTTGTTCCATACTAGTGACGCCTCCTTGAATTACATTTCACAATGTACTTGTTATTATGCTTTTTTTGATACCTATGTCCAGCTGTATCTTATGTTGTTTATTCCACTACCTGTGATTCACTGCATTCTCCTGTTATTGTTGTTTATACATATTTGTGCAATAAAGACTCGTTTGATTAAAAAAAAATATAGCTGTATATTTTCTTGGTATTACCATAACACACTCCCATTGATAATGTAGGACCAGAACGCACAGCGTCATTCCTTAGTGTGGTGATGGTGGCTCTGGCTCACACACACACCTGCCTGATCGGGGGCAGGTGGCAAATAAATTCTCCTGCTCCGGACAATCGCAGTGATACCACACATGTGTATGTTCGTTGTGGTTTGTACCCGGAGTACAGCTCAGGAACAATAGTGCGCATTTTGCATTTTTTTTATCCTACCTAAAACACACCGACACTAATAAAAAAAAAATAAGAATAATTCTGCCCCCCACCCTCCCCCCCAAAAAATACCGACCCTGACCTTAACACAAACACTCACCCTGGCAGTGTGGAAGACCCCCGGGGCCATCATAAAAAAAAAACATTTTCAAAGATTTCTGAGCTTGAAAACTTTTTTTTACAGAGTTCTCAGTTTATAAGTCAGAATTCTGAGATTACAAGTTTGGAAAATGCTAAAATGTATTAAATACAATTCTGAGTTTAAAAGTCAGAATTCTGTAAAAAAAAAAAAAAAAGCTCAGAAATCTTTGAAATGTTTTTTATGACGGCCCCGGGGCTCTTCCTTCCATACTGCTACATGTCTGTGGTTGAGAAAAAACAAAAATCCCAATAAGTGTATTCTGATTGGTTTGCATGATAATGATATCATCTACAAACAATGGGAAATATACTGGAATTTTTATTTTCTATAAGGAGCCAATCAGCTATACTGCAGTGTAAGGAACCTACTGATAGAAGAAGAGAGCAGAGAGATGAACTCTCTCACTGTCCAATCACAGACTGCGGGAGTGACCAGCCCAGCCCTATAACTGTTAAGTCACCCTGTGCAATCACAGGACAGTGCTATGTGGCAGAGCTGTGTAAATCTCAGGACTGGATGGACAAGAAATGGAAATCCTTTATACAGCGTGTGTTTTATATTATATTTAGCGGTTTGCTGGGAGTTTAGCTTTATAAATGTTCATTAGATGAGAAGAACTATAAATCCAGGAGAAGCCGTACAACCCAACATGAAATATTCAGCGTTCACCGCACATCGCTCTTCAGAGGGCGGAGTTTAGTGGTTATATAAAGCTCAGCAGTCATAAAGTATAAACTGACTCTAAATACCCAATAAAAACATTTTTACGATTTAACCATTTTGCTACATTGTGTTACACATAAATGAGGACTTCCAGGGCTTCTCAGGAGAATTTACAAATCGCTTTGCATGAAAAGACTTTATTGCTATTAAAAAATGAATTGGTAAAAATGTGTGTAACCTAGTTTTGCAAACTTAGCATGACTTGGTATATGACCAAAAGTATTGGGACGCCGGCCTTTACACACACATCAACTTTAATGGCATCCCAGTCTTAGTCCGTAGGGTTCAATATTGAGTTGGCTCCGCCCTTTGCAGCCATAACAGCTTCAACTCTTCTGGGAAGGCCGTCCACAAGGTTTAGGAGTGTCTATGGGAATGTTTCACCATTCTTCCAGAAGGGCATTTGTGAGGTCAGGCACTGATGTTGGATGAGAAGGCCTGGCTCACAGTCTCCGCTCTAATTCATCCCAAAGGTGTTCTATCGGGTTGAGGTCAGGACTCTGTGCAGGCCAGTCATGTTACTCCACCCCAAACTCACTCATCCATGTTATTATGGACCTTGCTTTGTGCACTGGTCCAAATCATTTGGTGGGGGGGGGTTATGGTGTGGAATGTGCTTCTGGAAGAATGGTGAAACATTCCCATAGACACTCCTAAACCTTGTGGACGCCTTCCCAGAAGAGTTGAAGCTGTTATAGCTGCAAAGGGCGGAGCCAACTCAATATTGAACCCTACGGACTAAGACTGGGAGGCCATTAAAGTTCATGTGTGTGTAAAAGCCGGCGTCCCAATACTTTTGGCAATATAGTGTGTGTATATATATATATATTTGCATCTACATAGGAGTCTATAAAATATTTCTAATAGCCGTCACAAATAATCCCAGTAATTTGCCTAACATGTTCATTTCCCAAGATTTTCAGCTCCATCTAGTGGCCATCATGCAGTATTTTCCTGACAGGCATTTCAGGCGACTATATGGAGCTGGAAATCATGGGAAATTAACATATTAACCACTTGATTTTGTGCAGAAGATGTCAGGGGTGCGCGTGCCACTCCCGTTGTGATTGGACACAGCGGGAGCCAATCAGCGGGTTCAGTGGCCACAATGGGACCCACCAATTGTTTGGCGGAATGACAGAATGGTGGTCTGCCTATGTAAACAAGGCAGACCGCTGTTCTGTCACAAAGGAAGAGAGAGATCTTGTGTTTCAGCTAAGCTGAGTCACACTGATCTCTCTCTTCCCATCCCATCCCCCCCCCCCCCCACAGTTAGAAAGAACCCCCCAGAAGCACACTTAACCCCCTGATTCCCCCTTTCCCTGCCAGTGTCATTTATACAGTAACAGTGCATTTTTTTCAGGGATCCGAAACACAGAGATTTTTACCTCTGTAAAGAGCTCTGTGTTAATTGTCAACACAGAGCTCTGGGCTGTGATTGGACACAGCCAATCAGTAGGTCACGGCCGTGAATCATTGGCTGGGACCTGCTGACAGATTCCTGCTGTGATTGGACGCATGCGCACACCTTAAACGTGGAAGTTGCCAGTGACGTACCAGTACGTTGCTTTGTGTACGATGGCCGCTCGTCCTTGTTACAATGTGGTGGGCGCTATGTGGGCGGGAGGGGCACAATGTGGGCAGGCGGTTGCTATGTGGGCGGGTACAATGTGGGTGAGCGGTTTCTATGTGGGCAGGCACAATGTGGACAGGCACAATGTGGGTGGGTGAGCGCTATGTGGGCAGGCGCTATGTGGACAGGCACAATGTGAGTGGACGGGGGTTGTGGGCGGGCACAATGTGGACAGGCACAATGTGGGTGGGCGCTATGTGGGTGGGCACAATGTGGGTGGGCGTTATGTGGGCGGGCACAATGTGGACAGGCACAATGTGGGTGGGCACAATGTGGACAGGCACAATGTGGGTGGACGGGCGCTATGTGGTCGGGCACAATGTGGACAGGCACAATGTGGGTGGGCACAATGTGGACAGGCACAATGTGGGTGGGCGTTGTGGGCGGGCACAATGTGGACAGGCACAATGTGGGTGGGCGCTATGTGGTCGGGCACAATGTGGGTGGGCGTTATGTGGGCGGGCACAATGTGGGTGGGCCTTATGTGGGCGGGCACAATGTGGACAGGCACAATGTGGGTGGACGGGCGCTATGTGGTCGGGCACAATGTGGACAGGCACAATGTGGGTGGGCGGGCGCTATGTGAACAAGCACAATGTGGGTGGGTGGGCACAATGTGGGTGGGCAGGCGTTGTGGACAAGCACAATGTGGGTGGGCGGGCACAATGTGGGTGGGCACAATGTGGGTGGGCACAATGTGGGTGGGCACAATGTGGACAAGCACAATGTGGGTGGGCAGGCGCTATGTGGACAAGCACAATGTGGGTGGGCGGGCACAATGTGGGTGGGCGGGCGCTATGTGGTTAAAGCTCCTTTATACAAGGTTTCTGTTTCCGATTAAAATAAAAAACATTCAAAAAGTCGCTTCCTAAAATGAATAGTTTGGTAGAAGCCGCTCCCTTCATGAAAAAAACGCCAATATCCCGCAACAGAGCCGTGTAGGATATCCTGAAAAAAAAAAAAAAAAGGAAAATCGGAACCCCAAACCCATCATATGGAGCACCAACACCCATAAAGTTTTTTTTTATTGTCCTCCCCACTGACCGCTATTTTATTTTAAAAAAGTGATTTGTCGCGGTGGCGGCGTTACAAAGAGTTTGATCTAAATTAAGCCTTCATTAATTAATGCCGGCGGTTGGGTGCGTGCGCACGCGCGAGTGTGTGTGTGAGGGGCAATCTGTCTAATTACTCCGTCCGCTATCCTCGAAAGACCCCGGCTAACTCATTTCATCATTTCGGAGGTGGATGATCTCAACGCGACGATTTGGCACGCAACCCCCAACAATCTACTTCAGATGCATTAGACAATTTCGGATGAAAACGTTTTATTGGGAGGCGGCCGTGCCAAAAATGTTACTCATGATAAAAAGCTGTCAGGCCGATAATGATTCTAGCGCCACAAAGAAATCAATAAACGTTGGACTTTCTGCAACTCATATTTATAATCCTCCAATGAGCCTCCAGGGTCCGATGCAAAAAAACCGACAAAAAAAAAAAAAAAAAGACGATAAATCTGCAGAATTGATGGATTTCGGGATGACTGCCTGGAGGAAAACTCTGACGCAAAAGTTGGAAAGTTCTACAAGAGTAGTAGAGCGGGGGAACCTGCGAGCAGAAGATCATTTCTCATCCTAATGTATCACATGAATGCGCTCTTTATTCAATGAATGAGAGGTTTACTAAATGAATGAGCTGTTAAGGAAGGGAATGAGCTGTTAAGGAAGGGAATGAGCTGTTAAGGAAGGGAATGAGCTGTTAAGGAAGGGAATGAGCTGCTAAGGAAGGGAATGAGCTGCTAAGGAAGGGAATGAGCTGCTAAGGAAGGGAATGAGCTGCTAAGGAAGGGAATGAGCTGCTAAGGAAGGGAATGAGCTGCTAAGGAAAGGAATGAGCTGCTAAGGAAAGGAATGAGCTGCTAAGGAAAGGAATGAGCTGTCAAGGAAGGGAATGAGCTGTCAAGGAAGGGAATGAGCTGTCAAGGAAGGGAATGAGCTGTCAAGGAAGGGAATGAGCTGTCAAGGAAGGGAATGAGCTGTCAAGGAAGGGAATGAGCTGTCAAGGAAGGGAATGAGCTGTTAAGGAAGGGAATGAGCTGTCAAGGAAGGGAATGAGCTGTCAAGGAAGGGAATGAGCTGTCAAGGAAGGGAATGAGCTGTCAAGGAAGGGAATGAGCTGTCAAGGAAGGGAATGAGCTGTTAAGGAAGGGAATGAGCTGTTAAGGAAGGGAATGAGCTGTTAAGGAAGGGAATGAGCTGCCAAGGAAGGGAATGAGCTGCCAAGGAAGGGAATGAGCTGCCAAGGAAGGGAATGAGCTGTCAAGGAAGGGAATAAGCTGCCAAGGAAGGGAATGAGCTGTCAAGGAAGGGAATGAGCTGTTAAGGAAGGGAATGAGCTGTTAAGGAAGGGAATGAGCTGTTAAGGAAGGGAATGAGCTGTTAAGGAAGGGAATGAGCTGTTAAGGAAGGGAATGAGCTGATAAGGAAGGGAATGAGCTGTCAAGGAAGGGAATGAGCTGTTAAGGAAGGGAATGAGCTGTTAAGGAAGGGAATGAGCCGTTTGTGAAGTTGATGAGCTCCATAGAAAATGAGGGAACTCTTTTATTATATGGAGGGGAGATGTTTGGACCTTTAATAATAAATAAATGAGCTCTTTAGTTAATAAATAAGCCGTCTACTAAATATATGAGCCGATTAATAAACAAATTAGCTTTTCAGTAAAGGAATGAGCAGTTTATTAATAAATGGGATCTACTGTACAGTATATAAATACGCAGATTACTAAATACAGGAGCTGATTAGGAGGTTACCAAGCTGATCAATGAATTAACGAGCTGTTCATTCGTTCCATTCCATAGGCTGCAGGAGATAGAATTAGATACTTCTATTCAGGGCTTTTTTTTCTCTCAGAAAATAAGTGCAAGAAATCAACCGTGACCCCCCAAAACCCCCTTTCCTCCACACACACACCCTCCAAACCGCATAAAATAGTGGGTGTGGTTACATTTTACAGTGGGAGGACCTTAAAAGGAGTTCTTAATACCAGTAGTGCATTATTTACCCAGTGCAGAGTTGGGGGGCACTATGTACATAATGTAGAGTTCGGGGGTTCGCTGCATACAGAGTGAAGAGTTCAGGGGGGGCACTATGTACATAATGTAGAGTTCGGGGGGTGTGCTGCATACAGAGTGCAGAGTTCAGGGGGGGCACTATGTACATAATGTAGAGTTTGGGGGTGCGCTGCATACAGAGTGCAGAGTTCAGGGGGGGCACTATGTACATAATGTAGAATTTGGGGGTGCGCTGCATACAGAGTGAAGAGTTCAGGGGGGGGAACTATGTACATAATGTAGAATTTGGGGGTGCGCTGCATACAGAATGCAGAGTTCGGGGGGGCACTATGTACATAATGTAGAATTTGGGGGTGCGCTGCATACAGAATGCAGAGTTCGGGGGGGGGGGGACTATGTACATAATGTAGAATTTGGGGGTGCGCTGCATACAGAATGCAGAGTTCGGGGGGGCACTATGTACATAATGTAGAGTTCGGGGGGTGTGCTGCATACAGAGTGAAGAGTTCAGGGGGGCACTATGTACATAATGTAGAATTTGGGGGTGCGCTGCATACAAAATGCAGAGTTCGGGGGGGCACTATGTACATAATGTAGAGTTTGGGGGTTCGCTGCATACAGAGTGAAGAGTTCGGGGGGGCACTATGTACATAATGTAGAGTTCGGGGGTGCGGTGCATACAGAGTGCAGAGTTCAGGGAGGGCACTATGTACATAATGTAGAGTTTGGGGGTGCGCTGCATACAGAGTGCAGAGTTCAGGGGGGGCACTATGTACATAATGTAGAGTTTGGGGGTGCGCTGCATACAGAGTGCAGAGTTCAGGGGGGGCACTATGTACATAATGTAGAGTTTGGGGGTGCGCTGCATACAGAGTGCAGAGTTCGGGGGGGCACTATGTACATAATGTAGAGTTTGGGGGTACGCTGCATACAGAGTGCAGAGTTCAGGGGGGGCACTATGTACATAATGTAGAGTTCGGGGGTGCGGTGCATACAGAGTGCAGAGTTCAGGGGGGGCACTATGTACATAATGTAGAATTCGGGGGTTCGCTGCATACAGAGTGAAGAGTTCAGCCATCTTGCACAGCTGCCCACCCCTGCATCCCCCATCCACATCTCCCTTTCACCCCTCTTCAACTTTGACCTCTACATGCAACCCCTCCTCCACTGCCCCCATCCCTCCCTCTTAAAAGCTCCACCATTTTGCTCGTCTTAATTTGTTTCTTTATTACCCTCTTCACACCTCAGGGTAAAACAAATGTTAATGTCTACTCACATTTTTGCAACTTTGACATGTTAGTAAAACCGTTCAAATCATTGCAACTATTTTGTACATCCAGGTGGATTATACCGCATTTATTTTGCAGGACAAACTGGTCTTTTATTTGGCGATAAATGGTAATGGAAAACTCCTGATTTTTTTTTATAATCAAAGGAAAACTGGCCTAAGATAGTAAATATATATATATATATATATATATATATATATATATATATATACACATTATTTCACAAAAGTAAGTACACCCCTCACATTATTCTATCTTTTCATGTGACAACACTGAAGAAATGACACTTTGCTACAATGTAAAGTAATGAGTGTACAGCTTGTATAACAGTGTAAATTTACTGTCCCCTCAAAATAACTCAACACACAGCCATTAATGTCTAAACCGCTGGCAACAAAAGTCAGTACACCCCTAAGTGACAATCTCCAAATTGGGCCCAAAGTGTCAATATTTTGTGTGGCCACCATTATTTTCCAGCACTGCCTTATCCCTCTTAGGCATGGAGTTCACCAGAGCTTCACAGGTTGCCACTGGAGTCCTCTTCCCCTCCTCCATGATGACATCACAGAGCTGGTGGATGTTAGAGACCTTGCGCTCCTCCACCTTCTGTTTGAGGATCCCCACAGATGCTCAATAGGGTTTAGGTCTGGAGACATGCTTGGCCAGTCCATCACCTTTACCCTCAGCTTCTATAGCAAGGCAGTGGTCATCTTGGAGGTGTTTGGGGTTATGTTGGAATACTGCCCTGCGGCCCAGTCTCTGAAGGGAGGGGATCATGCTCTGCTTCAGTATGTCACAGTACATGTTGGCATTCATGGTTCCCTCAATGATCTGTAACTCCCCAGTGCCGGCAGCACTCATGCAGCCCCAGACCATGACACTCCCACCACCATGCTTGACTGTAGGGAAGACACACTTGTCTTTGTACTCCTCACCTGGTTGTCACCACACACACCTGACACCATCTGACACCAAATAAGTTTATCTTGGTCTCATCAGACCACAGGAGATGGTTCCAGTAATCCATGTCCTTAGTCTGCTTGTCTTCAGAAAACTGTTTGTGGGCTTTCTTGTCCATCATCTTTAGAAGAGGCTTCCTTCTGAGGCGACAGCCATGCAGACCAATTTGATGCAGTGTGCGGCGTATGGTCTGAGCACTGACAGGCTGACCCCTCCCCCCCCTTCAACCTCTGCAGCAATGCTGGCAGCACTCATACGTCTATTTCCCAAAGACAACCTCTGGATAGGACGCTGAGCACTGCACTCAACTTCTTTGGTGGACCATGGCGAGTCCTGTTCTGAGTGGAACCTGTCCTGTTATACCTCTGTATGGTCTTGGCCACCGTGCTGCAGCTCAGTTTCAGGGTCTTCTCAATCTTCTTATAGCCTAGGCCATCTTTATGTAGAGCAACAATTCTTTTTTTCAGATCCTCAGAGAGTTCTTTGCCATGAGGTGCCATGTTGAACTTCCAGTGATCAGTATGAGAGAGTGGGTGTGGCTACGCGTTTCAGAGGATGATCTGTTGTGATATTGCATACATTTTATTTGTTCTCCTCCTAGAGGAACTCCTTGTGCCGGCACTGATTTCTTGATGGATACATGGCATATTCCAGGACAATAATTGCTTTCTCTATACATACCTTAGAGAGTCCACTATGGCCTGGTGACACTTTATCTGACTGCTAAGAACAGTCGTCCTCAACCAGGGTTCCTCCAGAGGTTGCTGGGGGTTCTCTGAGCTGGGGGCAGTTGACCTTCTATCTGATGGTGCCATCATAGCTTCAGGTCCATCGCAATTTGGCAGAGCCTTTAGCGTGACCCCAATTAACCTTTCGGCTGACGGTAAGGGTGAGAGTCTAACTGCCACTGTAAGGGGGTCACCGATCACATAAAGGGCATCTTCCTTATAACCCCTGAGGGACTAATCTTAGCAGAGACCTGAAAATTATTTCAAGGGTTCTCCAGGAGTAAAAAGGTTAAGAGAGGCAGCCCAAGAAGATTCCCAGAAGGGATATGCTGAGAAATCTGCCCAGAGAGGGAAAACTGTAAGCTCAGCTCACAGTAATACTTTGGGTGTCACTCTGACAGGAAGTGAGCGGAATCTCCCCAGTGGGGACAGTGACAACAAAATGACAGAGCTTCTAACCCTTCCACATTTCAATCAAAACTAAAAAAATGCAAAAAAAAAAAAAAAACAGAACACGCAAGAGCATTTATTTTAACTGCAAAATTAAAAGAGAAGCGCGGGTAACAAAAATAAACATGCATACTCCCCTAGATGGCTGCAGCATCGATCCGATCCCCTGCTGGATCTACATCATGAACTGAGCGATCAAAGGCCAGCTCTGTGCACTGACCGTCACCGGATCTCTGCTTTCCCCTCCAGAGCTGATAGGAAAGTATGGATTGTGATTTTGATGCGACTTTACACTCTCTGGCACTCAAGTCACATCAAAGTAGTGCAGGAACCTTCATGTGTCCAAATTCGCATGTTAGTGGTAAGGTTAGGGGGCAATCAATAGGGTTAGAACACCAACCCTAACGATTACCGCCAACCCCAACAATGACTGCTAACTCTCACTCTAGCCCTTAACCCTCACATGCCACTCTGGAAACATAAAGGTTCCTGCACTACTTTGATGCGACTTGAGTGCCAGAGAGTGTGATGTTGCATCAAAGTTGCACTCTATGAACAGAACTGTCATACTTTCCTATTAGCCACAAAAAAAAAAAAAGCAAAATGCATCAAAAACGGTTTAAAAATGCAAAAGCAAAATGCATCAATCTAAACACGCATAATAAAAGAGAGGAATACCTTCACTTAGTCCGTCTTCCTAAACCAGTCAAATGCTACCTGGAAGGCCCAAGCAGCCCATAATAATCCCAGTTTGACATCCATGCATTACTGGCTCACTCCATCTATAGAAGGACTTTTTTGGTGGGCACCAGGGAGTAAATCCCCTGCCCCCGTCTTCTTATATCTATCAGGGAACCCCAGTGGTGATGGGAACTCCCTTCCCCAAAATCCTAGCCCCACCCTTCTGTCGCAGTCAATAAAAGGTATTGGCTTTTACGTTAGGTGACACTAGAAGTGAGATTCCTGTGTTGATCTGAAAATTGCTAAAATTAGGAGAACAGCAAAATTAGATATTTCCTAAAGAAGAGACCTCCAGGCTGGGGGTCTTCAAAAGACAAAGCAAGGAAATATCAGTTTTGGTTGGACGAATCACTTACACTTATCAGTGCTACCAATAAATACTATGAAAAATATTTATAATTGAACTGCTGCAAAAATGGTTCGGCCTCAACTGCTCCGCCATTGAAGGAATTATCGCAAACTCTACAGAAGGCCCCTAACTTGGTGAACATCACCCACAATGGCCAATACCTGGATACCCCAATAGCGGCACTCACCTGACTCAGGATCCTCCCGCACTTCCCTCCCGTCTTCTCCATCAGATTGAAGATTGGAAAATTCCAATTGTCCAACTTCTCCAATATGGTGTCCTGATCCTCAATGAGCAGATCCAGAGATGTTTCCTCCTCGATCTAATGAAAAATGGAAATCTGCTGTGACCTGCGAGTTACAACATTCTAGGGAAATAATTGTTACATTAAAGCGGAGTTCCAGCCATTCACTCACCTGTCCAACGGTCCAGCGATGCGGCCGCCGGAAGCCTCGATCCTCTCCCTCGGCGCCGGCATCACTGCTGTGGGCACCCGGCTGTTACAGTTTGCGGCTTCACAGCCGGGTACCCACTGCGCATGCGTGAGTTGCGCTGCGCGCCGTGATTGGCCGGCAATCTTCTGGGACCTCTGACGTGTCCCAGAAGATTGCAGGGAGGGTGGGGGAGAGGAGAACTTCCGCTCAGGGCGCCGCGGCGCTCCGAGCGGAAGTGGGAGCGGGTACCTGTCAAAACTAGGTACCCGCCCCCCCCCCCCCAAAAAGTGACATGCCAAATGTGGCATGTCGGGGGGTCAGGACTCCCTAAAGCGGAAGTTCCACTTTTGGGTGGAACTCCGCTTTAATATTATTTTACAGGACAATATTAGGTCCTTTCTATGATAACATGTTCCCTTGCTACAATGACTTTGCGGCAGTGTTAATTTTGGCAGCAAATTTCGATTTCGTTTTAGTCCTAGTCTTTTGACTAAAATGCAATTTTAGTTTTAGTCATACTTTAGTCATCGGAATTGTTTTAGTTTTAGTCATATTTTTTTTGGTCATATTTTAGTCGCCTAAAATCTCTAGTACATTTTAGTCAACTACAAATCGAATGGGTTTAGGTAAATTGTAAAGCATTATTTAAACATTTCTCTTGAATTTCAAAACTAATTATATACTCCTGGAGTAAAAATCCAATATTATAAGGTTTGAACATGCACTACAGACACAGATTTAGAGTCGGTTCACACTGAGGTGACACGACTCCTTACTACTTCGGGGGCGACTTGTGCATTACTATGCACCACGACTTCGGAGCGACTTGCAGGGACTTCACATAATGGAAGTCAATGCAAGTCGCTCCGAGGTCGCCCCAAAGTAGTACAGAAGCCTTTTTCTAAGTCAGAGCGACTTGTGTCGCTCCTATTAGAACGGGTCCTGTAGCGGTCAATGGACCGCAAGTCATCTGACAAGTCGCGCTAGTGTGAACCGACTCTTAGGCTCCATTCACACCTGGGCGTTTTTGAGTGTATTTCAGGTCCAAAACGCCCAACAAGTAAAACCCCATTCATTTAAATGGCCCCTGTTCACATCTGAGTGTTTTACAAAACGCCTGTAGCTGAAAAAAGTACATGAGCTTCTTTTTGGGCTGATTGCCAGCGTTTTTGATAGATGTCAATGCCTGCTTCCAAAAACGCCTGAAAATTGCGGTAAAAAAACGCGGTAAAACGCTACGCTCAAGTGTGAATGCAGCCTAAGCCATTGTGATATATAACATATTTATAAATAAAACCAAGTTTCATAAACAAACAAAAATATTGCTTTTTGACAAAGAAATACAACTTCAAAAACAAAAAAACCCAAAAACTGTAAACTCTATTGACTTTAACCACTTTACCTCCGCTCACATGGAGGCTACTGCGGCAAAGTGCCGCGAACCCGTCCAGCGACGTAGACCTACGTCGCTGGACTCCGCCCCTTGTGGGCGGCGCTCGCGCGCCGCCGGAGGCTCGCTCCCGCTGTGTTCATTCACAGTGGGAGTCGGGCTAGCGGAGGAGCAGCGGCGATTGCCGCTGCTCTGCCCCGATCGTCGGGGATCGAGTCTGGAGATAGTGAGATAGTGGAGATCTCCATAGTGACAGGGACTGACAGATCGGAGTGTTCAGCATAGCTGGACATCTGATCTGTCCCTGTCTCACACAGTCACCTCCCCCCCCCACACGTCAGTAAGCACCAGGCATACATTAACCCCTCCCTCTCCAATAAAATTAACCCCTTCCCTGCCAGTGTCATTTTTACAGTGACAGTGCATATATATAGCACTGATTACTGTAGAAATGTCACTGGTACCCCCAAAAGTGTCAAAAATGTCAGTCAAGGGTCCGATCTGTCCACCGCAATGTCGCAGTCCCGCAAAAAAAAATCGCAGATCACCGCCATTACGCGTTTAAAAAAAAAACACCAAAAATTACAGAAATCTTTCCCTTAGTTAGTAAACGCAATAACTTTTGCGCAAACCAATCAAAATACACTTATTGCGATTTTTTTTACTAAACATAGGTAGCAGAAAACAAATTGGCCAAAAATTTTAAAAAAATTTGATTTTTACATTTTTTTTGGGGGGGAATTTCATATAAAAAAATGTGAAAAATATTGTTATTTTTTCAAAATAAATGCTTTTTTTTTGTTTATAGCGCAAAAAGTAAAAATCGCACAGGTGATCAAATACCACCAAAAGAAAGCTCTGTTTGTGGGAAAAAAAGGATGTAAATTTCGTTTGGGTACGGCATCGCACGACCGCGCAATTGTCAGTTAAAGTCGCACAGCGCCGAATCGCAAAAAGTGGCCTGGACGGAAGACAACAAAATCCTCCGGTGGTAAAGTGGTTAATGTCATTGCACATATTACCTGAATATATCACCAGCATTATATATTAAGAAAAAAATATAAGAAAAGCCTTTTTAATTTTTACTCTTTTAGCAGCTTAGTAGATGCCCCTTACTTATGCCTATGCAGTAGTGAAATACATTTTCAAACTTTAATGTGCCATTATTCCCGGCTCTGGATGGAATTGTGTTGCCGATTTAGAAATGACCAGCAGAGGAGAGTTTATTTTTTATGTCAATTTTCGATTTAGTTTTAGTCATAGTCTTTTGACTTAAATATCATTTTAGTTTTAGTCGTATTTTAACCACTTAAGCCCCGGAAGATTTTACCCCCTTCCTGACCATGGGGTATTTTGCGATTCGGCACTGCATGAATTTAACGGACAATTGTGCGGTCGTGCGACGCTGTACCTAAACAAATTTGACGTCCTTTTTTTCCCACAAACAGAGATTTCTTTTGGTGGTATTTGATCACCTGTGCGATTTTTACTTTTTGCGCTATAAACAAAAAAAGAGCGTAAATTTAGCAAAAATAGCAATATTTTTCACATTTTTTATATGAAATTCCCCAAAAAAATGTAAAAATCAAAATTTTTTAACATTTTAGGCCAATTTGTTTTATGCTACATATGTTTGGTACAAAAAAAAAAATCGCAAAAAGCGTATTTTGATTGGTTTGTGCAAAAGATATCGCGTTTACTAACAAAGGGAAAGATTTTTGTCATTTTTGTTGTTTTTTTTCTAGCGCGTAATGGCGGCGATCTGCGAATTTTTTTGCTGTACTGCGACATTTTGGCGGACAGATCGGACCCTTGACTGACATTTTTGACACTTTTGGGGGTACCAGTAACATTACTGCAGTAATCAGTGCTATACATATGCACTGTCACTGTAAAATTACACTGGCAGTGAAGGGGTTAACTTTTTTTGAGAGGGAGGGGCTGTGTGTGTCCCTAGGGGCGTGCTTCTAACTGTGATTGGCTGTGGCTTGGGCTGTAGGAACAGTGATCAACGGTCCTACATAGAAGAACCGTGTGATCATTGTTTCTACACCGGGGAAAATGACAGGCGGCTTGTTTACATCAGCCACCTGCCTTTCTCCCTCTGCAGCGGCGATCGCAGAGTGACCGGCGGACATCGGGTCCGCCGG
The DNA here is from genome assembly GCF_965119305.1 of Pelophylax lessonae. Classification (NCBI taxonomy): domain Eukaryota; kingdom Metazoa; phylum Chordata; class Amphibia; order Anura; family Ranidae; genus Pelophylax; species Pelophylax lessonae. The sequence continues at coordinate 2,835,109 of NC_138777.1, forward strand.
TCACATGCGCGGGGGGGTACGTGACCACGCGGGAGCACGCTCGCTCCCTAGACCCTCACAGGCTAGCAACATAGATCTACGTCACTTTGCCTGTGAGGGGCTGACTGCCGACGTAAATCGTCGTTAGGCAGTCGGCAAGTGGTTAAGTATTCTAAATTGTTTTAGTTTTAGTTGTATTTTAGTCAACTAAATTAGTGTTAGTTTAGTCAACTAAAATGTTTTAGTCGACATAATTAACACTGCTTTGCAGAAATATATTCTTATAAGTTGTTTTCACCTTGGAATGTCTTGTTGTGCAATGCGCAGAGACCCAGTAAAGTGTATAGGGCATTCCAAAATAACAGAAATTAATGTCTATTTTTCTATAGGGCCAGGCAAAGAGCTGACTCAATCCATATAACCACTGCAGTAAAACCCCCAGCTCAAGGTTGAGTTGAATAAACAGAGCTTAGGCCCGCGGGCCACAGGTGTCTTCTAAGGTTCCCAACCCGCCAGCCCAGAGCCTCAGTATGAAGAAGGGAGACAGCTACAGAGGAAGCATGCGGCTGCAGTAGAGGGCAGAGCCGATACTTCCAGTAAAGCGCCAGCTCACGTCATAGGCAGAGTGATAGCAAATGCACTCAGATTGAATAATAATGAATGCCATTAGATTGTAAGCTCTTCTGAGCAGGGCCCTCTAAATCCTCTTGTATTTTATTGTATTGTATATGTACTGTCTCCCTCTAATATTGTAAAGCACTGCGTAAATTGCTGGCGCTATAGAAATCCTTATTAATAATAATAATGATAATGCAGCGCACATTCATTTTTTAATGGGAAGCTGGCGTTTTACTTTAAGAACTTTGCGACATTTTGAAATTCTAAAGCCTTGCGGCGCCCTTTTCTGCTTTGACTTGTAAGTGTGGCGGCGGCGTCTGTCCCCGGGTACCTCAGGCTGCTGGTTTGTCGGCGTTTTCTCCAAGTATTGTCCGTCGTCTTCCGCCAACGTCCTGCGGTCTCCCTGGATTCGGCTTTCCTGAAGTTTGTCTTTTAAGTGCACAGATTCGGTCAGATTGCTGGAGGATTCACCTTCACAGGAAACAGAACGCAAAACTCAAAATTCAAATGAGAGAATGATTTGTAAGTGTAACATGTTTGATTTCCTCCATTCAGCTTTTGATACATTTCTAATAAAATCGTTTCTTTAGGATACATTGTGATAAAATAAGAATAGAATAGTAGAACTGTCTGATAGCGCTGCTAGCAAACCAATTAACTTGATAAATGGAAAAAACCTTGACCAAAATGTATAAGTTATATAACATATAATGGGATCAAACACCAAACAAAAAAATAAAATATATATATATATATGCAATCCAAAAGTGAGCATCTCCTAAAGTGCAACAATAGTGCATAAACAACGTCTCTGCTATTATAAGGTGCAAGTGAAGACAATAAGTCCTGAAGTGCAAAATGAAGGCACAGCTATGTGCAAAACGTGCAAAGTCCAAATCTCTATAAGCGGGGCAATATGTGAATCATTCAATGTGTCCACTCCATAGATCTTGTGCTGCAATCACCAGGTGAAGTGTAGGCTCACCTCCATAATTACCCCACTAGGGGTCTAAGGGCAGTGGTGGGATTCAAAAATTTTAGTAACCAGTTCCGACTTTCCCAGCAGAATGACCAGCGTGACACCTTTCAATGCACAGTGACCAGTGTGCCCCCTTTCAATGCACAGTGACCAGTGTGCCCCCTTTCAATGCACAGTGACCAGCGTGCCCCCTATCAATGCACAGTGACCAGCGTGCCCCCCTTTCAATGCACAGTGACCAGCATGCCCCCCTTTCAATGCACAGTGACCAGCGTGCCCCCCTTTCAATGCACAGTGACCAGCGTGCCCCCCTTTCAATGCACAGTGACCAGCCTGCCCCCTTTTCAATGCAGAGAGACCAGCGTGCCCCCTTTCAATGCACAGTGACCAGCGTGCCCCCTTTCAATGTACAGTGACCAGCGTGCCCCCTTTCAATGCACAGTGACCAGCCTGCCCCCTTTTCAATGCACAGTGACCAGCATACCCCCCTTTCAATGCACAGTGACCAGCGCTGCGTGCCCCCCTTTCAATGCACAGTGACCAGGGCTGCGTGCCCCCCTTTCAATGCACAGTGACCAGAGTGCCCGCCTTTCAATGCACAGTGACCAGCGTGCCCGCCTTTCAATGCAGAGAGACCAGCGTGCCCCCTTTCAATGCACAGTGACCACAGCATTGCCCCCAATCATTGCAGAGTGCCCACAGCATTGCCCCCAATCATTGCAGAGTGCCCACAGCATTGCCCCCAATGATTGCAGAGTGAACACAGCATTGCCCCCAATCATTGCAGAGTGCCCACAGCATTGCCCCCAATAATTGCAGAGTGCCCACAGCATTGCCCCCAATGATTGCAGAGTGCCCACAGCATTGCCCCCAATGATTGCAGAGTGCCCACAGCATTGCCCCCAATGATTGCAGAGTGCCAGCGATCCCCCCGCGAGACCCATGCACTTACCTCACGGACGGTCACGCAGCTTCTCTTCAGTCCCCGGCTCCCCGCGTCTCCGAGTCCTCAGTCCTTCTGCCTCCTCGTCCAATGGCACAAGGTTTGCCTTTCGGCCAATCAGGAAGTGGGAGGACCCGCTCCCTGATTGGCCAGGAGGAGGATCCATGTGACAATAGCGAATTTTCATTCGATATTGTCACAGAATGGGCGGGTTGGTGCGCACTGCTCTGCTCCCCGGCCGCCACGTCTGCGGCTGCGCGGTCCGAGCACGGGACATTCAATTGTACTGTGCGTCCTTAGACGCGCAGAGGGAACAGCCAGTTCTGCGAACTTGCAGAAAGTTAATAACCGGTTCTATGGAACCGGTGCGAATCGGCTGAATCCCACCACTGTCTAAGGGCAATATAAAGAAAGATAACACCTGCCGTCCACTTTCTGGGCAACTTCACACTCCTTGTTAATGTTCCGAATTAACTCTAGGCAACTCCACAGTCCTTGACAATGCTCCAAGAACCGCACATGTAGAGACAAAAAGACAATCTCCAATGGCGCAATACCCAAACGTTTAGGAAGCAATAAGACAGATCCCAGCTTCAAACATTAAACTCACATTTATTCAAATAAAATACAGCTTAAAAATCACAGGTCCAACAGTGATCACGATGAAGAGCGTCAAACCTGCCCACCGCTTGGTATCTCTATGCGTTACGCCACATCAATCATGGCTTTAACTGGAGGCCACGATGGATGTGGCGAAACGCGTAGAGGTGCCAAGCGGTGGGCAAGTTTGACGCCCTTTATCGTGATCACTGTTGGAACTGTGATTTTTAAGCTGTATTTTATTTCAATAAATGTGAGTTTAATGTTTGAAGCTGGGATCGGTCTTACTGCTTCCTAAACGTTTGGGTATTGCGCCATTCCATTGGATAATAAGAATTGGCCGCACTTCAAGCTGCATCCAGATTCGGTTTATTGGACGAACATCCCAAGTGTTACAACAGTGTACAGGTAGACGCGTTTCACACACTAACAGGTGCGCTTATTCATTAATTATTCTATTCCATTGGAGATTGTCTCTTTATGTCTCTACATGTGCTGTTCCTGGAGCATTGTCAAGGACTGTGGATAGGACTGGGCCAAGACATTGTGCTGCCTGGGTAAATGCTGCCCCTCCACCCCCCCCCCCCCCAAAAAAAATAATAATAATGCCCAACAAAAGGCCCCCACATCCTATATTTTATATAAATATAACATTTAGAAATAATTAAATATACTGTTATCTTCTTCCATACCTCACCACCAGACCGGTCCACGAAACACCGGTCAGTCCTCAGTCCTCCTGTCACTCCTGTGTCTGCCGCGCCCACCTCCCTAGAAGATCCAGCCTGCCCTGTGTGAGATGAAAGTGCACTGATGTCGGACTCCATCATGTTAGAGACGTTCCCTGGAGAAGATGCTCCGCCTCCTCATACTCATCGATTTGCACTACGGGCGGCAGTATGAGATGGGAAAATGCCGCCCCTAACACGCCGCAAACTGATGACACACAAAACTGTTGTAAAAAATAAATCTTGGTACTGAGAGTCAATTTGCTGCCCCTCTATAAGTCCTGCCTGGGTCCAATGGACCCAACGAGACCCATGGTAGGGCCGGCCCCGACTGTGGAGTTGCCTAGAGTTAATTTGGAACATTACCAAGGAGTGTGACGGCAGGTGTTATCTTTCTTTATATTGCCCTTAGACCCCTAGTGGGGTAATCATGGAGGTGAGCCGACACTTCACCTGGTGATTGCAGCACAAGATCTAAGGAGTGGACACATGGAATGATTCACATATTGCACCGCTTATAGAGATTTGGACTTTGTTTGCACGTTTTGCACATAGCTGTGACTTCCTTTTGCACTTCAGGACTTATTGTCTTCACTTGCACCTTATAATAGCAGAGACGTTGTTTATGCACTATTGTTACTCTTTAGTAGGGATGATCGAACTTTTCAAAGGTTCGGTTCGACCAGAACACCCGAACTTCCCGAAAGTTCGGCCCGGATTTCAGAACCCCATTGAAATCAATGGGACCCGAACTTCGGTAATCAAAAAACACCATTTTGAATCCCTAAAACCCAATAAATGCCCCTAAAAAGTACCTAGGGTTCTGGGTCATATAATCACACAAAAAAAAGTTCTTAAAAATTGTCGTTTTTGATAGAGAGCCAATTATTGAAAAAATTATTGAAAAAAAAAAAAAAGATATTTCTTTGGATTTAGTGTCTGGGGGGGTCTAAAAAGTGTACCTGTGAAGTTTCAGCTCTGTAGCATGTCCAGAACCATAAAAATTTTTTGTATTAGAATATAGAACAGGTTAGTAGCTTCGCTACTTTTACACCCGGCTTTTTGTTGCAGGCGTTTTATTGGGCTTTTTTGAGGACATGTTTGGAGTCAGGCATGACATCAGAACTTCTGTGTAGGGGTATATATACACACACACATGTATGTATATATACACATACACATATATAGGTGTGAAAGTAGCAGAACCCTATGCTTGCGCTAATGAAATAACAGGCATATGGCTCCGCTCCTATCACACCTATATGTGTGTATGTGTATAAATACATATAAGTGTATGTGTATATATACCCCTATACAGAAGTTCAGATGTTATGCCTGCCTCCAAAGACACCCAAAAAATGCCCAAAAAAACGACTGCGCCAAAAAAAACCACCCAGGTGTGTTGTTGCAGGCGTTTTTTTTGGGCATTTTTTGGGGGTCTTTGGAGGCAGGCATAACATCTGAACTTCTGTATAGGGGTATATATACACACACACTTATATGTATTTATACACATACACACATATAGGTGTTATAGCAGAGAAACCATATGGGTGGTAATTATTTCATTAGCGCAAGCATAGGTTTCTGCTACTTTCACACCTATATATGTGTATATATACATACATGTGTGTGTGTGTATATATACCCATACACAGAAGTACAGATGTTATGCCTGCCTCCAAAGACGCCCAAAAAATGCCCAAAAAAACGCCTGCGCCAAAGAAATCCGCCCAGGTGTGTTGTTGCAGGCGTTTTTTTTTTGGGCATTTTTGGGGGTCTTTGGAGGCAGGCATAACATCTGAACTTCTGTATAGGGGTATATATACACACAAACTTATATGTATTTATACACATACACACATATAGGTGTTATAGCAGAGAAGCCATATGGGTGTTAATTATTTCATTAGCGCAAGCATAGGTTTCTGCTACTTTCACACCTATATATGTGTATGTGTATATATACATACATGTGTGTGTGTGTGTGTGTGTGTATATATACCCCTACACAGAAGTACAGATGTTATGCCTGCCTCCAAAGAAGCCCAAAAAAACGCCAGCTACAAAAACGCCCAGGTGTGTTTTTGCAGCAGGCGTTTTTTTTTTGGGCATTTTTTTGGGGGTCTTTGGAGGCAGGCAAAACATCTGAAATTCTGTATAGGGGTATATATACACACACACTTATATGTATTTATACACATACACACATATAGGTGTGATAGGAGCAGAGACCTATGCCTGTTAATTATTTCATTAGCGCAAGTATAGTGTTCTGCTACTTTCACACCTATATATGTGTATGTGTATATATACATACATGTGTGTGTATATATACATACATGTGTGTGTGTATATATACCCCTACACAGAAGTTCAGATGTCATGCCTGACTCCAAACATGTCCTCAAAAAAGCCCTATAAACGCCTGCAACAAAAAGAAGGGTGACAGGGGAGAAGCCACTATCCGGTTCTGTAAGTGTTCTAAGAGAAACAATCTTTTCTCTATAGCGGTCACCCTGGCATGGAAGGGTTTTGTCACCCTGCCATAGCAGTCAGAGTCAGTTCACCCTACACTACACTACGGTCCCCTTACACTTAACACTTTCCCTACAGAAACTAGATTATTAAATCTAACTATAGTGGAAAATAGCACCCTAACTACACTAAATATCCCTTTCCACACACTAATAATTGCTAAATGACACTTTGTAGCAGAAGTAACAGAAATGCTTCCACTCTCTTCCATGTCCCTGTATTAAAATGGTAGAGATTTGGCGGGGGCTATCTTATATACTGGGGGGCGTATTCACTAATGATTGGCCTCTGGACCCCCTAGTCACTCCAATCACATTCCTAGCATTCTCCTGCCCCCTCAATTGGCTTTTACTGATGGTTCTGGTCCAATCACGGGCTATTAAAAGCCCAGTTCCTGTCCCATTGCATTTTGGTCGGTTCTGGTTGCCGAATTCCGAACTTTTTCAGCAAAAACAGCAAAAACACCTCGAACAGCCAATGTTCGGGTCAAACCGATGGTCGACCCGAACCGTTCGATCATCCCTACTCTTTACCAGGGGGTCACTTTTGGATTGCCTCAGGGGCGTAACTACAGGGGTTGCAGTTGCAGCCGGGTCCCAGGCTCCAGAGGTCTGTTCGGCTCCCCTGTGCACCTGGATAGGAGGGGGTGGGGGCAGCATTTAGAGAAATCACTGTCCTCCTTTCTCCTCCTGTAGCTGCAGGAGGAACAAGGAGGAGATTGGTTCCTCTGTATGCTGCCCCCACCCCTCCTCCTATCCAGTTCACTTGTGTTCTGCTGTCTCTGGGCCCCTGTGTTTAATTTAAAAAATAATAAAATAAATAGTAATAAAAAAAAATTAAAGCGCCCTGTCCCCGTTAGCTCGCGCGCAGAAGCGAACACATACGAAAACCCCGCCCACATATGTAAACGGTGTTCAAACCACACGTGAGGTATTGCCGTGATCGTTCAAGCGAGAGCAATAATTTGAGCCCAAGACCTCCTCTGTAACTCTAATATGGCAACCTGAATGAATTTTTAAAGTGTCGCCTATGGAGATTTTTAAGTACCAAAGTTTGTCGCCATTCCGTGAGCGTGCACAATTTTGAAGCATAACATGTTGGGTATCTATTTACTCGGCGTAACATTATCTTTCACATTATGGAAAAAAAATGGGCTAACTTTACTGTTTTCTTATTTTTTAATAAAAAAAAGTGATTTTGTCCCAAAAAAAATTGCGTTTGGAAGACCGCTGCGCAAATACGGTGTGATAAAAAATAGTGCAATAATCTCCATTTTATTCTCTAGGGTCTCTGCTAAAAAAATATATATAATGTTTGGGGGTTCTAAGTAGTTTTCTAGCAAAAAAAAAATGATTTTAGCTTGTGAACACCGAGTGTGAAAAACAGGCCCAGGGGGTAAAAGTGGTTAATAAAATAGAAATAGAATGTCGGGGGCCCCGGAGGGATTCTCACCTGATTTTCTTGCCTGGCTCTCAGTACCGGATTGGGCGCTGGTGGTGTCGGCCGTCAGTTCGGAACTTGAAAAAGACTTAAAAATTTTGTGTCCACAACTGGAGAATAGAAAATAGGATGATCGATGTTAACCTGGCCGTACACAATCCGATTGGACTATAGATTTACCAAAACTAGGTCATAAGGCGACACACCGAAACATTCAATTTGTATCCAATAAGTACAATGGATGTGCTAAAGGAGATTGTATGGGGTATGGTGTATGGTGTATGGGGTATGAGGTATAGGGTATGGTGTATGGTGTGTATGGGGTATGAGGTATAGGGTATGGTGTGTATGGGGTATGAGGTATAGGTATGGTGTATGGTGTGTATGGGGAATGGTGTATGGGGTATGGTGTGTATGGGGTATGGTGTGTATGGGGTATGGTGTGTATGGGGTATGGTGTGTATGGGGTATGGTGTGTATGGGGTATGAGGTATAGGGTATGGGGTATGGTGTATGGGGTATGAGGTATAGGGTATGGTGTGTATGGTGTGTATGGGGTATGGGGTATGAGGTATAGGGTATGGGGTATGGTGTATGGGGTATGAGGTATAGGGTATGGTGTGTATGGTGTGTATGGTGTATGAGGTATGGGGTATGGGGTATGGTGTATGAGGTATGGTGTATGGGGTATTAGAGTGTAAGCTCCTCTGGTACAGAGACTGATGTGACTGTGGGGAAGGGGACATTAGAGTGTAAGCTCCTCTGATACAGAGACTGATGTGACTGTGGGGGGGGGGGGGACATTAGAGTGTAAGCTCCTCTGGTACAGAGACTGATGTGACTGTGGGGGGGGGGCATTAGAGTGTAAGCTCCTCTGGTACAGAGACTGATGTGACTGTGGGGGAGGGGACATTAGAGTGTAAGCTCCTCTGGTACAGAGACTGATGTGACTGTGGGGGAGGGGACATTAGAGTGTAAGCTCCTCTGGTACAGAGACTGATGTGACTGTGGGGGAGGGGACATTAGAGTGTAAGCTCCTCTGATACAGAGACTGATGTGATTGGCTCAGTGATCTCTGTACAGCACTGCAGTATATGTCAGAGATATATAAATGCATAATAATAGTAATTTTATACCTGTTACATATATGGCTTGCAGGTTGTCTGTCCTGAGAAGTGTGCGGATACCCCATAGCTTTGTGTAGGGTGACGCTGGGTTTGGTGAGGAAATCGGCGGTGTCGGGGAACTCTATAGGCGATCGGTTAAAGGCTGAAGTGTGGCTGGGTGAGTTCACTGGGCTCAGGCTGGGGGAAGTACCTGGAAAACAGTGAGATGGAGAATAATGAGAGAGCGGCGGGTTTGTCGGACTCCTGTAGGGGTGAATAAATTCCGTCAGTCCCTGGACCCAGCGCCACCTCTGAATACTTCACCAGTTACATGGTAGATATATAGGACAGGTTTACTCCAAGGTTTATGTACAGTCTAAACTTTTCATTTGTGTTATGGATAGAGAAAGTTAAAACCAGTCAGGTATTGTTTCATTGCGTCTCGTTGGTGAGATTTATCCTTCACTTCCTGTCCTGAAGACACAACAGGAAGTGAGATGAGAACTCTACACAAAGTGTTTTTTACCTGCTCTGGTAAAAAACATAAAATTTTGGGGGTTTCCATTACAGTTCCAGCACCAACGCTCACCAGTACAAATAGAGAGGGTGAACCTCTCTAATAGGGAGACAGGAAACAATGGAAATTTGCCAGGGGGCCCTCCAACCCTTCTGCATGCCATCCAAAAAAAATAAGAAATATAGGATTTTTTTGAGAGGCATCTCCTATGTTCAGCTCCGCACCCCCTGGTCACAGCTCCACCCCCCCCCCCCCACCACTGCTCCTCCTTGCCCTTGCTCCTCCCTCTGCCACCGCTCCCCTTTGCCACGGCTCCACCTTGTCAACACTCCCCCTAGTCACTGCTCCCCCTGCCCTTGCTCCCCCTTGTCACAGATTGACCCCCCCCCCGCCACCACTGCCCCTCCTTGCCCTTGTTCCCCCCTGCCACCGCTCCTCCTTGCCCTTGCTCCCCCCTCCCCCGCCACTGCTCCTACTTGCCCTTGCTCCCCCCCCGCCACTGTTCCTTCTTGCCCTTGCTCCCCCCCCCGCCACTGTTCCTCCTTGCCCTTGATCCCCCCCGCCACCGCTTCCCTTTGCCACGGCTCCCTCTCGTCAACACCCCCCCTAGTCACTGCTCCCCCTTGCCAACACTTCCCCTCGTCACCGCTCCTCCTTGTCCTTGCTCCCCCCTGCCCTTGCTCCCCATTTCTAACAGTCCCCCTTGTAACCGCTCCCCCTTGCCAACACTTCCCCTTGTCACCGCTCCCCCTTACCACCGCTCCTCCTTGCCCTTGCTCCCCGCCTGCCACGGCTCCCCCTTGCCACCAATCCCCCCTGCCCCTCCCCCCTTGCCTCGGCTCCCCCCTGCCACCGCTCCCCACTACCACTGCTCCCCCACAGATATTACCGGCAATTACAAGCAGTCAGGATGCAGCCGCTCCTGTGTAAAATTACACTTGGGGATACCCTGCAAGTGTCAATGAGTAAATACAATGTAACAATGTATTGGTATTGTATGGAATTATTAACACAGTGTTATGTGACCTTTAACCTGCATAGGACATCACCTAACGCTTGCTTCGCACTTGTGCAGGTGGTTTCGGGAACTGGACCTGTTCCCTCACCCGCAACCACCCGTAGCCAATAAGCGCTGCTCATTTACTGGCCATGAGGCTGAAATTCATTCATAATGGCGCCCCTACGCATCCAAACACGCAGTGCTTTTGCGGGATATCGAATGGTGGAAAAGTACAATGCGTGTTCTCTGCAGTTGTGGTGCAGGGAGCTTTTTCCTGCATTTCCCTCAGGTACAGTGGCCCATTCAATGAATAAAGCTGTGGTACCCGCAGTCCCGCACAAACGCAGAGCTGTGAGCCCAGCCTTTAGAAACCATACATGTTTGAAAAAAAATAAAAGGGTTTTCTTTTTCAATTTTACACATTCTTTTAATGTGAAAAATATACAAAACAAATAAAAAAATAAAAAAAAAAATAAATATATATATATATATATATATATATATATATATATATATATATATATATATATATATATATATATATATATATATATATATATAAACACACACACACACACACACAGTATCTCACAAACTTAAGTACACCCCTCCCATCTATCTTTTCATGTGACAACACTGAAGAAATGAGACTTTGCTACAATGTAAAGTAGTGAGTGTACAGCTTGTATAACAGTGTAAATTTACTGTCCCCTCAAAATAACTCAACACACAGCCATTAATGTCTAAACCGCTGGCAACAAAAGTCAGTACACCCCTAAGTGACAATGTCCAAATTAGCCATTTTCCCTCCCCGGTGTCATGTGACTCGTTAGTGTTACAAGGTCTCAGGTGTGAATGGGGAGCAGGTGTGTTAAATTTGGTGTTATCGCTCTCACTCTCTCATACTGGTCACTGGAAGTTCAACATGGCACCTCATGGCAAAGAACTCCCTGAGGATCTGATAAAAATAATTGTGGCTCTAAATAAATATGGCCTAGGCTATAAGAAGATTGCCAAGACCCTGAAACTGAGCTGCAGCACAGTGGCCAAGACCATACAGTGATTTACCAGGTCAGGTTCCACTCAGAACAGGCCTCGCTATGGTCCACCAAAGAGGTTGAGTGCCGTGCTCAGCGTCATATCCAGAGGTTGTCTTTGGGAAATAGACCTATGAGTGCTGCCAGCATTGCTGCAGAGGTTGAAGGGGTGGGGGAGGGGTCAGCCTGTCAGTGCTCAGACCATACGCCCCACACTGCATCAAATTGGTCTGCATGGCTGTCATCCCAGAAGGAATCCTCTTCTAAAGATGATGGACAAGAAAGCCCGCAAACAGTTTGCTGAAGACAAGCAGACTAAGGACATGGATTACTGGAACCATCTCCTGTGGTCTGATGAGACCAAGATAAACTTATTTGGTGTCAGATGGTGTCAGGCGTGTGTGGGGGCAACCAGGTGAGGAGTACAAAGACAAGTGTGTCTTCCTACAGTCAAGCATGGTGGTGGGAGTGTCATGGTCTGGGGCTGCATGAGTGCTGCCGGCACTGGGGAGCTACAGATCATTGAGGGAACCATGAATGCCAGCATGTACTGTGACATACTGAAGCAGAGCATGATCCCCTCCCTTCAGAGACTGGGGGGCAGGGCAGTATTCCAACATAACGACCCCAAACACCTCCAAGATGACCACTGCCTTGCTAAAGAAGCTGAGGGTAAAGGTGATGGACTGGCCAAGCATGTCTCCAGACCTAAACCCTATTGAGCATCTGTGGGGATCCTCAAACAGAAGGTGGAGGAGCGCAAGGTCTCTAACATCCACCAGCTCTGTGATGTCATCATGGAGGAGGGGAAGAGGACTCCAGTGACAACCTGTGAAGCTCTGGTGAACTCCATGCCCAAGAGGGTTAAGGCAGTGCTGGAAAATAATGGCGGCCACACAAAATATTGACACTTTGGGCCCAATTTGGAGATTGTCACTTAGGGGTGTACTCACTTTTGTTGCCAGCGGTTTAGACATTAATGGCTGTGTGTTGAGTTATTTTGAGGGGACAGTAAATTTACACTGTTATACAAGCTGTACACTCACTACTTTACATTGTAGCAAAGTGTCATTTCTTCAGTGTTGTCACATGAAAAGATAGAATAAAATATTTACATATATGTGAGGGGTGCACTTACTTACATACTGTGTATATATATATATATATATATATATATATATATAAATGTAAAAAAATAGAAAAAAGAAAATCCGCAGAAAAAGAAGCACTAAAAAGGTAGAAGGTAAGGAAGATTTCAAATAGGAATACATTTTATTTATTTATTTTTTTTAATAAAACTTTGCCATGCTTTATACCAGAAAAAAAAAAAAAAAAATGTTTTTTTGCCTACAGATTACATAAAAAATAAAAAAATTTTGGAAGACAATATTGCCAAAAGTAAGCCTAGCGTGCCCTCTAAAAACAATGCATGTATTCACTTGTTATTCTAAAAGCACTTTTTTTTTCATCAGGCCACCCCACCCCCCCTTTCAGCAAATAAAACAAAATTCAGTGTGCAGCCAGTGGTTTCCCCTTTCTGGCTTAGGCCATAATGACACCATCGCTCTCCCTGGAGCCTCCGGGGACGCCCATGTCATGGATCTCAGGTGGCTTTGTGGCTGTTGGGACCCAGAAGAGACAGCCGGCCCCCCCTGATGACAAAAAAAAATGGCGGCTCTGGCCTGGGCAGTGCAGCGGCTTGTAGGTATGTTTTTTTTTAACATACCCAAGAAGACCAGGTAAGGGGTTAATATTAAAATAAACCCCAGTGGTGGGGGTGGTGGAGCACCTCTGATAATAATGAAAAGATTCTCACTAAATAAACTCGAGCACGTAGCGGAAATGTAAAAATGTCTCCATTGGGGGCGGACAACTGAGCGAACGCTGCCTCTCCATCCCCCTCTCTGCACCTACCAGCTCTCCGGGAGCCCATGTGTGGGGTGAGGGTGACCGATGAGGACCTCTGCTTTGGTATGGTCAGTAGGTTGGAGGCGAAGGGCCCATTTGGATACGATCCTTGGCTGCGAGAAATAAAAAAAGAATTCACAGATAAGAGAGATAATGGACAGAGAATAGACGGCTTTACCAGCGAAAGAAAGTATAATAACAATAATATAATAAATATTACAATAATATCGCAACACCGAAAGCATGGCCACCGACCTATGACAATGTATTGACCCCCCAGTTGGGGAGTTTTTTTGAAACATGAGCGTATGTTGCAATTTCAAGCATCGCTCTCCTATCTGATTACCCAACATTCCAACGTTGTCCCGATTGGTCACTTCTTATTTACGAATAATGCGCGATGTTTAATGTCTGCCGAGGGAATCTCCATCTGAATTTGCTCTTTGTTTTTTTATCCAGTGGCCTTCTTTATGACAATTATTCTACCTGTTTATGCGATTATATGGCATCTCTGACACGCAAATTTACATTTTTGTTTGCAATAAAACCCGAATTCCAATAAAAGTGAAAGAAAATCTATTTATTATATTTATATTCTATTTATTATAAACTATTTTCATAACTTAGTCTAATGCACACTAGAGATTTGCCTCGTGTGCATCAAATCCTGGCATGGCTGGATCTAGGAGGGTGCTGGGTGGGCTGTCCTTTGACCTGCTAACCCCTTTCCTCTGCCCTTGTGACACCTATCCTCTGCCCTACTGACCCATTCTCCACCCGGCTAAACCCTATCCTCTGCCCTACTGACCCATTCTCCACCCGGCTAAACCCTATCCTCTGCCCTACTGACCCATTCTCCACCCTGCTAAACCCTATCCTCTGCCCTACTGACCCATTCTCCACCCGGCTAAACCCTATCCTCTGCCCTACTGACCCATTCTCCACCCGGCTAAACCCTATCCTCTGCCCTACTGACTCATTCTCCACCCTACTAAACCCTATCCTCTGCCCTACTGACCCATTCTCCACCCGGCTAAACCCTATCCTCTGCCCTACTGACCCATTCTCCACCCTACTAAACCCTATCCTCTGCCCTACTGACCCATTCTCCACCCTACTAAACCCTATCCTCTGACCTACTGACTCATTCTCCACCCTACTAAACCCTATCCTCTGCCCTACTGACCCATTCTCCACCCTGCTAAACCCTATCCTCTGCCCTACTGACCCATTCTCCACCCTGCTAAACCCTATCCGCTGCCCTTGTGACCCCTATCCTCTGCCCTACTGACCCATTCTCCACCCGGCTAAACCCTATCCTTTGCCCTACTGACCCATTCTCCACCCGGCTAAACCCTATCCTCTGCCCTACTGACCCATTCTCCACCCTGCTAAACCCTATCCGCTGCCCTTGTGACCCCTATCCTCTGCCCTACTGACCCATTCTCCACCCGGCTAAACCCTATCCTTTGCCCTACTGACCCATTCTCCACCCGGCTAAACCCTATCCTTTGCCCTACTGACCCATTCTCCACCCGGCTAAACCCTATCCTCTGCCCTTGTGACCTTCCTTTCCGCCCCCCTACCGATCCCTATTCTCTGCTCTGCTAAACGCTATCTTCTGCCCTACTGGCTCATGTACTCTCTTGCTGACCTCCTATTCTCTGCCCTGCTGTCCCCTGTCCTAATAACCCAATCATCTGCCCTGCGGACCCCTGTACACTGCCATTGTGACCGCAGTCCACTGCATGCAGACCCCCTGTCCTCCACCCTACTGACTCATTCTCCACCCTGCTGTTTGCTTTCCTTTGCCCTACTGACACACTGTACACTCCCTTGCTGACCTCCCATTATCTGCCTTGCTGCCCCCCTGTCCTCTGCCCTACAAACTGCTGACCCTATCCACTGCCTTACTGACTCCTATACACTGCCCTGCTGACCCCTGTCCTCTGCCCTGCTGACCCCTGTCCTCTGCCCTGCTGACCCCTGTCCTCTGCCCTGCTGACCCCTGTCCTCTGCCCTGCTGACCCCTGTCCTCTGCCCTGCTGACCCCTGTCCTCTGCCCTGCTGACTGTTATCCTCTGCCCTACTGACCTCCCATTATCTGCCCTGCTGCCCTCTGCCCTAATGCCCCCTGCACTGCAAAATGCTGGCTCTAGCCACTCCCTTAGTGACTCCTATACACTGTCCTGCTGACCTTGCATCCTCTGCCCTCATGAATTGTTTTACTGCACCCCCACATCAGACAGGCAAGGGTAGGCTAGGGTCCTGAATTCCGGTGTTTTCGTGCCCTGGGAGGCACAGCATCCGCTGCCAGCAGCCTGGCAAAATCTATGACAGGTTGAAATACACGGCAGCTGGAAGCTCTGCCAAGAGGTACTTGTATGTAGGGGTGTATGCATTCTAGGACATATGCCTGGAACGCAGAATTGTCACATCCGGAGCATATGTCCCTGAATGTATTTGTCCCTAAACACAAGAGCCACTTGGTAAAGTGTCCAGAAGCTGCATATTTCAGCCTACCATAGTTTTTAATAGCAAGCTTTCCTGAATAAAAAATGCAGTTGTTTACAGTGCTCAGTAGCTCAAGGCAAACTATACATCTAGCTGTATGAGTGGGTAAATGAAGCTTCAATTAGAGAGAGGCAGTCTTGAAAGCAGGCAGATTCTGCTGTTCTGCTCTCTCCAGAAAACCCAGAGCCCCATGTAATCCTGGGCCATGGGGGAACCTGTAATTGGTATTAAATTAAATTAACCCCTTTCTGTTGGTGAGAGCTGGCCCTTCAATGTTATCTTATTTTCCAAGGCCGGGCTCCCACCCTGGGCTCCTCAGATGCTTGTACTCAGCTTAAGATAATAAACCAAGTGGCCTGGAAAATCCTTCCCAGCTCTGCCCGGAACCTGCACAGCTATATTCTCCGCACTATGGGGCTCCAATGATGCTCTAGAAATAACCTCAAACCACATGACGACATCGAGAGCCTCCCACTCTTCAGTCCTGGCAAAAGTACCATATTTACCCTGGTCCCAGGTACATCGATATATGCCTTCCATGTGGTTCTTAACAGCTTCACTGAATGAGGTCTTATTTGGAGCCAGTGCCAAGGCATGGGTCATGTGATCTCAGCCAGAGAAGCCCTGGGGGGACGGACATTTAGGAACAGCCATCCAATCAGAGGCTCCAGCTAAACAATTATACTTTTCTTCAGCAAAGACCATGTGACCAATGCCTCCACGCGGGTCCCGTGACCAATGCCTCCATGCGGGTCCCGTGACCAATGCCTCCACGCTGGTCCTGTGACCAATGCCTCCACGCTGGTCCTGTGACCAATGCCTCCACGCTGGTCCTGTGACCAATGCCTCCACGCTGGTCATGTGACCCATCGGGCACACAAACGCCATGCTTAGCATTTCTTCTAAAATTCTCTAATTAGCCATTGTCATTTTATGGCATCATGGAGGGAATATGTTTTAGTACAATTATTTAATGATCCCATCTAGGTCTACTTTACAAAGCCAAAATAATACAAGGATAAGAATAGAATGCTGTGAAAAGGGGGATTTATGGTGACTTTAATCAATATTCACCATCGGAGGAGTCATTTCCGCGGACAATTCTGTCTGAACTGCACTTGGAAAGCAAAAGCTGCTGGCACACCGTCCCTCCTTTCTGTCACCGCTGAAGAGGGACGGCAACGTCTCTCCAATGTGGAATCATCGCTTGACATAAAAGTAATTTCAATAACTGCTCAGCAAGAGCACTAAAACTCTTTTTATTTATTTCCCCCCATGTTGAGCCATGCCCGCCATTCCCTGCAAATCCTCAACATGTCTCTGCTACACACCCCCTCCCCCCTTCCCAGGCTCACCCCCACCCTTACATTTCTCTGCTACGCCCCCACACCCACCTTCCCCGTCACATCCCCCCTTCCAAAGCACACCCTTACACTTCTCTACTACGACCCCCCCCCACCTTCCCTGTCACACTCTCACCCTTCCCAGGCACACCCCTACACAGCTCTCCTACCCCCCGCCCACCTTCCCTGTCACATCCCCCCCTTCCCAGGCACACCCTTACACTTCTCTGCTATGAACCCCCACCTTCCCTGCCACACTCCCACCCTTCCCAGGCGCACCCTTACACAGCTCTCCTACACCCCCCCCCACCTTCCCTGTCACACCCCCCCTTCCCAGGCTCATCCTTACACTTCTCTGCTACACCCCCCCCCCCCACACACACCCACCTTCCCTGTCACACCCCCCCCCTTCCCAGGCTCACCCTTACACTTCTCTGCTATGAACCCCCACCTTCCCTGTCACACCCCCCCCTTCCCAGGCTCACCCTTACACTTCTCTGCTATGAACCCCCACCTTCCCTGTCACACTCGCACCCTTTCCAGGCACACCCTTACACAGCTCTCCTACACCCCCCCCCCCACGTTCCCTGTCACACCCCCCCTTCCCAGGCTCATCCTTACACTTCTCTGCTACACCCCCCCCCCACACACACACACCCACCTTCCCTGTCACACCCCCCCTTCCCAGGCTCACCCTTACACTTCTCTGCTATGAACCCCCACCTTCCCTGTCACACTCGCACCCTTTCCAGGCACACCCTTACACAGCTCTCCTACACCCCCCCCCCCACCTTCCCTGTCACACCCCTGCCCTTCCCAGGCCCACCCTTACACTTCCCTGCTACACCCCTCCTCCTTCCCAGGCACAGCCCTGCTCTTCCAAGACACACCTCTGAATTTCCCCATCACATCCTTACACTTCCTTGCTACACCTCCCCCACCCCTTCCTTCCCTGTCACACCCCCCCTTTCCAAGGCATACCCTTACACTTCCCTGCTACACCCCTCCCCCACTTTTCCTGTCACACCTCTGCCCTTCACAGGCACACACTTCCACTTCCCTGCTACACCCCTCCTCCTTCCAAGGCACACCCCTGCCCTTCCAAGACACACCTCTGACTTTCCCTACAAACTTACACTTCTCTGCTACATCCACCCCCCCTTCCCTGTTACAGTCTTACACCTCCCTGTTACACTCCCCCACCCCCACCTCCCTACAACACCCCCACCTTGCTGCATCCTTGCCCTTCCAAAGCACACCCCAACCATCCCATCCCACCCCAGCCACATCGCAACCCTTCCCTGTCACACCCTTGCACCTCCTTGACACATACAAGTACTTCCCTACTACACACCTCCGCCCTCCCTGCCAAATCCCCGTGCTTCTTTGACACATACCTGCCATACACTGTCACACCCCCCGCCCTTTCCGGCACACACCTGGCCATCACACCCCTCCCCTTTCCTGTTCTTCCATGTCTCCCACACCTTTTCCCTTCTGCCTCCACCCCCAACCATCACCGGTCCTCTTAGTTAATGTCTTGGCCAATTTGATATCGTATTTAAAAAGTAAAATCGGGTGGGACTACCTAGAAGTTTTGCTGCGTTCGGACTGGAAATGTCTCATATTATGATTACACACACAGTTTCCTGATAACAGAACTGTATAATATTAAATGGTTTATAGGGTGCCATCTTGTACCGTGGGGCCATATAATGCTATTTTCTATGTGATATATTTAAAAAAGAAAAAAAAAAAAAAGGAAAGGAAACATTTTCCTGATTGGTCAACTCATCTTCATGAGGTTCACACAGGGCCGGCCCTACCATGGGTCCCCATTGGGTCCATTGGACCCGGAACTTTGAGAGGGGCAGCAAATTGACGCCCAATATTTTTTTTCCAGCAGTTGTGTGCCATCAGTTTGCGGCGCGTTACGGGCAGTCCTTCCCCATCTCATACTGCCACCCATAGTGCAAACTGATGAGTATGAGGAGGCGGCGCATCTCCGGGGAACGTCCCTCGCGTGATAGATGTGTGCGCAATGACGTCAGACTTCAGCGCACTCCATCTCACGCAGGGCAGGCTGGATCTTCTAAGGGCGGTGGCCGGGCCAGACACAGGAGTGACAGGAGGACAGACAGCGGGTGTTTGGTGTACCAGTCTGGTGGTGAGTTATGGAAGAAAATATCAGTATATATATTTTCTAAATTTTATATTTAATACAGTTATTACTTTCTTTTGTTTGTTTCTTTTTTGTCCCTATACCCCGCAAATAAGGCCCTAAACCCCCCCCCCCCCCCCCACCACACACACAATGCAGCCCCTAAATAAATTTGCATATAATTCTGACTTCCTGAAAAATGTAATTTTAGTTTTAATTACTATGATATAAAATAATTGATCTTTGGCCTTTTGGTGGGCGTGAATTTTTTGTTTTTTTTTTGGGGGGGGGGGGGGGCAATGCATCATTTCATTCTCGGACCCAGGCAGCACAATATCTATCAAAAAACAGTAAAATTCGGAGCTCCGCACAAAATATAGCGAAGCTTTATCAGTGTTAAACTATTTGGAGCGATGCTCACAGGCGCCATCTGCTGGACAACCTTCAGAAGGAACAGATATTGTGTATATACTGTATAAAATATACGTAAATATGGTCAGATTATTCAGAAGAATTGGATTCTCTTCCTCTTACAATGTTTCTAGTGATAATGACATTTTAGCAAAGAAAAGAAGAATTTCCTCACCTTGAGCTGCTGTAATCCTGGTGGGAACGCTTGCCATTACTGCGCTCCCACCGAGAGGCCGCCAGCTCCATAGAGGGCATACTTGACGCTCCAGAGCTCCGCCGCAGCTGTGGGGTGGGCAGGCTGCTGCGGCTGTTCAGTCCCTGTGGAAGAAATTAAGAATTGTTTTTATCCGAGGAGCCCCAGATGTACAATTCAACACAGAACAGTATATCCAGCATGCTGAAAATTCTGGTGTGATGGGTCAAAGGGAACCTTCCATTAGGGGACTGAGACTCTGCCTGATACTGGGAGGGACGGGGGGACTCCGCCTGACACTGGGACGGGGGGACTCCGCCTGACACTGGGACGGAGGGACTACGCCTGACACTGGGACGGGGGGACTACGCCTGACACTGGGACGGGGGGACTACGCCTGACACTGGGACGGGGGGACTACGCCTGACACTGGGACGGACTCCACCTGACACTGGGACGCACGCTGCTGGTAATGCATCCCAAGCTGTCCTGCTGATCTTTTAGCTGCAATACTTTCTGGGGTACAAGCAGTCAGATCTTCTGTCTCTTAAAGAATACGAAGGGAAAAGGTAATTTGGGCAGAAAGGTGAAGTGGCTGCAAAAAAACCACTGTCAGTAACTAACAGATTGGATTCATATATTCGCACTGCGGTAACGCACCCAGTTTATTTCACGTTGCAATGGAACCTCAATGCAGGGACTTTTTATTGGTCAGTTGTGGTGTGATGGTGGCCCATTCAAAATTAATATAATGCCTTACATCAACGCTCTTCCTACACTAATCTGGCTATAAACTTTTTATATACTTCCAACACACGCATGGATACAATATGGGGTGTATTTAATAAATAAAAACTGCAGAGCTGTTCATCCTGACAAAATGCATGTAAATGGGAGCAAAATCAAATGTTATTAGGCTATTTTCTCTCCAGGATGGACATTCTTCCTCCCTACAGAATGGAGAAAAGCTGGAGGGGGGGGGGGGGGTGTAACTGCATTATGGCCACTAGGCGAAACTGCTTTGTGGCCACACTGGCCAGTGGAGCTACATTATAGCCACTAGGCGGAGCTGCTTTGTGGCCACTAGGCGAAGCTACTTTGTGGCCACTAGGCAAAGGTACTTTGTGGCCACTAGGCAAAGGTACTTTGTGGCCACTAGGCAAAGGTACTTTGTGGCCACTAGGCAAAGGTACTTTGTGGCCACTAGGCAAAGGTACTTTGTGGCCACTAGGCGAAGCTACTTTGTGGCCACTAGGCGAAGCTACTTTGTGGCCACTAGGCGAAGCTGCTGCACTGTGGTCACTAGGCGGAGCTGCATTGTGGCCACACTGGCCAGTGGAGCTACATTATACCCACTAGGTGAAGCTGCTTTGTGGCCGCTAGGCGGAGCTGCTTTGTGGCCACTAGGCGGAGCTGCTTTGTGGCCACACTGGCCAGTGGAGCTACATTATTACCCACTAGGTGAAGCTGCTTTGTGGCCACTAGGCGGAGCAGCTTTGTGGCCACTAGGCGGAGCTGCTTTGTGGCCACTAGGCAGAGCTGCTTTGTGGCCACTAGGCAGAGCTGCTTTGTGGCCACTAGGCAGAGCTGCTTTGTGGCCACTAGGCAGAGCTACTTTGTGGCCACTAGGCAGAGCTACTTTGTGGCCACTAGGCAGAGCTACTTTGTGGCCACTAGGCAGAGCTACTTTGTGGCCACAAGGCAGAGGAGCTGCTGCACTGTGGCCACAAGGCAGAGGAGCTGCTGCATTGTGGCCACAAGGCAGAGGAGCTGCTGCACTGTGGCCACAAGGCAGAGGAGCTGCTGCACTGTGGCCACAAGGCAGAGGAGCTGCTGCACTGTGGCCACAAGGCAGAGGAGCTGCTGCACTGTGGCCACTAGGCAGAGGAGCTGCTGCACTGTGGCCACTAGGCAGAGGAGCTGCTGCACTGTGGCCACTAGGCAGAGGAGCTGCTGCACTGTGGCCACTAGGCAGAGGAGCTGCTGCACTGTGGCCACTAGGCAGAAGAGCTGCTGCACTGTGGCCACTAGGCAGAAGAGCTGCTGCACTGAGCTACTTTGTGGCCACTAGGCGGAGCTGCATTGTGGCTACACTAGCCAGTGGAGCTACATTATAGCCACTAGGTGAAGCTGCTTTGTGGCCACTAGGTGGAGCTGCTTTGGGGCCACTAGGCGGAGCTGCTTTGGGGCCACTAGGCGGAGCTGCTTTGGGGCCACTAGGTGGAGCTGCATTGTGGCTACACTAGCCAGTGGAGCTACATTATAGCCACTAGGTGAAGCTGCTTTGTGGCCATTAGGTGGAGCTGCTTTGTGGCCACTAGGCAGAGCTGCTTTGGGGCCACTAGGCGGAGCTGCTTTGTGGCCACACTGGCCAGTGGAGCTACATTATACCCACTAGGTGAAGCTGCTTTGTGGCCACTAGGCCGAGCTACTTTGTGGCCAGTGGGAGGAGCTACTTTGTGGCCAGTGGGCGGAGCTACTTTGTGGCCACACTTGGCTAGTGGAGCTACATTATAGCCACTAGGCGAAGCGGCTTTGTGGCCACTAGGCGGAGCTGATTTGTGCCACTAGGCGGAGCTGCTTTGTGGCCACTAGGCGGAGGAGCTGCAGCATTGGGGCCACTAGGCAGAGGAGCTGCTGCATTGCGGCCGCTAGGCAGAGGAGCTGCTGCATTGCGGCCGCTAGGCAGAGGAGCTGCTGAATTGCGGCCGCTAGGCAGAGGAGCTGGAGGATTGGGCCGCTCTGTGCAGAACCATTACATAGAGCAGTAACCGTAACCACCGTTAGGGAAAAATAACTAAAAAAACATGTTGCTGTTAGAATCTCTTTCAATGATCGTACGGTAGGTAATTCATTGGAATGGGCTGCCCAGCACACCACAGACCAAAAGTTGCCATTGCTGCATTTTCGGCACAATAACGCACATTAGTCTGTTGGCAAAATGGCATTGAGAATGAACGACACCACATCACTCCAATGCATGCTTCATGCAGTAATGTGAATGGGCCTCCTAGGAATATAGGAGCACCAACCACTTCCTCATACCATGATCTATCATTAGAAGTACTATTATTACTACCGCATTACTCTGATCTTTCTTTACCGAGTGCCAAACTGCAACATTCAACGCTTGCTATGGTGGGGGGGGGGGGGGGGGCAGAGTTTAGAATTTACACAAAGGTCCGAGCGTGTGTGGGATCTTCTGTCTCTGCAGAAACATCTAGACAAGAATAAACCCTCCCGAACCTTGTGGAACTTTCTCTCTCCTTTGTCCATGGCGGGGTCCTCCATCTCGGCACAGGGGTAGAACCCGGGGAAAGGGGTGAACGGGTTGACTTTTGGTCGACATGAGCCGGAGAACGTCCCCATCAGACTGTTAATGCTGCGTAGTGATGAGACGACTTGGGGCGAGATGGAGGGGTCCACCAGCAGGTCGGAGACCATGTTCCTGGCCTCATTCAGCACCGAGAGGTCCACGCCGTTCCCACCGCCAGCGTTCTACAACAAAATACCAAATGTTACTGCTTACCGACCTACATAGAATATGGTGTACAAAGAGAGAAATACGGGTCATACACACGAAGGACAAGAATGGCGGAACCCAACATTCGTATGAATTGGGGAATAAAAAGAAAAAAAACGCTCTGGATGGACATTTGGATAAATAGCTTTATATGTAGAAGTATCTGGTCTATAAACCACAGGCCCTGGATGGACGGCGCCATGAAAAAGTATTAATGCTATTTTTTTACATCAAAATAAATGTATTTTATTGGGATTTTATGTGATAGACCGACACAAAGGGGCCATAATTGTGAAGTGGAAGGAAAATAATAAATGATACAAATAAATCTGTGAAAAGTGTGGCTGCATTTGTATTCACCCCCCGGAGTCAATACTTTGTAGAAGCGCCTTTCCCTGCAATTACAGCTGGGAGTCTTTTTGGGGGTGTCTCTACCAGCTTTGCACATCTAGAGAGGACATTTCTGCCCATTCTTCTCTGCAGAATATCTCATCTCTGTCAGATTGGATGGAGAGCGTCTGTGAACAGCAATTTTCAAGTCTTGCCACAGATTCTTAATGGGATTTAGGTCTGGACTGTGACTGGGCCATTCTAACACATGAAACCATTCCATTGTAGCTCTGGCTGGATGTTTCGGGTCGTTGTCCTGCTGGAAGGAGAACCTCCGCCCCAGTCTCAAGTCTTTTCTTCTAAGATTGTCCTGTATTTGGCTCCATCCATCTTCCCATCAACTCTGACCAGCTTCCCTGTCCCTGCTGAATAAAAGCATCCCCACACCATGATGCTGCCACCACCATGTTTCACAGTGGGGATGGTGTGTTCAGAGTGATGTGCAGTGTTAGTTTTCCCTCACACATAGCATTTTACTTTTTAGGCCAAAAAGTTGAATTTTGGTCTCCTCTGAGCAGAGCTCCTCCCCCACATGTTTGCTGTGTCCCCCACATGGCTTCTCCCAAACTGCAAACAGGACTTCTTATGGCTTTCTTCCACCAATGGCTTTCTTCTTCTCACTCTTCCATAAAGGGCAGATTTGTGGAGCGCACGACTAATAGTTGTCCTGTGGACAGATTCTCCCACCTGAGCTGTGGATCTCTGCAGCTCCTCCAGAGTTCTCATGGGCCTCTTGGCTGCTTCTCTGATGAATGCTCTCCTTGCCCGGCCGGTCAGTTTAGGTGGACGGCCATGTCTTGGTAGGGTTGCCCGGTCGGTCAGTTTAGGTGGACGGCCATGTCTTGGTAGGGGCCCAGTCGGTCAGTTTAGGTGGACGCCCATGTCTTGGTAGGGTTGCAGTTGTGCCATACTCTTTCCATTTTCCCATGATGGATTGAACAGCGCTCCGTGAGATGGTCAATGCTTGGGAGATTTTTTTTATAACCTAACCCTGCTTTACACTTCTCCACAACTTTATCCCTGACCTGTCTGCTGTGTTCCTTGGCCTTCATGATGCTATTTGTTCACTAAGGTTCTCTAACAAACCTCTGAGGGCTTCACAGAACAGCTGTATTTATACTGAGATTAAATGACACACAGGTGGAATCCATTTACTAATTTAGGTGACTTCTGAAGGCAATTGGTTCCACTAGATTTTAGTTAGGGGTATCAGAGTAAAGGGGGGTGAATACAAATGCAGCCACACTTTTCACAGATTTATTTGTATCATTTATCATTTTCCTTCCACTTCACAATTATGGCCACTTTGTGTCGGTCTATCACATAAAATCCCAATAAAATACATTTACATTTTTGGTTGTAACATGAGAAAATGTGGGAAATTCCAAGGGGTGTGAATACTTTTTCAAGGCTCTGAATCTGGTCTATAAACCAGAGGCTCTGGATGGACAGTTGGATGAACGGCTCTATATTTAGGATTTATCCGGTCCATACATTTCATGTCTCCGCCCATATTAATAACAGACTGTAATCCTTCATTTCTGTATGATGAAAGGGGCGGGATATACATTGTAAACGGATTTCATTGATTGGACGGACCTGATACTGAGGTTTGTACCATTGCTTCAAATCCCAATCCCAGAGGATCATCTGAAACAGAAAAAAAAAGAAAAAAGAAAATGTTATAAAGAAAATCTAACTCGGTATAAATGCAAAACAATCTATTATTTATTTTAAGTTTACAGGACAAGAAACGGACCGGCTCCATTCACACCGAGCGCAGAGCAGCGCCAGCTGCTGAAGGGCAGTTTTTCTAGGTTTTTTTTTTAGGGGAGTGTTTTTGGAGCGACACCGTTCATCTGAAGGGGCCGCCCTCCGCTCCAAAAATGCTTCTAAGAAGCTTATGTATTAAATTTTGGCACAGATTTAGAAGCGTTTGCTGTTGCGATTTTTGCCAAATTTGTAGCGCGTTTCGTCACTCAACAATCGCACCGCATTTTGGGCGCCATTAAGGAGTTCCACGTTTTGCCGCGACTCCACCCATGATGCAAATCGCTCAGGTGTAAACAGAGCTAGACACAAATATTGATTACTTGTGATTTTTTATTTTTTTTTTTTCCCTTTTATTGGTTGAGCCAGATGGACTTGTGTCTTTTTTCAACCAGACTAACTATGTAACTATGTAACTATACATACGGGTATTAACCCCTCCCCCACTTTATCCAATATTGAAAAATAGTTTTGGATTTAAATTCAGATTAATTTGTCTGGAGGAGGAAAAAGGTGAATATTATTTATAGAAATTATCTGTGTGCAGAGAGCGAGCGTACATTTCTTAATACATTTTATATCTTCAGTTTTCATGTACCATATTCCACCTCTTGTTAAATTCTCCTTCCCCCCTCTTGTCTTAGATAATCTCCGTCAGCCCCCCCCTTCAGTCTTATATCCTCCCTCCATCCCCCCTTCAGTCCTACTTCCTCCCTCCAGCCCCCCCCCTTTAGTCTTATATCCTCCCTCCACCCCCCCCTTTCAGTCTTATATCCTCCCTCCGGCCCCCCCCTTCAGTCTTATATCCTCCATCCAGCCCCCCCTTCAGTCTTGTATCCTCCCTCTATCTCCCTCCTTTCAGTCTTCTATCCTTCCTCCCTCCAGCCCCCCCTTCAATCTTATATCCTCCCTCCAGCCCCCCCCCTTCAATCTTATATCCTCCCTCCAGCCCCCCCTTCAATCTTATATCCTCCCTCCAGCCCCCCCCCCCCTTCAATCTTATATCCTCCCTCCAGCCCCCCCTTCAATCTTATATCCTCCCTCCAGCCCCCCCCCTTCAATCTTATATCCTTCCTCCAGCCCCCCCCTTCAATCTTATATCCTCCCTCCAGCCCCCCCTTCAATCTTATATCCTCCCTCCAGCCCCCCTTCAGTCTTATATCCTCCTACCAGCCCCCCCTTCAGTCTTGTATCCTCCTACCAGCCCCCCCTTCAGTCTTGTATCCTCCCTCTATCTCCCTCCTTTCAGTCTTCTATTCTTCCTCCCTCCAGCCCCCCCTTCAATCTTATATCCTCCCTCCAGCCCCCCCCTTCAATCTTATATCCTCCCTCCAGCCCCCCCTTCAATCTTATATCCTCCCTCCAGCCCCCCCCTTCAATCTTATATCCTCCCTCCAGCCCCCCCCTTCAATCTTATATCCTCCCTCCAGCCCCCCCTTCAATCTTATATCCTCCCTCCAGCCCCCCTTCAGTCTTATATCCTCCTACCAGCCCCCCCTTCAGTCTTATATCCTCCCTCCAGCCCCCCTTCAGTCTTTAATCCCCCCCCAACCTCCCCTTCAGTCTTCTATCCTCCCTCCACCCCCCCCTTCAGTCTTATATCCTTCCTCCAGCCCCCCCTTCAGTCTTATATCCTCCCTCCGCCCCCCCCCCCTTCAGTCTTATATCCTCCCTCCATCCCCCCTTCAATCTTATATCCTCCCTCCAGCCCCCCCTTCAGTCTTATATCCTCCCTCAAGCCCCCCTTCAATCTTTAATCCCCCCCCCACCTCCCCTTCAGTCTTCTATCCTCCCGCCAGCCCCTTCAGTCTTATCTCTTAGATTGTAAGCTCTAATGAGCAGGGCCCTCCGATTCCTCCTGTATTAATGTGTATTGTAGTTGTACTGTTTACCCTCAAGTTGTAAAGCGCTGCGTAAACTGTCTGTGCTACATAAATCCTATAGAATAATAATATCCCCCCCTTCAGTCTTATATCCTCCCCCCATCCCCCCTTCAGTCTTATATCCTCCCCCCATCCCCCCTTCAGTCTCATATCCTCCCTCCAGCCCCCCCCCCCCATTCAGTCTTATTGCCTCCCCTGGCCCCCCTTTCACAGTCTTACTGCCTCCCCCCAGCCCCCCCCCCCTTTCACAGTCTTACTGCCTCCCCCCGGGCCCCCCCCTTTCACAGTCTTATTGCCTCCATGACATAAGGAGGAGGTGTTCTGTAGCACAGCAGGGAGGACTCCGGGTGACTGACAACTCTGTCTTGGATTTTAGTGCAGCAGAGGCAGCGTGTTGTCAGCACAGTGCAGGACATCATTAGGAGATCACTGGATTTCTGCCAGATCAATAATAAAACAAAGCCACAGTATGCCTCACCATCACAGCTCTACATTTCATATTCGAGGAACTACAAGTCACAGCACAACCTACCAGGCACAGATGATTGCAAACAATGATAGTTCTCAGGTAAAAGTTAAAGAGTAACTCCACTTTTATTGAGTGCTTTCCCGCCCCCCCCCCCCCCATCCCCCGGTGATCTCTGTACATTGCAGGGATTGTAACAAACTTTGTTGCAGATTCCTTACTTTTGTTATTGTGAAGAAATTGCTGTTTGTTTCTTTGTGTCCAAGTGCAAAGTGAATGGGAGCTTTATATTTATCAATCAGCTGCTGAACCTGCAGGGCTCTAATGAGGAAAGTAGCAGGGTCTGCATCCCTTTAAACGCTGCTATAATAGACAGGTACCAATGCCAAGAATAGGATAGAATAACATCTCCCCCCCCCCCCCATACTGACACTATGGCTGCTGTGACCACACCCTTTTATATAAAGAGGGTGGTGTCATCCGTTCCTTCATTGGATTGGCTCTCGTAATTCAGCTGACTTGGGAAAAGGCTCTGTGCTGCATTATAGGTTGTTCCTTATTTATTCACCGCAAATCCATGGTAGCAGAAAACCCAAATCTTCATCTCTACTCATCACCACTGAATATACTGAAGAAAAGAGTGAATGAAGGATGCAAGAATGAAGATGATGAATTTCCTTCCTTTAGAGAAACATACACTGCACAGAACTGAGTGTAATCTGAGACCTGAGTGGAGGGAATGGACACACCCCCTCTACACAGTCTCGTAGTGAAACATGCACAACTGAGACTGCCAATCACATGCTGTGTGCTGCCTCCCGGGATTGTCTGGCGTTAGCATAGATTGTCAGAAGTGACTTGTGCAGATAGCAAATAAAGGAGGGAGCCGATTTCAGGAGGTTCACAACTACTTTAAAAGTTGTTTTTAGTCACAGCAGAAGCAGATTGGTGGGTGCCAGCCAATGGATGTCTGCTGGCACCCGCTGATCGGCAAGAGA
Source organism: Pelophylax lessonae (assembly GCF_965119305.1). Lineage (NCBI taxonomy): Eukaryota > Metazoa > Chordata > Amphibia > Anura > Ranidae > Pelophylax > Pelophylax lessonae. The sequence goes on from NC_138777.1 coordinate 2,864,154, forward strand.
CTGGGGGGTGCTCTGCCTATGTAAACAATACAGAGCTCTGTCCTGACAGCGGGGGAAGGGATGGATTTTGTTTTCTTGCAAAGCACATCCTTTAGTAAAAGCAGCACACAGTACATAAACACTGGCTAGGCACACAGTGAACCCTTTGATCACCCCTGATGTTTAACACCTTCCCAGCCAGTGTCATTACTACAGTTACAGAGCTTTTTTTTTTTTTAGCACTGATCACTGTGTATTAGTCCCGGTTCACACATATGCAATACGGGAACCCTGCGAATCCACTGCGGGTTCCTGCATCGCACTCAACTCACAGGCAGTTCACACTGCCATACGCGAATCGCTGGGAGTGTCAATACAAAGTGAACTACACCCCCCAGATCAGGTCACATATCGCAGTGCGCTCCGAATCACATGCGATGTCAGAAGGGGGCGGTGCCACTGGGTGACGTAGCTGGGTGGCCCCACCCCTTGCCTTTAAAATAACTGTCAAAGCAGAAGATCGGGGAGACGGCGGGTAGCCTTTTAGAAGGGGAAGCATTTTTTGCCATTTTTTTCGGGTCGGCGGGTGTCGTGATTGATGATGGATTTACATCGAGGGACACTATTTATTTATTTATTTTTTTTTTTAACAAAGGACTTGTTAAAAACATTTTCCTGTGGTTTTTACTTTTTTACACTTTTTTGGTGAATGGGTACGGGTACGATGGGGGGGGCGATATCTGGGGGGCTTCCAGATTCCGATAAGTCCCCCACCCGTGGACCCTAACAACCACGGCCCAGGGTTGTCGGGAAGAGGCCCTTGTCCCCATCAACATGGGGACAACAAGGTGCTTTGGGGTGGGGGGGGCAGAGCCCCCGCCACCTTGAAAACACCCACCCTCCAATGTTGAGGGCCTGTGGCCTGGTATTGTTTGAGAAAGGGGGGGGGCGCTCACTCCTCCCCCCTTTCTTGACCTGCCAGGCTTCATGCTCCAATAAGGTTCTGGTATGGATTTTGGGGGGGCACCACACTTTTTTTGGGGATGTCCAAAAGGGCCTGGTATGGACCAGGAGAGGGGAGGAAGAGAGGGGAGGAAGAGGGGGGATTGGGGAGAGGGGAGGAAGAGGGGGGATTGGGGAGAGGGGAGGAAGAGGGGGGATTGGGGAGAGGGGAGGAAGAGGGGGGAAGGGGAGAAAGAGGGGGAAAGGGGAGAAAGAGGGGGAAAGGGGAGAAAGAGGGGGAAAGGGGAGAAAGAGGGGGGAAAGGGGAGAAAGAGGGGGGAAGGGGAGAAAGAGGGGGAAGGGGAGAAAGAGGGGGGAAGGGGAGAAAGAGGGGGAGGGAGGAAGGGGAGAAAGAGGGGGAGGGAAGAAGGGGAGAAAGAGGGGGAGGGGGGAAGGGGGGAAGGGGGAGGAAAGAATGAGAGAAAGGAAAAGGAGGAGGAGGGGGGAAGGATGGGGAAAAAGGGGGAAGGATGGGGGAAAAGGGGGAAGGATGGGGGAAAAGGGGGAAGGATGGGGGGGAAAAGGGGGAAGGATGGGGGGGAAAAGGGGGAAGGATGGGGGAAAAAGGGGGAAGGATGGGGGAAAAAGGGGGAAGGATGGGGGAAAAAAGGGACAGAAAAAAAGAGGAGAGGGAGGGTAAAGGGAGAGGGGGAAGGGGGGGGGAAAGGGAGGGAAGAACATACAAAACAGAAATGTGGGGGAAAAGGAAGAAAAGGGGAGAGGGGGGAAGAGGTGGTAAAGGGGAGAGGGGGGAAAGAGGTGGTAAAGGGGAAAGGGGGGAAGAGGTGGTAAAGGGGAGAGGGGGGGAAAGAGGTGGTAAAGGGGAGAGGGGTGGAAAGAGGTGGTAAAGGGGAGAGGGGGGGGGGAAGAGGTGGTAAAGGGGAGAGGGGGGAAGAGGTGGTAAAGGGGAAAGGGGGGGGGAAGAGGTGGTAAAGGAGAAAGGGGGGAAGAGGTGGTAAAGGGGAGAGGGGGGAAGAGGTGGTAAAGGGGAGAGGGGGGAAGAGGTGGTAAAGGGGAGAGGGGGGGAAAGAGGTGTTAAAGGGGAGGGGGGGGGAAGAGGTGGTAAAGGGGAGAGGGGGGGGGGAAGAGGTGGTAAAGGGGAGAGGGGGGGAAGAGGTGGTAAAGGGGAGAGGGGGGAAGAGGTGGTAAAGGGTAGAGGGGGGAAGAGGTGGTAAAGGGTAAAGGGGGGAAGAGGTGGTAAAGGGGAGAAGGGGGGAAGAGGTGGTAAAGGGGAGAGGGGGGAAGAGGTGGTAAAGGGGGGAGAAGGAAGGGGAGGGGAGAAGGAAGGGGAGGGAAGAAGGAAGGGGAGGGGAGAAGGAAGGGGAGGGGAGAAGGAAGGGGAGGGGAGAAGGAAGGGGAGGGGGGAAGGAAGGGGAGGGGGGAAAAGGGAAGAGATCAGGGAAATAATAGGACAAAGAAAAAGGAGAAAGACTGAGATCACACGGGGAACCCCTCTGGAGGGGAATAGCCTCCTTGCATCTATATTTTCACTATATACACAGTGTCACATGACCGCGCAATTGTCAGTTAAATTAACGCAGTGCTGTATTGCAAAAAAATGGTCTGTCATTAAGGGGGGTAAATCTTCTGGAGGTCAAGTGGTTATAGTCTGAAATGTCACAGGTGAAGCTCTGAGGCCCAATGTGCCCCCTCCCCCATATACAAGGGACCAGAATTCCCAGCAGAAATAAATCCCAGCAATCTTATTTATACCGATTATCCTGGTAGAAGTAGAGTTCATGCTGAGAAACGCCGCGATCTGGGATCACACAGCAGATCCGTGACACGCACGCAGACCGCAGAGGTGTCAGGAAACTTCCGTGGTGAAACTTGCAGATCTTATCTGTCCCAATGACGTCAGTAAAGCCACAATATTGCTGTATGGGGAAGAGAATCAGACGACGGTGGGGTGTCAGCTTGTCACCACCAAATGACTGAAATCAATGAATCTTCAGTGAGATCTACTCAACCGAAGGGCCAGAGCACCAATATATATATATATATATATACACACACACACACACACACAAACATGTATACACTGTATATATACACTGGAAAAAATTATAAACACAACACTTTTGTTTTTGCCCCCATTTTTCATGAGCTGAACTCAAAGATCTCAGACTTTTTCTATGTACACAAAAGGCCGATTTCTCTCCAATATTCTTCACAAATCTGTGTAAATCTGTGTTAGTGATCACTTCTCCTTTGCCGAGATAATCCATCCACCTCACAGGTGTGACATATCAAGATGCTGATTGGACAGCATGATTATTGCACAGGTGTGCCTTAGGCTGCCCACAATAAAAGGCCGCTCTAAAATGTGCAGTTTTATCACACAGCACAATGCCACAGATGTCACAAGTTTTGAGGGAGCGTGCAATTGGCATGCTGACTGCAGGAATGTCCACCAGAGCTGTTGCCGTGAATTGAATGTTCATTTCTCTACCATAAGCCGTCTCCTAAGGCGTTTCAGAGAATTTGGCCGTACATCCAACCGGCCTCACAACCGCAGACCACGTGCAACCACACCAGCCCAGGACCTTCACATCCAGCATCTTCACCTCCAAGATGGTCTGAGACCAGCCCAGGACCTCCACATCCAACATCTCCACCTCCAAGATGGTCTGAGACCAGCCCAGGACCTCCACATCCAGCATCTCCACCTCCAAGATGGTCTGAGACCAGCCCAGGACCCCCACATCCAGCATCTTCACCTCCAAGATGGTCTGAGACCAGCCCAGGACCCCCACATCCAGCATCTCCACCTCCAAGATGGTCTGAGACCAGCCCAGGACCTCCACATCCAGCATCTTCACCTCCAAGATGGTCTGAGACCAGCACCCGGACAGCTGCTGCAACAATCGGTTTGCATAACCAAAGAATTTCTGCACAAACTGTCAGAAACCATCTCAGGGAAACTCATCTGCATGCTCATCGTCCTCACCGGGGTCTCCACCTGACTGCAGTTCCTCGTCGTAACCGATTTGAGTGGGTAAATGCTCACATTGGATGGCGTCTGGCACTTCGGAGAGGAGTTCTCTTCATGGATGAATACTGGTTTTCACTGTACAGGGCAGATGGCAGACAGCGTGTGTGGCGTTGTGTGGGTGAGCGGTTTGCTGATGTCAGCATTGTGGATGGAGTGGTCCATGGTGGCGGTGGGGTTATGGTATGGGCAGGTGTACGTTGTGGATGGAGTGGCCCATGGTGGCGGTGGGGTTATAATATGGGCAGGCGTACGTTGTGGATGGAGTGGCCCATGGTGGTGGCGGGGTTATGGTATGGGCAGGCGTACCTTGTGGATGGAGTGGTCCATGGTGGGGTTATGGTATGGGCAGGCGTATGTTGTGGATGGAGTGGTCCATGGTGGGGGTGGGGTTATGGTATGGGCAGGAGTACGTTGTGGATGGAGTGGCCCATGGTGGGGGTGGGGTTATGGTATGGGCAGGAGTACGTTGTGGATGGAGTGGCCCATGGTGGGGGTGGGGTTATGGTATGGGCAGGCGCATGTTATGGACAAGGAACACAGGTCCATTTTATTGATGGCATTTTGAATGCACAGAGATACCATGAGGAGATCCTGAGGCCCATTGTTGTGCCGTTCATCCATGATCATCACTTCATGTTGCAGCATGATAATGCGCGGCCCCATGGTGCAAGGATCTGTACACAATTCCTGGAAGCTGAAAACATCCCAGTTCTTGCATGGCCAGCATACTCACCGGACATGTCACCCATTGAGCATGTTTGCTCTGGATCGGTGTATAGGACAGCGTGTTCCAGGTTCTGCCAATATCCAGCAACTTCACACAGCCATTGAAGAGGAGAGGACCAACATTCCACAGGAACCAATCACCAACCTGATCAACTCTATGCCAAGGAGATGTGTTGCACTGCGTGAGGCAAATGGTGGTCACACCGGATACTGACTGGTTTTCAGACCCCCCCCAATACAGTAAAACTGCACATTTTAGAGCGGCCTTTTATTGTGACCAGCCTAAGGCACACCTGTGCAATAATCATGCTGTCCAATCAGCATCTTGATATTGCAAACCTGTGAGGTGGACGGATTATCTCGGCAAAGGAGAAGTGATCACTAACACAGATTTACACAGATTTGTGAAGAATATTGGAGAGAAATCGGCCTTTTGTGTCCATAGAAAAAGTCTGAGATCTTTGAGTTCAGCTCATGGAAAATGGGGGCAAAAATAAAAGTGTTGTGTTTATAATTTTGTTCAGTGTATACGATACTGTGTAAAAGTTTTAGGCAGGTGTGAAGAAATGCTGTAAAATAAGAATTCTTTCAGAAATATATATTTGAATTGTTTATTATGAATTAACGAAAAGAAAAGTGAAGGAGCAGAAAAAAAAATCTAAATCCAATCGAAATTTGGTGTGACCCCCCCTTTGGCTTTTAACCAGCATCAGTTCGCACACTCGGCACAAAGTCAGGGATTTTGTAGGATTAGAGTCAGATGTATGATTAACCAATTAAAACAAGAGGGTGCTAATGATCATCAATTTTATACGTAGGTTGAAATGCAGTCATTCGCTGAAACAGAAACAGCTGTGTAGGAGGCCTAAACCTGGGTGAGGAACAGCCAAACTCTGCTACTAAGACGAGGGTTTATGTCGCAGGTCATACACAATGGCCAGACTGAGCACAGCGATGAGACCTAACAAGCCTAACCATCTGGCCATTAATGTGCGTTACACAGATGTGTCACAGAACTCCACACAGAACAACTCTATTCAGGCTCTAGAAGTATCTATTTTATCCAATAGGAGGTGATGGCGTATTTCTTGCTGTTGTGGAGAAGCACGTCGTTCACTCAGAGAAAATAGAAGAAGAAACGAAAACAACAAATACTGATAAACACATTTACCCCCCCCCCCAAGGACTGTGTAATGTCAGCGCTGTCCCGTGCGTGCCGCCATGCAGAGTACAAATGTAAACACAACCAGAGAGACAGAACAGACACCAAACTGTCCGCTCGTCATCTGCCGCCCCGGGATAAATCGCCCACCAATCCCATAGCAGGCGATCGCCAGATAAAATATGCGCAGTACGGACGGCTAAATGTTTCCGTTTTTCTAGATTCTGAATAGCGAGGTATCCGGATCACAGGAATTACCTTTCTCAGCATTATTGTAACACACATTAATACCGGTCCCATGAGCGCACTCATTGTGAATGGCACCCCAATGCAGCTCCAACGCACACCGCAACCAATGGTGACCCTCCCCCAAAAATGAAGCAAGATGGGTGGGATGGATGGATGGATAGATTCACATACTGTACATGTGCTAGATGCAGAGAATGATGGATGATGAATGAGTGGATTGATTGATTTGTGAATGGATGGGTTGGGTTGGATGGACAATGGAATTGATGGAGGGAATGATAGATGAATTTACACACTGTACATGGGTTGGATGGATAGATGGCGGGATGGAATGAAGGGTGGAGGGATAGATGGGTGGATGAAGAAACGGGGGGATGCATGGATGGAATGATGAATGGGTGTGCGGTTGAAGAGATGGAGGGATGAATGGATAAAAGAAGAGATCGGGAGATACATGAAGAGATGGATGGAATGACGAGTGGGTGGGTAGATGAATGGATGAATGAATGGATGGATGAATAGAATGGATGGATGGATGGATGAATAACTGATGGGTAGGTGAATGGATGGGTGGATGAAGAGATGGAAAGATGGATGAACAAGGATATGGAGGGATGAATGGATGAAGAGACGGGGGATGAATGGATGGAGAGAATGATGGGTGGGTGTGTGGATGAAGAGACAGAGGGATAAATGAATGGATGGATGGAGAGATGGATGAAGAGATGGAGGGATGAAGAGATGGAGGGATGAAGAGATGGAGGGATGAAGAGATGGAGGGATGAAGAGATGGAGGGATGAAGAGATGGAGGGATGAAGAGATGGAGGGATGAAGAGATGGAGGGATGAAGAGATGGAGGGATGAAGAGATGGAGTGATGGAGAGATGGAAGGAGGGATGGATGAAGAGATGGAAGGAGGGATGGATGAAGAGATGGAGGGAGGGATGGATGAAGAGATGGAGGGAGGGATGGATGAAGAGATGGAGGGAGGGATGGATGAAGAGATGGAGGGAGGGATGGATGGATGGAGGGAGGGATGGAGGGCTGGATGGGGAGATGGAAGGAGGGCTGGATGGAGAGACGGGGGAAGGAATGGATGAAGAGATGGACGGAGGGATGGATGGATGAAGAAATGGACGGAGGGATGGATGGATGAAGAAATGGACGGAGGGATGGATGGATGAAGAAATGGACGGAGGGATGGATGGATGAAGAGATGGACGGAGGGAGGAATGAAGAGTTGGAGGAATGAAGAGCTGGAGGAATGAAGAGCTGGAGGAATGAAGAGCTGGAGGAATGAAGAGCTGGAGGAATGAAGAGCTGGAGGAATGAAGAGATGGAGGGATTGATGGATGAAGAGTTGGAGGGATGGATGAAGAGATGGAGGGATGGATGAAGAGATGGAGGGATGGATGAAGAGATGGAGGGATGGATGAAGAGATGGAGGGATGGATGGATAGATAAAGAGATGGAGGAATGAAGAGATGGAGGAATGAAGAAATGGAGAAGGAGATGGAAGGGAGTGACGGCTGGGTGGATGGATGAATAGATGGAGGGAATGATGGGTGGGTGGATGGGTGGATATAAGACTGAGGTGGGGGGGTGAGGAAGGATAAAAGCCTGAGGGGAGGGTGAGGGTAGGATAAAAGCCTGAGGGGAGGTGAGGGAGGATAAAAGCCGGGGGGGGGGGTGAGGGAGGATAAAAGCCTGAGGGGGGGTGAGGGAGGATAAAAGCCTGAGGGGGGGTGAGGGAGGATAAAAGCCTGAGGGGGGGTAAGGAAGGATATAAGACTGAGGGGGGGTAAGGGAGGATATAAGACTGAGGGGGGGGGGTAAGGGAGGATATAAGACTGAGGGGGGGGGGTAAGGGAGGATATAAGACTGAGGGGGGGTAAGGGAGGATATAAGACTGAGGGGGGGGGGTAAGGGAGGATATAAGACTGAGGGGGGGGGGGTAAGGGAGGATATAAGACTGAGGGGGGGGGGGTAAGGGAGGATATAAGACTGAGGGGGGGGGTGAGGGAGGATATAAGACTGAGGGGGTACAATTAATAATTGGTGCTGTGAATAGGATGAGGAAAGCACTGAGGAAGATAGAAATGAACTCTATGAAGGGGAGGGGAGAATTCGGTATCTGTTGGCGCAGTACACTCGTTTGAACCTCCTCGTACATTCAGTTCTCTGAGGGGGACATGGACTCACTCACAGCTTGGCGGGATGAAAAGTGCCAGAAGAGACCTTAGAAGAGATACGGTGCCGGAGGTCAGCCAAGCTCTGGGCTGCGGCGGCTCCTAAAATGGGACACAGAGATTGGCTAAGTAATCAGAGAGAGCGAACGTACCGCGACCATCCATCGTTATCAGAAGCTAAAAACACCTCCTGTTATCGGCCGAAATACAGATCACCCCCCAACACTGCGGACATTGGCACGGCCAGTGAGGTCATTTAAAGAAAACCTCCACCCAAAAACGCCTTATTCAATCCCGGGTGAGGACTGAGCCGCCACCTTCATCTATGGCTCCAGCAAAGTGTCCTTTTCTTTATATAGCCGGCACACAAATTTTTTCAGCACTTACAGTTTTTATGGTGTGCGTCACGCCGATTGTATTTGAGAAAATCAATTACCGACACGATAAGTGGCCGCACCGCGATAAGTGGCCGCACCGCGATAAGTGGCCCCACCAGGATGAGTTCCGGTACCGTGATAAATGCGGACAGCATGAAAGCATCATGTGATCAGAGATTTGGCCCCTATTTTTACCTATAAATTACCAGTGCCAAAAAAAAAACCCAGGTGATCCAGAGAGGAGTCGGCTGTACAGAGAATGACCTTTACAGCTCCAATATGAAGAAAAGCTGAGGAGGTCCTCCTGCCATTTCCACCCCTCACCAGTAACTCACACAGAGATCGGACCAATTGTGAGCGCCGGCGGTGGGTCCTCATAGCCACTCATCACTTTACAGCTTGTGAGATATTGCACTGGGATGTGCCGTCCTCCGGTGATCGGTCAGAATTTGGTCTTCCAGCATGTGGATTATGTATGGCAGGGCTCAACCAATCCCAGGCACCAGGTCACCATGGCGACAAGAAATTGCATGTTGGCACCCAAATGCTTCCAGACACCCCGATCGCGTCTCCTCCACTATGTATCCCGGGCTCCGATTGCCCATCTGCGGGCCCAGGACTAGTATAGCGGGTGCTGCAAGGTAGAGGGGAGGGAGGAGAGTGGACAGCTCTCCTCCCCTTCTTGTTGCTGACCCGGAACTGTCATGTACATCACTTCCAGGTCCCCATTGGCAGTTTCCCCCGCCAGGAAATATGTAATGCATTGCGATGTGCATTACATTACATCCAATGGAGCACAGGGGAGAATTATAGTCTTTTAGACCCTAGATGGCTCATTAAAGAGAACCGGTCACCAAAAATCATCACATAGGGAACTGTTCTTTTGCATAAATTTTCCAAATGCTGCAAGATTTAGGAAGATGATCACCAAATTCTAAGCAACAACAGCCAGTGAAGGAGATCACCAGAGGCTGACACATTCCAGTAACAAAGACTCACATAATCCATAGGCTGTAAAGTAATGGGTGGCTATGAGGACACACCCCCGGCCCTCACAATGCATCCAATTTTACAAGCTGCAAAGTAATGAGTGGCTATGAGGACCCACTGCCGGCACTCAAAATGCATCTTATTTCACAAGCTGTAAAGTAATGGGTGGCTATGAAGACCCACCGCCGGGACTCCCAATGCATCTTATTCCACAAGCTGTAAAGTAATGGTTGGCTATGAGGACCCGCCGCCAGCACCCACAATGCATCCAATTCCACAAGCTGTAAAGTAACGAGTGGCTATGAGGACCAACCGCCGGTACTCACAATCCATCTAATTCCACAAGCTGCAAAAGTAATTGGTGGCTATAAGGACCCACCTCCAGCACTCACATCCATCTTATTCCACAAGCTGTATAGTAATGGGTGGCTATGAGGACCCCCTGCCAGCACCCACAATGCATCCAATTCCACAAGCTGTAAAGTAATGAGTGGCTATGAGGACCCACCGCCGGTACTCACAATCCATCTTATTCCACAAGCTGCAAAGTAATAGGTGGCCTTGAGGACCCGCTACCGGCACTCACAATGCATCGAATTCCACAAGCTGCAAAGTAATGAGTGGCTATGAGAACCCACCAACGGCACTCACATCCATCTTATTCTCCACAAGCTGCAAAGTAATGAGTGGCTATGAGAACACACTGCCGGCACTCACAATGCATCTTTTTCCACAAGCTGTAAAATAATAGGTGGCTATGACCCACCGCCGGCACCAACAATCTTTTACTTACAAGTTAAAGCGGATTATCAGTAAAGCTGATCAGAGAGAGGAAAGGAAGTTTAGGCAAGCGGCTCAGCTTTATTGTTGGACATCTTACTGCATCCACAGACTCCACTGACTGCAAAGCCGAACTTCAGACATCCAGCTAAACACAGCGATTAAATGGCATTGTGCAGTGGCTGGATGAATGTTAGAGAGACTATTAGAGACATTTGGCAGGTTGTGTACCAGATAAAAATGTTGCCGATTACCCGGTCTACCATAAATGGGCCATAATCACTTACAGTGGATGGAGTTAATAAAGGGGCTGCTTTCTGATCTGCTGGAATTTTTTTTCATTCCAACAGTTTGCATATTTTTACAATAAACTCAACACTGCTTTCCCCCTTTCTGGCGTCACCACTTACACTGCATGCTGCCCAACAGATCCCATTATCACTGCCCCCACCTTCCTGTTTGGGGGTGGCTCTGTTCCCTTCTGGGGTCCTATGGAGCCACCCATCTGTGAGGTCCACATGCATGGTGGCACCATGCTGGGCAGCCAGGGTGGCGCCATGCATACACTTCCAGATCTGGCTACCTGGGATTTGCACACCTTACTAACTGATCCATGACTGCTGTGCCTCTTTGCCAATCTCTTCACTGGATTCCACCACCATCATCGGAAAAAATTCAAAATACTAACTACAACATACAAGGCCATCCCACAACATCACCCCCAGCTACATCACCAACCTCGTCTACAGATATCACCCAAATCCTCGTCTCTGCTCTGCCCAAATCCTCTTGCTCTCTAGCTCCCTTGTTACCTCCTCCCATGCTCGCCTCCAGGACTTCTCCAGAGCCTCTCCCATCCTCTGAAACTCCCTGCATCCGTATGTCCAGTCAGCCCCTTACCTGTCCGCCTTTAGGCGATACCCGAAACTCAACTATTCAGGGAAGCCCTCCCCAAGAACTGTACCCAAGCCATTTCCATCAGATCACCCCCATTACCTTTTGTACCACCTCCCCCTCCCATTAGAGCAGAGCCCTCCTATTTCTTCTGTATTGTAATTCTACTGTCCCCCCTCTACATTGTAAAGCACTGCGTAAACTGTTGTCGCTACATAAATCCTGTATAATAATAATAGTGGCAATTATAATGATGGCTTCATAGGACATGTGGGTTCCAAGGAGGGGGGTCAGAGAAACTTTCAAAGAAGTGATGAGTGCTCAGCTGGAAGTGCACAGTGCTCACACATGGCCCTCCTATGAAGAGAAAGAACTCTGGCCCTGATCCCCCTGGGGTGCAAGACTCCTGACAGGGACTGGGGTATTATTGGTCTATCCATCTGAAACCAGGTGAACCCCATTCTTCAGGGGATCAGCCGATGCAGGGTGCACCCAAGTCCTAGGGTCCTAAAAGGAAGACCCCATGGAGGGTGGAGAACCTGACCCTAAGGCTACAGGCCTTATTTAAGACTTTCAGGGTAAGTCCAAGTACCTACACCCTACTAATGAGGAGGTAAAGTGTATAAGCATACATCCCAACTTTTTGAGACGTGAAAAAGGGACACCTATTAGCGAGAAAATGTAGGCATAGGACACACCCCCTGCCACACCCCCTTAAAGTAGAATTATAAAAAAAAAAAAAAAGTTAGTTAGACCCAGAAGTGCTTTTTTTTTACCACTACTATTCCTTTATATTGGCTTTTGGAATTCTACAAATGCAATAATTTAGAAATTAGATGAAAGGTTTAGCACTGGGAAACACTTTTTGAAAAGTGCATTTTATAGAAAACTCTATAGATCAGAGCAAAATGAGTTCCAAATTTAGGGACAGTCACTTGAAAGACAACGACTGACCTTCTAGCCGGTAAAACATCTCCGGTTCAGCCCAAAAGCGCACCAGGAAGGAGTAGTAAAAGAAAAGCGTGCAATGGGAGGCTGTGACCAAAAAGCCATGCCAAGGTTACTCCACTGTGAATTTTTCTGGCACCCCTAGACTGCCGCTCCGGGGGCACAAACACCATTGGGCTTTTCTCAGCCCATCCACACAAATGCAACCCCATTCCCATGACTAAGCCCAGGAGGCAAGCCAAATGCATTGAGGGCGTGGCCTGGCAGAGGTTGTCTCTTCCACCATCACACAACCCCGTGGATGTGCAACTCCGGGGATTCCCACATTCCTTTCTCTAGCAACCCCATCCCTACCAGGAAGCCATTGGTGCTGAGTGTCCTGCCTTGAACTGGGACAAGCCTGGTAACCAGTCACCCCGGGTGGAAAAGAGTCCTCCATAATACATCAGGAATTACTAATTGTCCCCCCCCCCCTTTCTGGATGACCCCGGGACAAGGTTATCCAGAGCCTGGGGCGAACATGCCAAACTGCCCCACCCCCCAAGATGTATAAGCATTGTGTGTCAGCAAATCTCACTCTCTCCCCCCACAAAAACATTAAGCACTAATCTGCATGATTATTCCCAAAGAATAAATTACCCCTACTCCAAGTACCAATCTGCCCCCCTGCTCAAATCCCCCCCCCCCCCCCGAATAAAAAAAATTCACCCCTCCTAGTACAAACCCTCTACCCCTAAAATTTCTCACATCTTCTACCCCCACTTCAAATTCCTCCCAGCACAATTCCCCCTCCCCCAAATTGCACCTTCCAACACCAACCCCCTCCTCCCAATCTCCTTGTGGCACCCCCCACCTCACGATATCACAGTGCCCACTGCCCAGGGCAACCTCTCCTTCTGCCCACCCCTTGTCCCAGCCCTGATTCAGAAGATGGGAATCCCGGCAACTACAGACATTTGCCTGGAGGGGGAGCAGGCGCAGCGGATGGGACTATCAGGGACCCGCCTCTTACACAGCGACCGGAAGTATTTCGGAACAATTTTTGTCCACCATTTTTTTGTACAGAATAGTTATTCTTCATGACGCAAACACCATCCAGTGTTACCCCGTCCATGTGACCTCCAGAGAGGAAACCACAAAACGATTTCCTAAAACTTGTGTGGGACGCTGCGCTCTGTCAGCTGGAAGTGGGACATTTGCCGATGGCGCTCTCTGGCAAGGACAGGCGAGGTTGGTCTGACACAGACAAGTCCTGGGGGGGGGGGGGGGGGGGTAATACAGTCAGGCCACATTACTGTCTGTCCGTTTCCAAGTCAAATGATGCGCGATAGAAGCCGTGATGTCTGGAAAATTACTGAACAACCTGTCTCCTCCATTCCACCCAAAGATAATAGAAAATATATAACAGAGACTGGCTACGGAGGGCAGGGGGGTTGCTGGGATCTGGATAACCACTAAGTCTTGCGTCCACCTCTCACACAACTCTGGGTGCGAGTGCGTCACCTGGAAACGCTGTCCTATCCGGCCCCCTATCCGGCCCCCTAGACTGACCTTTACCTGCCATACTGATCCACAGACTCTACATTGGACACCACCACCTTCTTGGTGGGATGAAGGCCTTCCAAATCAGATGTGTCATTATGGATGGGGTAGGGAAGGGTTGGAACGCCGGTCAAGCTTTTTACTACTGAAAGAGAAAAGGAGTCTAAGGAAACTAATTGTTCATCATGAAGAAAACAGTGGACATGTTTTAGGGGTATAAATACTCCCCTTCATCAATGCTACAAGACAACCGAGCATCAGGGAGAGATCTCTTTATCATAAACCAACGCTGACCCCCCCAAACAATCCTAAAAACCCAGACCTAAGACCTTTCACCATTTGTGTTCCCCATCTCTGGACTCATTCTATCTTATCAATCATTTTCTGTAAATGAGGTCTCCAGAACTGGACACAGTATTCTAAAAGAGGTCTCACTAAAGATCCATATAGAGGAATCGGGACCTCCTTCCTCCAGCTGGGGACCCCTCTAGTGATATAAAGATCTATATAGAGGAATCAGGACCTCCTTCCTCCTGCGGGTGACCCCTCTAGTGATATAAAGATCTATATAGAGGAATCAGGACCTTCCATCCTCCTGCTGGTGACCCCTCTAGTGATATAAAGATCTATATAGAGGAATCAGGGACCTCCTTCCTCCTGCTGGGGACCCCTCTAGTGATATAAAGATCTATATAGAGGAATCAGGGGCCTCCTTCCTCCTGCTGGGGACCCCTCTAGTGATATAAAGATCTATATAGAGGAATCAGGACCTCCTTCCTCCTGCTGGGGACCCCTCTAGTGATATAAAGATCTATATAGGGGAATCAGGACCTCCTTCCTCCTGCTGGGGACCCCTCTAGTGATATAAAGATCTATATAGAGGAATCAGGACCTCCTTCCTCCTGCTGGTGACCCCTCTAGTGATATAAAGATCTATATAGAGGAATCAGGACCCCCTTCCTCCTGCTGGGGACCCCTCTAGTGATATAAAGATCTATATAGGGGAATCAGGACCTCCTTCCTCCTGCTGGGGACCCCTCTAGTGATATAAAGATCTATATAGAGGAATCAGGGACCTCCTTCCTCCTGCTGGTGACCCCTCTAGTGATATAAAGATCTATATAGAGGAATCAGGACCTCCTTCCTCCAGCTGGTGACCCCTCTAGTGATATAAAGATCTATATAGAGGAATGAGGACCTCCTTCCTCCTGCTGGTGACCCCTCTAGTGATATAAATATCTATATAGAGGAATCAGGACCTCCTTCCTCCTGCTGGTGACCCCTTTAGTGATATAAAGATCTATATAGAGGAATCAGGACCTCCTTCCTCCTGCTGGTGACCCCTCTAGTGATATAAAGATCTATATAGAGGAATCAGGACCTTCCATCCTCCCGCTGGTGAATACATTAGGCCCTTCAATCGATGCATCAATAACAATGATAGTAGAAGCTTTTCTAAAACATACGTTCCATCCTCCTCGTTTTTCCTAAATACAGCGACTATAAGTCTCCATTCACACTAATACGACTTGTCAGCCTGACAAGTCGCGGTCCGTTGTGTGGTACAGGACCGTTTGAATAGGAGCGACACAAGTCACTCCAACTTAGAAAAAGGTTTCTGTACTACTTTAGGGCGACCTCGGAGCGACTTGCATTGACATTCATTCTGTGAAGTCCGTGCAAGTCGTGCCGAAGTCGCGCTGCACGCGACTTCACAGGTCGCCCCCCTAAGTCGTGCCGCTTCAGTGTGAATGCGGTGTCAGCCTTGGACCCTGCACTGTGTATCAAAATGTAATGCTGTTCATTCCTGAGGCCCGTTCACACTGGGGCGATCCGACTTCCAGGGGCGACCTCCGAGGTCGCGGTGCGAGCAGCGCACCGCGACCTCGGAGCGGCCGGCACTCCGCTTCTGTCCAGAGCTATCAAGGCTTTATTTCAGATACAATGTATCAAGGAATTATTTTGGATTAATAAAGAATTTGATTACATTTTTTTTTTAAGCAACACCATTTGATATAAAATGTTATATTTAAAGGGTTACAATAAAGCAATTTATAAAATAAATGGAGTCATACATCTAATAAAGATACAGAAATAAGCCATTAAAGTGGAACTTCACTCTCTCAATCAACATGAAATATTTGTAATCCTTAGGCTGCTAAAATTAGTAAATAGATAGGAAGGGAGATCAGATTTACTTGTTTTTACACTTTTTTTTTTTTTTATATTTCTTCAGTTGCTTCTCCCTGGTTTCTGGCCGAGACTAAAATGATGTCAATCATGTCATACATCCCAGGAGTCTTCATGGCAGGAGGGGCTTTCTAAGCTAACCCCACCCTCCTGTCTGCATGCCTTAGCTAAAGGCAGATGGATTCCAGGAAGTAAAAGCAATAGGAATTATGTGCCCAGGAAATAAAATCCTCCATGCAAAAATACTATTTTACTGTATAATAAGCAAAGTACAACAATTCAAAGATTACCTAGAAAATGTGACAAAATATCTCTCACAGTCACTTCATAAAAGAAACCCCAAAGACCTGAAAATAGGACGAATTCTAGTAATCTGCAGAATCCATTGCAGCACTGCGCAAAATAATAATAATAATAATAATTATATATATATATATATATATATATATATATATATATATATATATATATATATATATATATATATACTGTACATGTGAGTTCATAACCAGATAATATAAATCACATCACTGAGTAAAGTGCAGAAAATAGTTAAAATATACAAAAAAAAATCCTCGTAGGATTATATACAGTACATAAATATATATATAGTGCCCAGGTGCCTCTCATACAGCACTTTAGATGGGTGGCTGCTTCGTAGACGGGGCTCCCTTTTGATGAAATCGTGAATTCTCTTTTTTCCTCCACGTCACCACCAAATATACCAAAAGAACAGAAAATATTTCATAGTGTGACACCAATAAACAGACATTTTTTATTTAAAAAAAAAACAAAATCAATCACAAAAGCTGATTAAATCCCAGCATTAAAGCTCGCTGTGTCTGGATAAGCTGTTAATTGAACTGGACAGACCCGCACACAGAGCCAAAATCCAGCCGCTTGGTGAGACGCTCGTGTCAGTCCAACAAGCCGGATCAACAAACGCACGCACATCCCCCTATACACCCTCCCTAATACTCAGGATAGCTGGGGCTAGAAAAGTGATTTCTCAGCAAAATAAAGCACGGAGGCATGGATTGGATGAATGGATGGAAAGATAGAGACTTGAATGGATGGATGCATAGAGACTTGAATGGATAGATGGATAGAGACATGAATGGATGGATGGATGGATGGATGCAGACATGAATGGATGGGAGGTTAGAAACATGGATGGATGGAGATATGGATGGATAGAGACATAAATGGATATAGACACGAATGAATGAATGGTTTGAGACATGAATGGATGGAGACATGAATGGATGGAGACATGAATGGATGGAGACATGAATGGATGAATGGAGACATGCATAGATGGATGGATGGATGGAT
Source organism: Pelophylax lessonae (assembly GCF_965119305.1). Lineage (NCBI taxonomy): Eukaryota > Metazoa > Chordata > Amphibia > Anura > Ranidae > Pelophylax > Pelophylax lessonae. The sequence continues at coordinate 2,881,513 of NC_138777.1, forward strand.
GGATACATGCATGGATGGATGGATGGATGGATACATGCATGGATGGATGGATGGATGGATAGAGACCTGCATGGATGGATAGAGACCTGCATGGATGGATAGAGACCTGCATGGATGGATGGATAGACACATGCATGGATGGATGGACACATGGTTGGATGGATAGACACATGGATGGATAGACACATGGATGGATAGACACATGGATGGATGGATAGACACATGCATGGATGGATGGATAGACACATGCATGGATGGATGGATAGACACATGGTTGGATGGATAGACACATGCATGGATGGATGGATAGACACATGCATGGATGGATGGATAGACACATGGTTGGATGGATAGACACATGCATGGATGGATGGATAGACACATGGATGGATGGACACATGGATGGATGGATAGACACATGGATGGATGGATAGACACATGGTTGGATGGATAGAGACATGGTTGGATGGATAGAGACATGGTTGGATGGATAGAGACATGGTTGGATGGATAGAGACATGGTTGGATGGATAGACACATGGTTGGATGGATAGAGACATGCATGGATGAACAGAGACATGCATGGATGAATAGAGACATGCATGGTTGGATGGATGGATGGAGACCGGGGGAGGGGAGACAGAGGAAATGCTTCCTCCTCCTCCTTCAAAGTTACCATGTACAGTCTGATCACCAGGGGAGGGGAGACTGAGGAAATGCTTCCTGTTGCCTGCAGCAGGCTGATGACATCATCTCAGCCTAGGCCCAGTCACTGGATGATGATGATAGATGAATAAATTTAGATCTTGGTATAAAAAAAAAAGAAGGAAAGAAAGAAATTGTTTCATGCAGATGTTACAAAGTTACAGAAACGTTCGCTGTCCCCTCCTGGAATGTCAGCGACTGTAAATCCCTCATTAAGTTTTCTATATAGAAGTTGTAGTTCTATTTCTAAGCTGCTAATGAGATGGTACTGAACCTGTCTGGGGAGATGTGTAGCCAGGCACGCAGTTTTGTAGCCAGGCACGCAGTTTTGTAGCCAGACACGCAGTTTTGTAGCCAGGCACGCAGTTTTGTAGCCAGGCACGCAGTTTTGTAGCCAGGCACGCAGTTTTGTAGCCAGGCACGCAGTTTTGTAGGTCCTGCACATGGTTTTGTAGCCAGGCACACTCTCATATACGAGGTAAACTAATATATAAAAAGGAAAAAATAAAAAGTTTTCTTGCAACAAACACACAGCAGTACCGCATATCGCCCACTAGATGGCGATGCATCCCAGAAGGAGCAGCACTGGTGTGACAACAGGTGGCTGTGTACAGAGCCATGTGCCACTCTTCACAGGTCAGATCACTCCCAGCGCACATGATCCCCCCCCCATCATTATCATCTGCCGACGCCTGCTGATGCAACATGAAAAATATATATATATACCGGAAATCACCCCAAACAACTGATATCCAATGAGATCTGCGTGTCCCCAGCCACTCACCCACAACTGTACACATTATTAGATTGTCAGCTCTGTAGAGCAGCGACTGCTTTCTGCTTCAAAAAGGATCTTGTACGGGGTCTGCGACTTTCACCAAACGCTCTCTGGCGGTGAATCCATCGCTGTCATTGGAAAACATAGAAGACTCACCCGCAAAGAATGTCCACAGGAATACACCCCCCCCCCCCCCCCCCAATACTGGCCCAGGATAGAAGTAAATACTTTTTTTTTTTTTAATAAAGCAAAAAGTTACAATATTTTTTGATCTTTTGCTTTGGGTAAAGGAGAGATTTGGGGGTCTTATAGAGTTATAGAATCCTCATTTCTATTACAAAAAATGTTTTCACTCTTTCTAATCGGAATAAAAGTCATACATTTTTTTTAAATGAAAGGCACAGTGTAAAAATTAAAAATAATTACAATTAATATAGAATATATATATATATAATAAATAATACTTCTCTATTGTTAGTATATGCTTGAATTGTTCATCTCCAGATGCGTAACAATTGCCTTACTGCAAAATCTTATCTATGATTCATAAGCGTTTTGTATTACTATTCTACCATGTTGTATTTTATGGCAACCTTGCATCTGCTGTTATTTACTCTCATTATTCTTCAATAAAATTTTTGGAAAAAATAAAATAAATAGGAAAAAACAAAAAACAAAACAAGATTTAAAGCGCCCCTATCCTTCTGTGTTCGCGCCCAGAAGCGAACACATACAAAAGTCGCACCACACATAAGAGGTATCGCCACGAAAGCAAAAATTCCTCTTTAAAGTATAACTAAAGCCAAAACGTTATTTTTTTTTATTTTTAGTTTTGGATAGAATAGAGGGGGGATTAGAACACCCAAAAGTTTTTATTGCTGTCTGGGCCTCCGTTGGGGAGATTCTCCCTCTCGATTTGTCCTTTTTAACATCAAAAAAGTGAAAAATCCCAAATTTTGGGTTGTCCCCAAAAAAGTAATAGAGGAGGAAATCTTCCAATGGGGACACCAGTTCTAGTGACTCGGGGGTCCCCAAGGAACTCCTTTAATTTGCTGGGATTTTTTCTCACTTCCTGTTTGGCGATGGGACAGGAAGTGAAGGGAAGTCTCCCCAATTGGACACAGATGGTGGGAAAAAAAATTACCACTTCAGTTTTGGAAGGTTTTACTCCCCCCCCCTCCCCTCCCCTTAATGACCAGGCCTTTTTTTTGCGATTCGGCACTGCGTTACTTTACCAAACAATTGCGCAGTCCTGCGACGCTGAATCCAAATAAAATTAATGTCCTTTTTTCCCCACAAATAGAGATTTCTTTTGGTGGTATTTTATGACCTCTGCTGTTTTTATTTTTTGCACTATAAACAAAAAAAGAACCACAAAATAAAAATAATATTTTTTACTTTCTGCTATAAAACATTCCCAATAAAAATAAAAATCTAATTTTTTCATCATTTTAGGCCAATATGTATTCTGCTATCCCAGTAAGGGTATATTGATTGGTTTGTGGAAAAGTTATCACATCTACAAACTATGGGATACATTTATAGACTTTTTATTTTTTTTTTATTGTTTTTACCAGTAATGGTGGCGATCAGCGATTCTACAACAGACAAATCTGACACTAAGTGTCGGTTCACATAGGGCGACACAACTTCGGGCAAATTATGGCATCGCCCATGCACCGCGACTTCAGCGCGGCTTGCAATGACTTCACATAATGAAAGTCAATGCAAGTCGCTCCGAGGTCGCCCCGAAGTAGTGCAGGACCCTTTTTCTAAGTCGGAGCGACTTGTGTCGCTCCTATTAGAACGGGTCCAATTTCACAGCACGGCCCGCTACCAAGTCGCCTGACAAGTCGGAACAGTGTGAACGGGCACTTAGTGACACTTTTTGGGGACCAGTGAAACCAATACAGTGATCAGTGCTAAAAATATGCAATGTTATTGTATAAATGGCACTGGCAGGGAAGGGGTTAACACTAGGGTTGATCAAGGGTTTAAGTGTGCTCCTAGGGAGTGCTTTCTAACTGTGGGGGATAGATTTACTAGAGGAAAAGAGAGCTTAGCTGATACACAAGACCTCTCTTTTCCTCTGTGACAGAACAGCGGTCTGCTTTGTTTACATAGGACAGCCATTCCATCATTCCGCCAAACGATCGCCCGCCGATTGGCTCCCGTTGCGTCCAATCACAGTGAGAGCGGCGGTCCGGCGGGGCGCGTGCGCTCCCAAAAACCCCTGTGCAAGTCACATACATGTACGCGATTTTACACAGCCGGGCCGCCTGCCGCAGTATATATGTGGTTAATAGGGGTTATAGCCCTCCCCTTGCTCAATCCAAAATGAAAAAAAAAAAAAGTTTTGCCTTTAGTTTTACTTTAACTCTAAACAGGAAACCTGTGGAGATTTTTAAGTAGCGTAGTTTCACTATTCCACAAGTGTACGCAATTTTAAAGCGTGACATGTTATTTACTGGCGGTTACATTGTATTTTATTTATTTTTTAATTCATTAAAAAGTGTATTTATTCCCCAAAAAAATGCTGCGCAAATACCGCGTGACATAAAATCTGCAATGTTCGCCATTTTACTCCCTAGGGTCTCTGCTAAAACACACATATATATATAAAATAGCCTCTCAAGTTGTGATAAAAGTGCTCCGTATCTGTAGAAATAAATTTGATTATTAATAATTTGCCGAATATACAAAATAGCGATAAGACGACCAATAAATAGTCCAAAAAAACTTGATAAAGAGTCTTTGTGCAAAGTGAGGAAAACAGTTCTTTATAAATTGAAGTGATCTTTTACACTTCGACAAGACATAGTTTCTAGGTCACAACTTCATTCCAGTGGTGTGAGGGATATACCTTCACTGATATATATAAATAATAATTGGGGATTATAAGTAATTTTCTAGCAAAAAATTGGATTTTTGTACTTACCGTAAAATCCATTTCTCTGAGTTTGACGGACACATAGCTCTATAAATCATAACTACTGGGTTATATTGCCTCCTCCAGGAGTAGGACTAGCCCGAACAAAAAACACCTGGCTACGCCCAAGGGCCATCCTCAGCTGGTATATAACCCCCCTCTCTGGTTTAGGTAATCAGTTTAGTAGTAAGCAGTATCAGAACTCCATAGAGGTGGGGGTGCTGTGTCCATTGATGAACTCAGAGAAATGGATTTTAAAACTCCCATTTTCTATTTTGTTCATTGACGGCACAGCGCTCCATAAATCTTAACTAGTGGGACGTCCAAAAGCAGTGCCAAAAAGGTAAATGAGGGGTGGGGAAAATCACCCAAGGCTGAACGTAAGAGGCCTTAACCGGGGACACAGGAGCCTTAACCTCCCCATCATTGGTGTCAGTGGGAGGAATAGTGCTCCATCATTGGTGTCAGTGGGGAGGAATAGTGTCCCATCATTGGTGTCAGTGGGAGGAATAGTGTCCCATCATTGGTGTCAGTGGGAGGAATAGTGTCCCATCATTGGTGTCAGTGGGAGGAATAGTGCCCCATCATTGGTGTCAGTGGGAGGAATAGTGCCCATCATTGGTGTCAGTGGGAGGAATAGTGCCCCATCATTGGTGTCAGTGGGAGGAATAGTGCCCATCATCGGTGTCAGTGGGAGGAATAGTGCCCCATCATTGGTGTTAGTGGGAGGAATAGTGCCCATCATTAGTGTCAGTCTGAGGAATAGTGCCCATCATTGGTGTCAGTGAAGGAATAGTGCCCCATCATTGGTGTCAGTGGGAGGAATAGTGTCCCATCATTGGTGTCAGTGGGAGGAATAGTGTCCCATCATTGGTGTCAGTGGGAGGAATAGTGCCCCATCATTGGTGTTAGTGGGAGGAATAGTGCCCATCATTGGTGTCAGTGGGAGGAATAGTGCCCCATCATTGGTGTCAGTGGGAGGAATAGTATCTCATCATTAGTGTCAGTCTGAGGAATAGTGCCCATCATTGGTGTCAGTGAAGGAATAGTGCCCCATCATTGGTGTCAGTGGGAGGAATAGTGTCCCATCATTGGTGTCAGTGGGAGGAATAGTGTCCCATCATTGGTGTCAGTGGGAGGAATAGTGTCCCATCATTGGTGTCAGTGGGAGGAATAGTGTCCCATCATTGGTGTCAGTGGGAGGAATAGTGCTCCATCATTGGTGTCAGTGGGAGGAATAGTGCTCCATCATTGGTGTCAGTGGGAGGAATAGTGCTCCATCATTGGTGTCAGTGGGAGGAATAGTGCTCCATCATTGGTGTCAGTGGGAGGAATAGTGCCCATCATTGGTGTCAGTGGGAGGAATAGTGCCCCATCATTGGTGTCAGTGGGAGGAATAGTGCCCATCATTGGTGTCAGTGGGAGGAATAGTGCCCCATCATTGGTGTCAGTGGGAGGAATAGTGCCCCATCATCGGTGTCAGTGGGAGGAATAGTGCCCCATCATTGGTGTTAGTGGGAGGAATAGTGCCCATCATTGGTGTCAGTGGGAGGAATAGTGCCCCATCATTGGTGTCAGTGGGAGGAATAGTATCTCATCATTAGTGTCAGTCTGAGGAATAGTGCCCATCATTGGTGTCAGTGAAGGAATAGTGCCCCATCATTGGTGTCAGTGGGAGGAATAGTGTCCCATCATTGGTGTCAGTGGGAGGAATAGTGTCCCATCATTGGTGTCAGTGGGAGGAATAGTGTCCCATCATTGGTGTCAGTGGGAGGAATAGTGTCCCATCATTGGTGTCAGTGGGAGGAATAGTGCCCCATCATTGGTGTCAGTGGGAGGAATAGTGTCCCGTCATTGGTATCAGTGGAAGGAATAGTATCTCATCATTGGTGTCAGTGGGAGGAATAGTCCCCATCATTGGTGTCAGTGGAGGAATAGTGTCCCATCATTGGTGTCAGTGGAAGGAATAGTGCCCCATCATTGGTGTCAGTGGGAGGAATAGTGCCCCATCATTGGTGTCAGTGGGAGGAATAGTGCCCCATCATTGGTGTCAGTGGGAGGAATAGTGTCCCATCATTGGTATCAGTGGGAGGAATAGTGTCCCATCATTGGTGTCAGTGGGAGGAATAGTGCCCCATCATTGGTGTCAGTGGGAGGAATAGTGCCCCATCATTGGTGTCCGTGGGAGGAATAGTGCCCCATCATTGGTGTCAGTGGGAGGAATAGTGTCCCATCATTGGTGTCAGTGGGAGGAATAGTGCCCCAACATTGGTGTCAGTGGGAGGAATAGTGCCCCATCATTGGTGTCAGTGGGAGGAATAGTGCCCCATCATTGGTGTCAGTGGGAGGAATAGTGCCCCATCATTGGTGTCAGTGGGAGGAATAGTCCCCATCATTGGTGTCAGTGGGAGGAATAGTGTCCCATCATTGCTGTCAGTGGGAGGAGTAGTTTCCCATCATTCAGCTTCGGGTGTGGCTGCAGGAAGGTTCTCTGGCTGTGTGTCTGGAGCTGCTCCAGGTGATCTGTTTGAGAGGGGAGTCTGGTAAAATCTCTCCCAGCTCTGCTGGCCCCTATCTGGGGAGGCCATGCAGGCCAGCAGGGCCTCTCCTGCTGGAAGCTCTCAGCCATCCCCTGGGCAGATGGATGACATACCTGCTCCTGGACAAGCCATGGCTGGGGATCTCTCTGCCCCTGGTGAGGATGAGGATACCGAGTCCATTCGGGAGCGAGTGGTGGCCGGGATCAAGGTCCTGAATAGGGAGAGAGACCAGCTCTACAAACTGAGAGCGGAGTTGAAGCGTCTGCGAAAGCAACGTGAAGGTTTGTACAGCCGCAACCGTGGATCTATGGATCCGGAAATCCAGTTGGCAAAGGTCCGGGTTCAACACCAGGAAACCATTGTGTCCATGATGGAAGGTAAAGAGGGGCCCTTTAAGGAAAAGTTTTGCAATGACCGCAGATTTGCAAGGATGGCAAAGATGGAGGTGGAGGAGGGGACCCCAAGTTCTGACCCCCTGCCCCCCCAAGGTGAGGTAAGCAACCCGTTGCCTTCTCAGGGCTCAGGAGGCATGCTGACAGTGATCCAGGCAGTGGAGTCTCCATTACGGGCGGATCAGCTGGTGTTTGGTGAGGAGAACTTTCCTGACAATGTGCCTGATAAGGTAAAACCTAGCAAGTCACAAGTGACTGATAAAACTATTTTTGTGCCATTTAACACCTTGGCTAATACTGATGTTTTGCCCAATGACACCCAGGCTGGTAATATTATATCCAGCAATACTTCAGCTGCTGATGTTTCCACTGAGGAAAAATTGCGTTTAAAAAATGACATTGCAGCAAAGGAACTACAAGAGCCAGAACAACCAGTTAACCCCCCTTTTGCTGAGTCAAAGGCTGTTTGTCCAGTCACAGCTGCTGTCTCTATACTGCAGCATCAGGACACCTGTGGTACTACAGCAGAAACTGTGATAGTGAATACTGATTGTTCTGACATTTCTTCCAACACAGGTGTTCTGAATAATCCTACTAATGTTTGTGTAATGGGAAATCCTACTGGCTCAGTACAAGCAATTAATAATAAGGATAATAATAATAATGTACCAGCTAAAGTTACATCGGTGTGGGGTCTTGGCCCTGATAAGCCTTCTTTTGCTCAGGTGGTACGCTCTGCTCCTGGTAATATTATTAAGCCAGGGCTGCAGCCAATGAGGAACCCTGCTTCCAGGCAGAGATTTACACCACAAACTGCCACTTTGAGCACCCCTGGTTCCGGTCTTGGGTCTCTGGCTTCTGCTGGGGGTCCAAGACGTAATGTCGTTATACTTAAATGGGAAGGTGGTGCAGTCTCTCCAGCACGGCGTGTGGTGGTGGATATGATTTTGGAGATGGGCTTTGGGGCGAATGACCTTTATGCCCTAATACATGTAGCTGGGAGCCGGGAGTACACAATCAGCTTCACCAGGCCGGAGGGTCTTGACCTGTTCTGGGAACGATATGAGGCTCGGTGCAGGTCAAGACCCGAATGGGAAGATCTGGCACCAGTTGCTGTTTCGCAGAGATCAACGGTTAAAAAAATAACCATCATCCTCAATAATGAGAGTGTTCCTGCTCGGGACCTAGAGGTCTGGTTAAGGAACTATGGTGAGGTTTTGACAAGGCTAGAAAAAATCCTTGATGAACGTGACATCTGGACCGGGGGTTGGTCAGTAACGGTTAGGTTGGCCAGGGATGGGAATGTTGTCCGTCACCTGCCCTCCTCGGCTTTCATAGGGAGGGATAGGATGACTATTTTTTATCCTGGTCAGCCAAAGCTATGTCACCGCTGTGGAGAAAAGGGGCATTTTAGCTCCTCCTGTTCAGCCTTAATATGTTCAGTATGTCGGGGACAGGGTCATGTGGCCAGGGACTGTACCCAGGCGATAAGGTGCAACCTGTGCCTGCGCCTTGGCCACCCCTACAGCCGATGTCCGGAGGCCTGGCACAACATGGAGAAGGAGGTAGTAGATGAACTGTTGAGGCTGGACGGGATGGAGGATGAGGCCCCTGGTGTACCATCCTCCTCAGCGGTGACTGACCCCCCAGGTCCTGTTCAGGATCCCTCCCCAGTTTCTGTGGCCAACCCTCCTGTGTCTGTAGGTATTCCTTCTGTGACTGTCTCTGTGTCCCCCCAGCCTACTGTACCGGCTCCTCTTGTGTCAGAACCTTCTAAGTCTGTCCCCCCTGAGTCAGTCTTGCCCCATGAGTCATCCCCTCCTAGGTCTGACTTAAGGGAAGGTCCCCCCCCACCAGGAGTGGTAGAGGGTACCAAAAAGGGTGCTGCGGTTTCCTCTGTAAAGAAGTCTTCTGTGAAGACTTCAAAAAAGAAGAAAACAAGAGATAACATCTCTGAATCTGACCTGCAGTACCTGGAGGAGAGAAGGAAGGTTGTGAGGCGGAAGAGACAGGCGGTGAGGACGGAACAGGGACAGGATGCCCCAGTGTCTGTCCCCAACCGTTCTAGGGCTTCTGCATGGGATATCTCCACATCTGGAGCTTCTTCTGAGCAAAATTCTGATTCAGAAATGGAATTGGAGGAGGCCTCAAGAAAGAGAGAGGCTTCTGGTGATGAGCAGCAGAGGGGAGCTAAGAAGCAATCCACCCAATAACCCAAATGGCGGTTCCCCCTCCGTTAAAAGTGGTGACAATAAATGTTGCCAGCATTAAGTCGGTAAGAGCTCGTTCTATGGCCTTCTTTTTGTTCAGCCAATTAGATGCTGAAATTTTATTTTTGCAGGAGACTAGGCTCACCTCCTTGGCAGATATTCATATGGCCAAGAGAGAGTGGAGGTATGGTCCATCTTACTGGTCTCTTGCGGCCGAGCCTTACGGCGGGGTGGCGGTGTTGTTTAAAACCGGCATGGTAACTGTCCGGCGGGTTATTGAGGTGGAGATTGGGAGATGTATGGTCTTAGACGTTCTTGTGGGAGGGCAGGACCTGCGCCTAATTAATATTTATGGGCCACACACAAAGTGGGACAGGAAATGCCTTTTTACAAGGATCAAGCCATTTCTTTTTACATCCCGGCAAGTGGTTTTTGGAGGTGACTTTAATACTGTGACTAGGCCCAAGGACAGGAAGGACTTCAATGACAGGCTGGGATATGATAGCGTTTTTTTAAATAGTATGGTTAGGGATGCTGGTCTTGTGGATGTGCACATTAAGCACCTTCCGGATGACACAGGGTTCACCTTTCATCGAGGTAATAGCCAGAGTAGAATAGATAGGTTTTTTTTGAAGGAGGCCTCTGCTTTCTCACCCCCAGTGGTGCAGGCAGTGGAGTTCTCTGATCACTGTATGCTATCTGTGGTCTTGAATGCTTCAGACTTCCCTCAGAGGGGCAAAGGCATCTGGAGATTGAATTCGACTCTCCTTGAGGAAGAACATGTTAGACAATCCTTTGAGGAATTCTTTCAGGCACAGGTGACCATCCTGGACTTTTGTAGCAGCAAGGCTGAGTGGTGGGAGCTGACCAAAAAGAGGATTGCTGGATTCTTCAGGGGCCTAGCCAATAAAAAACAGTTTAATAGATACATGACCTACCAACGTTTGCGGAGGAAGCTGGATATTCTTGTCTCGAGAGGAGGAGATCCTGGGGCAATCTCTGAAGTGAAAATCCTCCTCAGGAAGTGTCAATATGACCGGCATACCTCTTTGGTTCTGGAGAGGGACTATGGGAAATACCACTCGCCTGACCCTTACCAGAACTGCAAACAGGGTGTAGCTGTTAAGATGGTCGTTGGCCTTAAGGATAGTACAGGTTCCTTGACAAAGTCCAGGTCAGGGATCCTGGAGGTCGTGAGGTCTTTTTATGCTGAACTTCTTGGGAGGAAAGAGCTTGACCGTGACAAGATGGAAAGCTTTTTGGACTCTACTCCAGGTCTAAATGGTGGAGATGTCCTCTTGATGAATTTGACAGAAGAGATCACAGTTGAAGAGGTGACGAGGGCAATTGAACAGCTTGCCATCAAAAAGTCACCTGGACCGGATGGTCTGACGGCTGAGTTTTACAAAGCCTTTAAGTCTATTCTGGCCCCACATTTGGTAGAGATTTTTAACAGTTGTCTTGCTGAGGGGGTGCTTCCCCCTTCCATGAGACTCTCAGCTGTGATTCTTCTTTCAAAAGGTAAAGATCCTTCGATGATTGAGAATTGGCGCCCCATTAGCCTTCTCAATGTCGATAGAAAGGTGCTGGCGAAGATACTTTTCTGGCGCCTATCGGCAGTAGCAGAGTCTTTGCTTTCTCGCCATCAGCACTGTTCGATCCAGGGTAGGAGCACCTTCACAGCGGTTTTAGCTGTCCGGGAGGCCTTGGAGCAGTGCAGGGCTGCAGGCTGGGGAAAGTATTTACTGGCATTGGATCAGGCAAAGGCTTTCGATCGTGTCAACCATGAGTACCTGTGGTTGCTCTTTAGTAAGTACGGTCTGCCGGGTGGTTTTGTCGATTGGTTAAAAGTCTTGTATAAGGGGGCAGAAAGCTTCCCTCTTGTTAATGGTTGGGTTGGACAGTCCTTTGAGGTTGGTTCTGGGGTGCGCCAGGGTTGTCCCCTGAGTCCCCTGCTCTATGTGTTTGCAATCGACCCCTTCATCAGGAGGCTAGAGAGCAGCATGTTGTGTGGGGTACCAGTGGGAATCCCGGGTGAGCCGCCTTTGAGGGTTGTTGCCTATGCGGATGATGTGTCAGTGATTGTCACTGGGACAGATGAAGCGGAGGAGGTGGTCTCTCTGACATCACGGTACTCTGAAGCATCAGGCTCCAAGATCAATCAGGAAAAGAGTGAAGTTTTTTGGATGGGAAAGGAAGGTGAGGGGTTTGATCTCCCGGACAACTTTCCAGTGCCCCAGGAAAATATTAAGATATTAGGCATTGAATTTGGACCTGGCGATTATGGCCTCAAAAACTGGGAAGGCAGGCTGGAAGTTGCCAATACTAAGGTGGTCAACTGGAAGAGATGGAAGTTATCTCTGAGGGAAAGGGTTGATCTGATTAAGACTTACCTGATACCGATCTTCTTGTATGTCAGCCCTGTCTGCATCTTGCCAGTGTCTCTCTATGCTAGGATCTATAGTGTGTTCTTCCAGATGCTGTGGGGGAACAGACTGAACCCCATCAAGAGGAATGTTACCTATCTATCCAGGAGGGAGGGTGGCTTGGGTATGGTCAACCCCGTTCTTTTCTTTTCACTGCTATTTCTCAAGTTTAACATTGGTAGTATGCTTACAGTGGAACCTCCTGGATGGGCAGGCATGTTTAGATCTTGGTTTAGGCCTTTTCTGCGACTTTGGGAAGAAGGTGGCCAAGTGAAGAATCTCAGGGGTCATCGTGGTCAGCTCCCAGCCTATGTCGCTCCGTGTCTGAAGTTACTGCGGCAGTGGCGACTGTCGGCTGAAGATCTCAGATCCGCTCCGAGGAAAGTCCTTATGAGCCGAGTCTTGAGCGAAGTCTTTCATGACCCACTGGCCTTAAGGGATTGCCCAGGCCCAATTTTGAGGGAAGGGTTAAGACTGATTAATTTGGCTAGAGTCCCCCTTAAATTCAGGGATCTGGCCTGGTTGTGCTTCCACGGGAGGCTCTATGTTCGGGGCAATTTGAAATTCCGCAGTGGGATGGATCGTGGTTGTCCTCGGGAGGAATGTACAGGTGAGGAGGAGACTATGGACCATTTTTTGCTTCGTTGCCCTTTTAACATAGAGGTATACAAACAGGTTGGGCGGGCCCTCGGTGTTCCTTTCCTCTCCAGGCTGGGTTATGCTGAGTGGGTGTACGGAGCATTCAATACTGGTGGGGGCTTTTGTTTGGATACACTTTTTTTAGTTAGTTTAGTAGTCCGTTATTACACCTGGAACGCACGGTGTCAGGTCACCCTTCGGCGTAAAATCCTTCCTGTTCAGGTGGTGGTGTGTGACATTCTGCATGAGGTGGGGAAGATTCGGGCGCTTGAGAGAGACAAGTGGGGTCAGAGGGCTTGGCTGAAGGCGTGGAGGGGTTTCAAGCCTCCCTGACTGCCAGGAGTCTCTTTCCCGGGTGTGGCTTTCTGTCTCTTATCACCCTAGATTTTTTCTTAATGCTCAGTTTTTGATAAATGGCTGCATACATAGGTGATGGGTTGTGCCTCTTAGGCCCTCTCTGCTGCTTTATGTAAATAGTTTTCTAAAAATGTTGGAAGTGGATTATGTATATATTGTATATATTCTGCACATGAATGTGTATTCCTTTGTTTTCTGTTGGAATATTGTACTATAGTTATGTTTTTTACTTTTGTATAAAATATGTTGCTTGATTCTTTTCAATAAAAGATCAATAGTGTCCCATCATTGGTGTCAGTGGGAGGAATAGTGTCCCATCATTGGTGTCAGTGGGAGGAATAGTGCTCCATCATTGGTGTCAGTGGGAGGAATAGTGCTCCATCATTGGTGTCAGTGGGAGGAATAGTGCTCCATCATTGGTGTCAGTGGGAGGAATAGTGCCCATCATTGGTGTCAGTGGGAGGAATAGTGCCCCATCATTGGTGTCAGTGGGAGGAATAGTGCCCATCATTGGTGTCAGTGGGAGGAATAGTGCCCCATCATTGGTGTCAGTGGGAGGAATAGTGCCCCATCATCGGTGTCAGTGGGAGGAATAGTGCCCCATCATTGGTGTTAGTGGGAGGAATAGTGCCCATCATTGGTGTCAGTGGGAGGAATAGTGCCCCATCATTGGTGTCAGTGGGAGGAATAGTATCTCATCATTAGTGTCAGTCTGAGGAATAGTGCCCATCATTGGTGTCAGTGAAGGAATAGTGCCCCATCATTGGTGTCAGTGGGAGGAATAGTGTCCCATCATTGGTGTCAGTGGGAGGAATAGTGTCCCATCATTGGTGTCAGTGGGAGGAATAGTGTCCCATCATTGGTGTCAGTGGGAGGAATAGTGTCCCATCATTGGTGTCAGTGGGAGGAATAGTGCCCCATCATTGGTGTCAGTGGGAGGAATAGTGTCCCGTCATTGGTATCAGTGGAAGGAATAGTATCTCATCATTGGTGTCAGTGGGAGGAATAGTCCCCATCATTGGTGTCAGTGGAGGAATAGTGTCCCATCATTGGTGTCAGTGGAAGGAATAGTGCCCCATCATTGGTGTCAGTGGGAGGAATAGTGCCCCATCATTGGTGTCAGTGGGAGGAATAGTGCCCCATCATTGGTGTCAGTGGGAGGAATAGTGTCCCATCATTGGTATCAGTGGGAGGAATAGTGTCCCATCATTGGTGTCAGTGGGAGGAATAGTGCCCCATCATTGGTGTCAGTGGGAGGAATAGTGCCCCATCATTGGTGTCCGTGGGAGGAATAGTGCCCCATCATTGGTGTCAGTGGGAGGAATAGTGTCCCATCATTGGTGTCAGTGGGAGGAATAGTGCCCCAACATTGGTGTCAGTGGGAGGAATAGTGCCCCATCATTGGTGTCAGTGGGAGGAATAGTGCCCCATCATTGGTGTCAGTGGGAGGAATAGTGCCCCATCATTGGTGTCAGTGGGAGGAATAGTCCCCATCATTGGTGTCAGTGGGAGGAATAGTGCCCCATCATTGGTGTCAGTGGGAGGAATAGTGCCCCATCATTGGTGTCAGTGGGAGGAATAGTGCCCCATCATTGGTGTCAGTGGGAGGAATAGTCCCCATCATTGGTGTCAGTGGGAGGAATAGTGTCCCATCATTGGTGTCAGTGGGAGGAATAGTGCCCCATTATTGGTGTCAGTGGGAGGAATAGTGTCCCATCATTGGTGTCAGTGGGAGGAATAGTGCCCCATCATTGGTGTCAGTGGGAGGAATAGTGCCCCATCATTGGTGTCAGTGGGAGGAATAGTGCCCCATCATTGGTGTCAGTGGGAGGAATAGTCCCCATCATTGGTGTAATAAATGTGGTCTGCAGCTCAAAGTGAGACACTCAGAGTGTGAAAGTCTCCACATCTTCCAGCAGCTGCAGGTTGACAGTTGATAATGCAGACCCCCTACCATTTGCATTATCCTATGACACCAAGATGGGGCTCCACTGCCATTGGACTACAGTTGCCAGCATGTCCCACTGGGTGTTTATGCTGAGACTTGTAGTTCTACAGAAGCACAGATGGTAGATTTCTGGGACGGGTCTCCTCGCAGTCAGATGCTGGTGGCTCACAGACAGTCGGAGCGCGGAGAGGCAGCGAGTGCGATGCGGTCAGACGTTATTGGAGTGAAGAGGAGTCGCCATAGAAACAAAACAGATCCAGATAAACAATGAGGAGAGCTCCATGGCAACCGGACACTATCCGAGAAACCTCCCGCTACAGAGATGCCGCCGACCGCGAGGTCACCCAAACCAAAATGGGCTCATTGTATATATATATATATATATATGAGGACTGAGGGGTGCTCAACACCCCCCCCCCCCCCACACACACACACACCTTTGTAAATCTACTATTAGGGAGACCTTTCTGGTGACAACCTTGGAGAGATTTCCTCCATTTCCTGACCCGTTTTTAGAACCAGAAGTGAAGGGAAATCTCCCCAAAAAGAACAAAGAATAAAGGGGTTTAATTCCCGGGTTCCCCCATCATCAACATGATAATGTCACTTTTGGTTAAAAAAAACTTTTCCACTTTTATTAAATATCTTATTTTACACCCAGTGACATCATCCCTGGGTCTCTGTGCTTCTCTATGCAATGCAGTCAGGTCATGGGCTGGTGGGAGGGGCCAGAAAAACATCACAGCCCACCTTGCCTCTGTACTCCTCTCAGGAGCCCTCAGTCTTGATACAAGCAGTGGGAGGAGCTATGCAAATATCCAAAATGCCTTGATGGGTGGGTGTCAGTCTGGAGTGGGCGTTCCCAGGCTGGCTGTATTTGCATAGGTAACGCCCACATGTGATGCTGAGCTTCCATGATTCAAAAAATAAAAATCCAAATAACCACTTAGGGACCGGACTTATTTCTGACATTTGTCATTTACAAGTTAAAAATCTGTATTTTTTGCTAGAAAATTACTTAGAACCCCCAAACATTATATATATGTATTTTTTTAGCAAAGACTCTGGAGAATAAAATGGCAGTCGTTGGAATAGTTTTTCTCACGCGGTATTTGTGCAGCGGTCTTTCAAACATAATTATTTGGGAAAAAATCCATTTCACTGCATTTAAAAAAAAAAAAACTCAACTGTAAAGTTAGCCCAATTTTTTTGTAGAATATGAAAGATGATGTCACGCCGAGGAGAGAGATACCCAACACGTTAGGGTTTTGAAGGATTTTCCCCCTCAATGACCAGGCCATTTTTTTGCGATTCGGCACTGCGTTACTTTAGCTTACAATTGCGCGGTCGTGCGACGCGGTACACAAATAAAATCGATGTCTTTTTTTTTTCCCACAAACAGAGATTTCTTTTGGTGGTATTTGATCACTTCTGCGATTTTTATTTTTTGCGCTATAAACAAAAAAAGAACGACAATTCTGAAAAAAGAAAACAATATTTTTCACATTCTTATATAGAACATTCCCAGAAAAAAAAAATGAAAAATATAAATTTGTTAACATTTTAGACCAATTTGTTTTCTGCTACATATTTTTGGTAAAAAAAAAAAAAAAATATTCACAAACAGAAGCATAAAAACCACATGCGAGTCCTCATACGATAGCTGATGTTTCCTTCCAACAGTATGGCTGACTAACCAGCATGGTGACGTCACGTGGCCTAGCTCCTACCGACACGTTTCGTCATAAGCAGACTTCATCAGGGACGTGGCTACGTACGTGCCTATTACTAATTTTATAGGGTAGCAGCCAGAAATTCTAAATCAACTCATAGAGAAACAAGAGCAGATCTATAAAAAAGGAACCCCCAGAAGTGGCGTTCCGGAATGCGGACATTTAGCCTCGTCCAACCGTAAACAGGGCTGGCCCAAGACATTGCGCTGCCTGGGTCCAAGAATGAAATGCTGCCCCCCCCCCCCTAAAAAAAATAATAATACATAATACAATTGTGACACAAATAATATTGTAATTGAATGTTATTAAAAATTCCCTTTCCTTTTCAATCTGCAGTTGTTGTAATTTTCTGGAAATGCAATATGGCCGCCTGGAGCTGTTCTGTACACAGAATGTATACTGACCACACCCCCAGAAACATTTCCTGCTTGTGTGATTGGCTCACCAATTTTTCCAGAAGTCTGCACTTAGGCTCCGTTCACATCTAGGCGTTTTGGGGCGTTTTTGGGGAGTTTTTCTGCACTAGGATCAGCTCTCAAAACGCCCAACAAGACAAATCCTATTCATTTCAATGGCCCCTGTTCACATCTGAGCGTTTTGACGCTGTATACAAAACGCCCAACGCTCAAAAAAGTACATGAGCTTCTTTTTGGGCAGATTACAGGCGTTTTCCATTGATCTCTATTCAATCTAAAAACGCCTGCACAAAAATCGCGGTAAAAATCGCGGTAAAATCGCGGTAAAAAACGCCGCAAAAATCGCGGTAAAATCGCGGTAAAAAACGCGCGAAAAACGCTACGCTCAGGTGTGAATGTAGCCTAAGATACAAGTCAGATTTCTGGCATCCCCTGCAATAAAAATGTAATTTTTGGTGAGATCCTCCCAATAGGAACACGTCTAAAGGGATGCAGGCCCAGCAGATTTCCTCATTAGAGCCCTGCAGATGCTACAGCTGATAGATAATTATGAAACCACTCCCATTAGACCCACTCAGCACAGAGGAACAAACAATGATTTCTCCAGAATAACAAAAGTTAGGAATCTGCAACAAAGTTTATTACAATCCCTGCAATGTACAGAGATCACCCAGAGGGGAATGTTATTTTCTTAACAAAAGTGGAGTTACTCTTTAAATAAAAAATGAACAATCACACCCAACAAAAGGCCCCCACATCCATTATTTTATATAAATATAACCTTTAGAAAATATTATATATACTGTTATCTTCTTCCACAACTCACCACCTGACCGGTCCACCAAACCCCCGCTGTCAGTCCTCCTGTCACTCCTGTGTCTGCCGGGGCCACCGCCCTTAGAAGATCCAGCCTGTCCTGCGTGAGATCGAGTGTGCTGATGTGTGACGTCATTGCGCACACCACGATCACGTGAGGGACATTCTCCGGAGACGCTCCGCCTCTTCATACTCATCAGTTTGCACTACAAGCGGCAGTACGAGATGGGGAAACGCTCCATGCAACGCGCCGCAAACTGATGGCACACAACTGCTGGAAAAATAAATAAATCCTGGGAGCCAATTTGCTGCTCCTCTCAAAGTGCTGCCTGGGGCCAATGGACCCAACAGGACCCATGGTGGGGCCGGTCCTGACCGGAAATGACGTAAATATGCCGCAGACTGCGCGGATGTAAACACAGGTGACCGGAAATAACGTAACTATAATCCGGTGACAAACATTTCCCAGCACCTAAACCGGAAGTAAGATAAATGCGTTCCATATAGGAGAGAACAACCACCTCGCTACTTATGCAAATGCGGTAAACGAAAACTTCGGTACTTCTAATCTAAAAGGAGATGCTTTAAAAAATGATAACACTTAGTTTAGGCTCCGTTCACATCTAGGCGTTTTGGGGCGTTTTTGGGGCGTTTTTCTGCTCTAGGATCAGCTCTCAAAACGCCCAACAAGACAAATCCTATTCATTTCAATGGCCCCTGTTCACATCTGAGCGTTTTGACGCTGTATACAAAACGCCAAACGCTCAAAAAAGTACATGAGCTTCTTTTTGGGCAGATTACAGGCGTTTTCCATTGATCTCTATTCAATCTAAAAACGCCTGCACAAAAATCGCGGTAAAAATCGCGGTAAAATCGCGGTAAAAAACGCCGCAAAAATCGCGGTAAAATCGCGGTAAAAAACGCGCGAAAAACGCTACGCTCAGGTGTGAATGTAGCCTTAGAGTTACACTTTGTATCAAAAACAATCTCCTGTTACAGAAACTTTGTATCATTTCTGCTCTCATTTTCCCTTTTTTTATACAAATATTTACAAAGTAACCGCGACTACACCGGACACAATGTCTGATGGGTGTCACACACAGAGGGACTCTTTAGAGATCACAATGGTGGACCATTCTAGGGGACATGCCATTGATAAGAACGGTCACTTCTTAAACACTTAACCTCCAGAAGATTTACCCCCCTTCATGACCAGGCCATTTTTTGCGATTTGGCATTGCGTTATTTTAACTGATAATTGCGCGGTCGTGCAACGCTGTACCCAAATAAAATTTATGTCCTTTTTTTCCCTCAAATAGAGCTTTCTTTTGGTGGTATTTGATCACCTGTGCGATTTTTTTATTTCTTGCAATAAAAAACAAAAAAAATTGACAATTTTGTAATATATATATATATTTTTTTACTTTCTGCTATAAAACACGCCAATTCATATAAAAAAAATCTAATTTCTTCATAAATTTAGGCCACTATGTATTCTGCTACATGTGTTTGGTAAAAAAAAAAAAAAAAAAATCCCAGTAAGCGTATTTTGATTGGCTTGCACAAAAGTTATCACGTCTACTAGAGCTGCACCATTCTGGATAAAATGAGAATCACGATTTTTTTGCTTGGAATAAAGATCACGATTCTCGGTGTAACATCATCTTTTACAATATTGAAAAAAAATTGGGCTAACTTTACTGTTTATTACATTTTTTTTTTAAATTCATTAAAGTGTATTTTCTCCCAAAAAACTTTTTTTAAAAACTTCTGCGCAAATACGGCGTGACATAAAATATTGCAACAATCGCCATTTTATTCTCTAGGGTCTCTGCTAAAAATATATATATATATATATATATATATATGTTTGGGGGGGTTCTAAGTAATTTTCTAGCAAAAAATACTGATTTTAACTTGTAAGCAACAAATGTCAGAAAAATTCTTAGTCTTTAAAGTGGAGTTCCACCCTATTTTTATACTTACCTCCATCTTCTCGCTCCGGGTCACCTGAAAAAGAAATGGATAATCGCATATTTTTTTTTTTTTTTACTTACCTCGTAGCGAAGAAAATATACTTACCTTACTTCCTTCTTCCTCCTTCCTCGGCCGCGGCCCGTCGTCACTTCCTGGCTCTGCAATGATTCCTGGGAGCTGAACGTCATCGCTCCCAGGAATCATTGCGCCTGCACCGGCCCCGACGTCAGTTCCGGGTCGCGCGCGTCATCCCCTTCTAAACAGCTTCTGGGCATGCCCAGAAGCTGTGGAGGGGTGACGCGCGCGACCCGGAAGTGACGTCGGGGCCGGCGCAGAGCATCGTGGGACCACAGAAGGCGGAAGAAGACGCCGAAGAGGACGCGCTGGCTTCAAGCTGCCCACATCTGAGATGGCAGCGCTGGACAAGACGTTTGCAAGGTAAGTATTTCGTCTTGCAGGTAAGTGCAACCCGGGACAGATCAGAGGCTAGCCATTGTGGAATGCACTAGCCCTGACTGTCCCGGGGGTATTAAAAAAAAAAAAAAAAAAATCCAGGGTGGAACTCCGCTTTAAGTGCCGATTCACACATATGCGATGAGGGAACCCTGCGAATCCACTGCGGTTTCCCGAATCACACTCCACTCGCAGACAGTTCACACTGCCAAATGCGAATTGCTGGGGGTGTCAATACAAAGTTAACAACACCCCCAGATCAGTTCGGATATTGCAGTGTGAACTGTTGGTTCGGACATGAATCGGATCGTATAGGTGTGAACACTCATGCGATCCGATTCTGGTGCAGACCAAAAAAAAGGACCCTGTGCGATGCAAATTCAGCCATGAAATCTTTATGGCTCAATTCACAATACACAGACATTGCATGCCGCAATTCTGCCTGCAATACCGAACCATTGCAAGTCGCGGGGCGCCCGTGCGATTCCCATGATTTGCAATGGCACCCCAAACGTGGCGCGATTTTGTCGCGATTGTTGCCAAACAAATCACTGTAAAATTGCACAAACAGAATCGCATGATGCGTGACGCCCAAAATAAGTTCTTGTACTTCTTTGAGCAACAAGTGTCCCGCATTTCTGTTTGCGTGATTTTACCGCGAATCGACGGGCAACAAACGTGGAAAAATTGTGCCGCGTTTGGGGTGCCATTGCAAGTCACGAGAATCACACGGACATCCCGCGGCTTGCAATGGTTCGGGATACGAAACGCCTAAATGTGAATGGAGCCTAAGAGGTTAAACTACCCTCGCAGATGGAAATTCATTCCTTTGATGTAAAAGAAGGAAATGATACATTGTAATCATTGTGTTTATAGTTATCTCCCAGCCTTAACAATGTTGATAAACATTTTGGAGGCTTTTTTTTTTTTTTTTTTTGACAGCCGTGAATGAGCTCTAAGATTCAAGGACATGCCGTTGTAAGATCGTGGGGGGGGGGGGGGGAATCAAGATAGCGATTTTTTTTTTAACGATTTATCGTGCAGCTCTAGCGTCTGCAAACTATTAAATATTTTGATGCATCTTTATTTTTTGAACTAGTAATGATGGTGATCAGCGACTTATAGGGAGACTGCAATATTGCGGCGGACAAATCAGACACTAACTGACACTTTTGGGGGAACCAGTGACACTAATACAGTGATCAGTGCTAAAAATATGCACTGTCACTGTACTAATGACTAGGGATAGACCGATATGGATTTTTTCAGGGCCAATACTGATATTTTGGTCACAACGTATCGGTATTGGCCGATATTTTGTACATTTAAAGTTTTGAAAAATAAAGACAATTTTTGACACAAATCTGGTACTGAACATGTTAATTTTTGTTTAATGCTTAATGGCTGGCTGGCACCCTGTGGTGGGTGGCTGGTACAGGGCCTGTGGGCGGCTGGCTGGCTGGTACAGTGCCTGTGGCTGGCTGGTAAAGGGCCTGTGGGTGGCTGGCTGGCACCCTGTGGTGGGTTGCTGGCTGGTACAGGGCTCTTACAGGGCCTGTGGGCAGCTGGCTGGTACAGTGCCTGTGGCTGGCTGGTACAGTGCCTGTGGGTGGCTGGCCGACCCCCTGTGGTGGGTGAGTGGCTGGCACAGGGGCTGTGAGTGGCTGACTGGCTGGCTAGTATAGTGCCTGTGGGTGGCTGGCTGGTACAGTGCCTGTGGCTGGCTGGTACAATGCCTGTGGGTGGCTGGCCGGCCCCCTGTGGTGGGTGAGTGGCTGGCACAGGGGCTGTGAGTGGCTGACTGGCTGGCTGGTACAGTGCCTGTGGGTGGCTGGCAGGTACAGGGCCTGTGGATGTGGGCAGCTGGCTGGCACCGGGCTGCTGTGGGTGGGTGTATGGCTGTGATACACTCCTGCGAAACTAATCCCGAATCCAGACAAAGCTGTCCAAGGCGAGGGAGGCGGCCTAAGAAGGCAGAATGACGGCACAAAAATATCGGCAATATTGTCCAGTTCCGGGGCCGATACTGATATATCGGGGAAAGTGCATATCGGCCTTGCCAATCATTGGTCTATCCCTACTAATGACACTGGCTGGGAAGGGGTTAACATCAGGGGCGATCAAAGGGTTAAATGTGTGCCTAGCCGGTGTTTTATTACAGTGTGGGAGGTGCTTTCACTAGGGGAAGGCCTGGATTGGTGTTCCTGCTTTGCCTTCCCTACTGACAGAACGGCAACCCACCTCGCTTACATAGTCAGAGCGTCGTTCTGTCTCTCCGCAGGATGATTGGCGGGTGCCGGCGGCCATCCAGCCTGCAGTACCCGCCAATCGGCTCCGGCTGTGTGAAACCCACAGAGGAAGTGAGCTGCCATCTATATACACGGGGTCACGTGGATATAGGTGATCCAGCACACAGCAGCCTCCCTGTAGTAGTGAATCTGCAAGTGGTAATAATAAGGATCCTTATCCCAGTGTGTTAGCTTAGTAAATGGCGATACGATGGTGTGAAAGGCGCGCGATCCGCCGCCCGGCGCTCTCCTGAGCCGCACATCTCCAAACAAATCGTATCAAACATATTTCAGATGGCACCGGGCTGTCTGCGTCCTCCAGGCGGAGATCTGCCACACCATGTAAGGTAACATCGAGCTCCATCTGCTCCATCCATTGTCTGCCGAGCCGACAGCAGAGAGACGCACGAGACTCTCCGCGCACGCAGCACACGGGGGCTTTAAAGGGGAACTCCAACTCAAATAGTTTTCTTCTATGGCCCCCCCCCCCCCCCAGCACTTTTTGGGGTGTCACTAGCTGGAAGCCATAATCATCAAAATGAAAAGAAAGAAATGCTGGAAATCTCTCATCTGTGTGTGACATCTATAGAAAAGGGGTCACCTTTTTGAATTGAATTACTGAAATAAATTCATTTTTTGGTGATATTCTCATTTTCTGAGATGCTCCTGTATATTTTATTCCTCAAAAACCACAAATCGTAGAATTCTACTCTGCGTTCACCAAATGCCATTGGAAACCCAGATATTACCTTGTAAAAGTACCAGTGACATCCTCATTGTGCTTTACATATCCTGTGCAGAGGGAAGAGCTGTGGGAGGGGCACAGCAGGCTCCACCCCCTATAGAAAACTACAGGAGGGGGTGGAGATAAGAACAGTCACCCTGCACAAGGAGAGAGTGCAGAGCTGTGGGAGAGGTTCAGGAAGCTCCGCCCACTATGGAAACCTACAAGAGGGGGGAGGAGACAAGACCAGTCCGCCTCCATAAGGAAAGAGAACAGAGTTGTAGAAGGGGCCCAGAAGGCTCCACCCAGTACACCACAGAAAACTACAGGAGGGGGTGGAGACTAGACCGGTCACCCTGCACAGAGAAAACAGAGCTGTGGGAGAGGCCCATCAGGCCCCACCCACTACAAAAAAAAACAACAGGAGGTTGCGGAGGCAAGACCAGCCCCCCTGCACAAGCAGTGAGCAGAGCTGTGGGAGGGAATCCAGCAGGCCCCACCCACTAAACAGGAGGGGGCAGAGACCAGAACAGTCCCCCTGCACAAGGAACATGAGCTGAGCTGTAGGAGGGAACCAAGCATGCCCCACCTACTAAACAGGAGGGGGCGGAGACAAGAAAAGTTACCCTACATAAGAAGCATGAGCAGAGCTGTGGGAGGGAACCCAACAGGCCCCACCCACTAAACAGGAGGGGGGAGAGACAAGACCAGTCCTTCTGCACAAGCAGAATGAGCAGAGTTATGGGGGGAGACCAGAAAAGTCTGCCTGCATAAGGAGCATGAGCAGAGCTGTGGAATGAAACCCAACAGGCCCCACCCACTAAACAGGAGGGGGCGGCGGAGACAAGACCAGTCCCCCTGCACAAAGAGTGTGAGCTGAGCTGTGGGAGATAACCCAGCATGCCCCACCTACTAAACAGGAGGGGGCGGAGACAAGAAAAGTTACCCTACATAAGAAGCATGAATAGAGCTATGGGAGGGAACCCAACAGGCCCCACCCACTAATCAGGAGGGGGCGGAGACCAGACCAGTCCACCTGCACAAGGAGCATGAGCGAACCCACCATGCCCCACCTACTAACCAGAAGGGGGTGGAGACCAGAAAAGTCCCTCTGCATAAGGAGCATGAGCAAAGCTGTGGGAGGGAACCCAGCAGGCCCAACCCACTAAACATGAGGGGGCGGAGACCATACCAGTTCCCCTGCACAAGGAGCGGGTGCAAAATTATGGGAGGGAACCCAGCAGGCCCCACCCACTAAACATGAGGGGGCGGAGAAAAGACCAGATCTCCTGCACAAGTAGTGAGAGCAGCAGTGAGCGGTCTGTATTACTGGAAGTCTCACACTGGATTACTGCACAGATCTGGAAGAAGATTCCGGATGAAGTCACATGACCGATGGATTTTTTTTATCTCGGAGATCAGATTTATTGGACCATAATGGAGGAAATACAAACAGGTGACTGTCAGGATTCGACACAGACGCTGCAGCTTTTCCTTCCCATCGACTCCAATACTCAAAAACTCCAAATTTCACTCGCGGGATGGAGAGTCGGGGTTCAGGGGTCACCCTAAGTATGACACCCACTGCCCTCCCCTCCCCCATCAGCGGAGGATGGAAGGTTGGAGGTATCAGGGGTCAGTAGAGGGAGAACGCGTCGGTTTTGGAGTCAGAAAAGGGGACTTTTTGGAGCGGCCCGCCGGTTTCCTGTCCCACGACCTGCGCTGTGCGTTGGATTATTTTTTTTGGAAAAATGTGCACTTAACATCTGAAAGCGTCCTCGCTGCAACCTGACAGGAGCAAGTGCGTCAGGCGGCGGCAGGATGAGACGGTCGCAGCTGGTGGGAGGGAGTTCCATGGGGCCCCAGAGGAGGAAGTCGCAGCTACAGAGTATCATTACCGGATTCCCCTAATTATATGGGGACACAATCTGCACTCTAATTTATGGCCGGTGCCGAGAAAAAAACCAAAGCTGGCTGGGATGACGGCCGATGAAAGGCAGATACACAGAACGTCCCTGCTGGGGGAACTCCCAGAGAGTTGGGGGGCCCAGAGTTACCCAGGGACAAAGAAATGAGGTTAGACGGCCAATGAAAGGCAGATACACAGAACGTCCCTGCTGGGGGAACTCCCAGAGAGTTGGGGGGCCCAGAGTTACCCAGGGACAAAGAAATGAGGTTAGACGGCCAACGAAAGGCAGATACACAGAACGTCCCTGTTGGGGGGGGGGGGGCTCCCAGAGAGTTGGGGGGCCCAGAGTTACCCAGGGACAAAGAAATTAGGTTAGACGGCCAATGAAAGGCAGATACACAGAACGTCCCTGTTGGGGGGGCTCCCAGAGAGTTGGGGGGCCCAGAGTTACCCAAGAACAAAGAAATGAGGTTAGGCGGCCAACGAAAGGCAGATACACAGAACGTCCCGGATGGGGGGGGGCTCCCAGAGAGTTGGGGGGCCCAGAGTTACCCAGGGACAAAGAAATTAGGTTAGACGGCCAATGAAAGGCAGATACACAGAACGTCCCTGTTGGGGGGGGGGGGGGCTCCCAGAGAGTTGGGGGGCCCAGAGTTACCCAAGAACAAAGAAATGAGGTTAGGCGGCCAACGAAAGGCAGATACACAGAACGTCCCGGATGGGGGGGGGGGACTCCCAGAGAGTTGGGGGGCCTAGAGTTACCCAGGGACAAAGAAATGAGGTTAGACGGCCAATGAAAGGCAGATACACAGAACGTCCCTGCTGGGGGAACTCCCAGAGAGTTGGGGGGCCCAGAGTTACCCAGGGACAAAGAAATGAGGTTAGGCGGCCAACGAAAGGCAGATACACAGAACGTCCCTGCTGGGGGGGGCTCCCAGAGAGTTGGGGGGCCCAGAGTTACCCAGGGACAAAGAAATGAGGTTAGGCGGCCAACGAAAGGCAGATACACAGAACGTCCCTGTTGGGGGGGGGGGGGCTCCCAGAGAGTTGGGGGGCCCAGAGTTACCCAGGGACAAAGAAATGAGGTTAGACGGCCAACGAAAGGCAGATACACAGAACGTCCCGGATGGGGGGGGGGCTCCCAGAGAGTTGGGGGGCCCAGAGTTACCCAGGGACAGAGAAATGAGGTCAGCCGGTCAGACAGCCTCTGCGAGATCAGTGCAGACCAATGGGGAGGAGGTTGGGGTTCACCTACCATGGGCTCTGGGTGAATCCTGCAGGTTCACGGTCCTGGTGAATTTATGTGCAGATTCACCTGAGAGAATTGTATTTAATCCTAAAGGCTGCGTTCACACCTGGGCAGATTTGCTGTGATTCTGCCCGCAATTTCATAATGGTCAGGTGCAAATGACAAAATCGCAAAACGCACATTTCAGATGCCACTATTTGAATGGCACCTAAAAAAAAACACAGTGAGGTCCTGGAAAATTGCGTGGCAATCGCAGCAAACCGCATTGCGTGAAGCCAATTGCCCAAAAAAAGTTCAGCAGCTTCTTTTGGGCAACATACTTCATGCGATAATTGCGAAGGAATGGCATCTGAAATGTGCGTTGTGCAATTCGTCATTCACACCCGGGCGTTGCGAAATGATGGGCAGAATCGCGGCAAATCTGCCTGCGATTCAAAAACACCCGCGCAGCTCAACACCGTGTACTGTGCTAGAACATCCCTCCACCATGTTATTTAACCCTTTTGCTGCCAGAGGCGTTTTTTTTTTTTTTTTGCAAATTTTACGCCTGAAGATTAATTAAAACCCCCAAAACCAATCTTTTCTGAAAGCAGACATTCTGGAGAATAAAATGGCGTTCCAATTTCTATTTTTTTTTATATCACATAATGTTAGCGCAAAGGTCTAGGAAACACAAAAGTTCAGTAAAAAAAAAAAAAAAAAACACATTAAAGTTCATTTTAGGGAGCACAAAAAAATAAAATGACCCAATTTTTTTTTTTGGGGTAAAATATAAAAGAGGAGGTTAAATAGACACCCAACATGACGAACCCTAAAACTGCCTGAGCCTGTGAAATTTCGGTATCCTATATTCTCCTCCATAGGTCAGGACTTGACCAATTGGGCTTTCAATCTAGGAGCCGTTTTCAACTACTTAACCACTTGCCGTCCGACCGCCCACCACAGATATACTGCAGCAGGCTGGCTCTGCGACGTATAGGTACATTGGTTTGTGGGAACGCTCCTGGGGGTGCCCGCCCGCACCCATTAAGCAGCGAGGAAGCTAATCCACATGGCCAGCGGCCGCGATCGCTCCCTGTGAAGAGAGGACGGCGGTCTGCTGTTGTAAACACAGCAGACTGTTATTCTCTCAGGAATCAGCACATAGCGCCTGTGATCCTCCTATTTCTGTGTTAAATTCCACAAGCCCCTCCCCCCCACAGTTAGAAAACACCCCCTAGGCTCACACTTAACCCTTTGATCACCCCTGAGTTAACCCCTTCCCTGCCAGTGTCATTATTACAGTAACAGTGCATATTTGTAGCATTGACTACTGTAGCAATGTCACTGATCCCCCCCCAAAAATGTCAGTTAGGGGTCCGATCTGTCGGCCGCAATGTCGCAGTCCCGCTAATCGCCGCCATTACTAGTTAAAAAATTTTTTTTTTCAAAAATGTAAAAAATGATAAATCTTTCCCCTAGTTTGTAGACGTGATAACTTTTGCGCACACCAATCAAATTTTTTTTAACCAAAAATATGTAGCAGAATACAAATTGGCTGAAATAGATGAAAACATTTGTTTTTTACATTTTTTTTTTTATTGGGAATGTTATATAGCAGAAAGTGAAAAATCTATTTTTTTTTTTTTTTTTTTTTAGAATGGTCGCTCTTTTTTTTTTTGTTTATAGCGCAAAAAATAAAAAAGTCATAGTCATAGGCAACCCGCTGTGTCCTTTTTGTGACAGGTTCTCTTTAAAGAGACATCCAGGGTCCAAAAGACCCCCCAATGTCTCTCTGGAGCTCCTCTGAATGGAAAGAACATTGCACTGCATTACATTCTTTCCCTGCCTTGAACCCAGAAGTGACGTCACGGGTCAACAACTTAAAGGGGAGGAGAGTGGGCGTGTGTGCACTCTCCTCCCTCCCCTCTACCTGGGGGCACCCGCGATGCCAGTCCTGGGCCCACAGATGGGCAGGCGAAGCTCGGGATACATAGTGGAGGGGGGCATGCACGAGGCGTGGGGAGAATTCAGGCGGATCCTCAGGCGCCAAAACGAAACTCCTGGTTGCCATGGCGACCTGGCGCCTGTGGTTCGTCGAGCTCTGATATAGACAATGCTATAAAAGCGCCTACAGGTCAAAGTTTTTGCGCACATACGCTCCTGATGCATGCGTGAACATTCGTACGTTTTTATATGCGAGGTGGGGGGGGGGTCCAAAAATCTTAGTAAATGTTGAGTGTAACGCTTACAAAGATTTTTCACATAACTTTTTATTTTTTCACACAGGTGACAAAAGATGGAAATGAAGACAAAGTAACACCTTAGGGAGATCTTTGGAGGAATTGGATCTTTTTTCCTCCATGAAATATAAATGGGAAGATATGAAGTGGACGGCCTAATGGCCATTAGTGGAGCTTTATCCTCTTTAGCGGAGACAAGAAACTTTCCCTCTCCAGCTGTCACCGTGGGGGGAAGGAGGACATTATGGAAAATGCGATTGCTGACGTCCATGTCATTGATTGACCGCATTCTGCTCTGTGTAATTATCCCGCTACAGGCCTGACCTGTCCACCCATGTCCCATCACAGCGAGGCCATGTGCAGCCACCGATGACGCCGCGCTCTGATTAACTGATGTGACCGGCTCAGTGATCTCTGTACAGCGCTGCGGTATATGTCAGAGCTATATAAATGTATAATAATAATAGTGTGTGACTGTGGGGGAGGGGACATTAGAGTGTAAGCTCCTCTGGTACAGAGACTGATGTGACTGTGGGGGAGGGGACATTAGAGTGTAAGCTCCTCAGGTACAGAGACTGATGTGATTGGCTCAGTGATCTCTGTACAGCGCTGCGGTATATGTCAGAGCTATATACATGTATAATAATAATAGTGTGTGACTGTGGGGGAGGGGACATTAGAGTGTAAGCTCCTCTGGTACAGAGACTGATGTGACTGTCGGGGAGTGGACATTAGAGTGTAAGCTCCTCTGGTACAGAGACTGATGTCACTGTGGTGGAGGGGACATTAAAGTGTCAGCTCCTCTGGTACAGAGATGGATGTGACTGTGGTGGAGGGGACATTAGAGTGTAAGCTCCTCTGGTACAGAGACTGATGTGACTGTGGGGGAGGAGACATTAGAGTGTAAGCTCCTCAGGTACAGAGACTGATTGGACTGTGGGGGGCAGGGGACATTAGAGTGTAAGCTCCTCTGGTACAGAGACTGATGTGACTGTGGGGGAGGGGACATTAGAGTGTAAGCTCCTCTGGTACAGAGACTGATGTGACTGTGGGGGAGGGGACATTAGAGTGTAAGCTCCTCTGGTGCAGAGACTTATGTGACTGTGGGGGGACATTGGAGTGTAAGCTCCTCTGGTACAGAGACTGATGTGATTGGCTCAGTGATCTCTGTACAGCGCTGCGGTATATGTCAGAGCTATATAAATGTATAATAATAATAGTGTGTGACTGTGGGGGAGGGGACATTAGAGTGTAAGCTCCTCTGGTACAGAGACTGATGTGATTGTGGGGAAGGGGGCAGAGTGTAAGCTCCTCTGGTACAGAGACTGATGTAACTGTGGGGGAGGGGACATTGGAGTGTAAGCTCCTCTGGTACAGAGACTGATGTGACTGTGGAGAAGGGGACATTAGAGTGTAAGCTCCTCTGGTACAGAGACTGATGTGACTGTGGGGGGAGGGGACATTAGAGTGTAAGAACCTCTGGTACAGAGACTGATGCCACTGTGGGGGAGGGGACATTAGAGTGTAAGCTACTCTGGTACAGAAACTGATGTGACTGTGGGGGGAGGGGACATTAGAGTGTAAGTTCCTCTGGTACAGAGACTGATGTGACTGGGGGGAGGGGACATTAGAGTGTAAGCTCCTCTGGTACAGAGACTGATGTGACTGGGGGGAGGGGACATTAGAGTGTAAGCTCCTCTGGTACAGAGACTGATGTGACTGTGGGGGGGGGGGGGGCATTAGAGTGTAAGCTCCTCTGGTACAGAGACTGATGTGACTGTGGGGGGAGGGGACATTAGAGTGTAAGCTCCTCTGGTACAGAGACTGATGTGACTGTGGGGGAGGGGACATTGGAGTGGAAGCTCCTCTGGTACAAAGACTGATATGACTGGCTCAGTGATCTCTGTACAGCGCTGCAATATATGTCAGGATTAATTAAAAAAAAAAAAATAATTTTATTGCACTGTTTCATGCATACAGTTTTCTCCGCTCTAAATAATACAATTGGAAAAGGTGGATGGAGATCGCCAGGCCCCTCCTACAGGAGGAATTCCAGGGCGGCGGGGCGTTGCGCTCTTTACATTCTCGCCATTACTCTTTAACTCAGTTGCCACTAAACACGATGTAAACATTCCACAACTACCATGAGAATCCTGAGACGGCATAAAACATGAGAAGACACAAAGTCATCATAAACATGACAGACCGTACACAGCGCAGACAAGGGGGGGGGGGAGGGGGGGTGATGTTACAGTCCCATATACAGTATGATGTCGCTGCACTAACCCCGCAGAGAAATAACAAGAGAACAGATCCGAAAAACTGCAGATATCACAGGAAACGAATAGCGATCCTGTAAATATTTGCTTCTTTTATTACGATGAAGACAAAAAAAAAAAACAACAGCTTTTAATTTAATTTGTTGCATATGTATTGTATTCCTGTATACAGCCAGCAGGTGGCACACTCTGCTCTGGTTTACATGTTTTCCAGGCTTTGCAGAAAAAAAATCTATTGTTTTATTGAGTTCAATAGCTCAAGTCCAAATTTACAAACCAAGCTAGAAGGGTGAGAGCAAACCCCCCAACCCCCCCCCCCCCCTCCACTCTACTACTCCCTGCCTGTCCTTCCCAGAGCAGCCATACAGAATCCCAAAACAACCACCAAGCCAATCAATATATACTGCTGAACAAAATTAAAGGTACACTTTTTAAGCAGCGTATAGCATCAAGTCACTGAGCACATGTGACAGACGTGAAAGGGTCTGGAGAAGCCGTGGAGAACGTTATGCTGCCTGTAACATCGTTCAGCATGACCGGTTTGGTGGTGGTCAGTGATGGTCTGGGGAGGCAAATCCATGGAGGTACGCACAGACCTCTACAGGCTAGACAATGCCACCCTGACTGCCATTAGGTATCGGGATGATATCCTTGGACCCATTGTCAGATCCTATGCTGGTGCAGGGGGGTCCTGGGTTCCTCCTGGTGCACCACGATGCCCAGCCTCATGTGGTGAGAGTATGCAGCCAGTTCCTGGAGGATGAAGGAATTTATACCATTGAATGGCCCCCACACTTGTCTGACCTAAATCCAATAGAACACCTCTGGGACATTATGTTTCCGTCTATCTGACGCTGCCAGGTTGCACCTCAGTCTGTTCAGGAGCTCAGTGATGTTCTGGTCCAGATCTGGGAGGAAATTCCCCAGGACAACATCCATCATCTCATTAGGAGCATGCCCCGACGCTGTAAGGCATGCATACAAGCACGTCGGGCCATACAAACTACTCTGAGGTCCTGCAATGAAATTTCAGCAAAATGGACCCGCTTGCTGCATCATTTTTTCACTTTGATTTTCAGGGGGGGGGGGGCTTTGAATTCAGTATACCATTCAGTATATATTCAGTGACCAGTATAGATCCTAACACATTACCCAGTCCATACCAGTATAGATCCTAACACATTACCCAGTCCCTACCAGTATAGATCCTAACACATTACCCAGTCCATACCAGTATAGATCCTAACACATTACCCAGTCCATACCAGTATAGATCCTAACACATTGCCCAGTCCATACCAGTATAGATCCTAACACATTACCCAGTCCATACCAGTATAGATCCTAACACATTACCCAGTCCATACCAGCAATGATCCTAACACATTACCCAGTCCATACCAGTATAAATCCTAACACATTACCCAGTCCATACCAGTATAGATCCTAACGCATTACCCAGTCCATACCAGTACAGATCCTAACACATTACCCAGTCCCTACCAGTATAGATCCTAACACATTACCCAGTCCCTACCAGTATAGATCCTAACACATTACCCAGTCCATACCAGTATAGATCCTAACACATTACCCAGTCTATACCAGTATAGATCCTAATACATTGCCCAGTCCATACCAGTATAGATCCTAACACATTACCCAGTCCATACCAGTATAGATCCTAACACATTACCCAGTCCATACCAGTATAGATCCTAACACATTACCCAGTCCATACCAGTATAGATCCTAACACATTACCCAGTCCATACCAGTATAGATCCTAACACATTACCCAGTCCATACCAGTATAGATCCTAACACATTACCCAGTCCATATCAGTATAGATCCTAACACATTACCCAGTCCATATCAGTATAGATCCTAACACATTACCCAGTCCCTACCAGTATAGATCCTAACACATTACCCAGTCCATACCAGTATAGATCCTAACACATTACCCAGTCCATACCAGTATAGATCCTAACACATTGCCCAGTCCATACCAGTATAGATCCTAACACATTACCCAGTCCATACCAGTATAGATCCTAACACATTACCCAGTCCATACCAGTATAGATCCTAACACATTACCCAGTCCATACCAGTATAGATCCTAACACATTACCCAGTCCATACCAGTATAGATCCTAACACATTACCCAGTCCATATCAGTATAGATCCTAACACATTACCCAGTCCATATCAGTATAGATCCTAACACATTACCCAGTCCCTACCAGTATAGATCCTAACACATTACCCAGTCCATACCAGTATAGATCCTAACACATTACCCAGTCCATACCAGTATAGATCCTAACACATTGCCCAGTCCATACCAGTATAGATCCTAACACATTACCCAGTCCATACCAGTATAGATCCTAACACATTACCCAGTCCATACCAGTATAGATCCTAACACATTACCCAGTCCATACCAGCAATGATCCTAACACATTACCCAGTCCATACCAGTATAAATCCTAACACATTACCCAGTCCATACCAGTATAGATCCTAACGCATTACCCAGTCCATACCAGTACAGATCCTAACACATTACCCAGTCCCTACCAGTATAGATCCTAACACATTACCCAGTCCCTACCAGTATAGATCCTAACACATTACCCAGTCCATACCAGTATAGATCCTAACACATTACCCAGTCTATACCAGTATAGATCCTAATACATTGCCCAGTCCATACCAGTATAGATCCTAACACATTACCCAGTCCATACCAGTATAGATCCTAACACATTACCCAGTCCATACCAGTATAGATCCTAACACATTACCCAGTCCATACCAGTATAGATCCTAACACATTACCCAGTCCATACCAGTATAGATCCTAACACATTACCCAGTCCATACCAGTATAGATCCTAACACATTACCCAGTCCATATCAGTATAGATCCTAACACATTACCCAGTCCCTACCAGTATAGATCCTAACACATTACCCAGTCCATACCAGTATAGATCCTAACACATTACCCAGTCCATACCAGTATAGATCCTAACACATTGCCCAGTCCATACCAGTATAGATCCTAACACATTACCCAGTCCATACCAGTATAGATCCTAACACATTACCCAGTCCATACCAGTATAGATCCTAACACATTACCCAGTCCATACCAGTATAGATCCTAACACATTGCCCAGTCCATACCAGTATAGATCCTAACACATTACCCAGTCCATACCAGTATAGATCCTAACACATTACCCAGTCCATACCAGTATAGAGCCTAACACATTGCCCAGTCCATACCAGTATAGATCCTAACACATTACCCAGTCCATACCAGTATAGATCCTAACACATTACCCAGTCCATACCAGTATAGATCCTAACACATTACCCAGTCCATACCAGTATAGATCCTAACACATTACCCAGTCCATACCAGTATAGATCCTAACACATTACCCAGTCCATACCAGTATAGATCCTAACACATTACCCAGTCCATATCAGTATAGATCCTAACACATTACCCAGTCCCTACCAGTATAGATCCTAACACATTACCCAGTCCATACCAGTATAGATCCTAACACATTACCCAGTCCATACCAGTATAGATCCTAACACATTGCCCAGTCCATACCAGTATAGATCCTAACACATTACCCAGTCCATACCAGTATAGATCCTAACACATTACCCAGTCCATACCAGTATAGATCCTAACACATTACCCAGTCCATACCAGTATAGATCCTAACACATTGCCCAGTCCATACCAGTATAGATCCTAACACATTACCCAGTCCATACCAGTATAGATCCTAACACATTACCCAGTCCATACCAGTATAGAGCCTAACACATTGCCCAGTCCATACCAGTATAGATCCTAACACATTACCCAGTCCATACCAGTATAGATACTAACACATTACCCAGTCCATACCAGTATAGAGCCTAACACATTACCATAAAGCGCAGATTTGTGGAGCGCACGACTAATAGTTGTCCTGTGGACAGATTCTCCCACCTGAGCTGTGGATCTCTGCAGCTCCTCCAGAGTTCCCATGAGCCTCTTGGCTGCTTCTCTAATGAATGCTCTCCTTGTCCGGCTGGTCAGTTTAGGTGGACGGCCATGTCTTGGTAGGGTTGCCCGGCCGGTCAGTTTAGGTGGACAGCCATGTCTTGGTAGGGTTGCAGTTGTGCCATACTCTTTCCATTGTCCCATGATGGATTGATCAGCGCTCCGTGAGATGGTCAAAGCTTGGGAGATTTTTTTATAACCTAACCCTGCTTTACACTTCTCCACAACTTTATCCCTGACCTGTCTGCTGTGTTCCTTGGCCTTCATGATGCTGTTTGTTCACTAAGGTTCTCTAACAAACCTCTGAGGGCTTCACAGAACAGCTGTATTTATACTGAGATTAAATGACACACAGATGGACTCTATTTACTAATTAGGTGACTTCTAAAGGCAATTGGTTCCACTAGATTTTAATTAGGGTCCTTTCACACGGCACGGTCCTTTTTTTTTTCCGCTCAGGCACTTTTTTTTTTTTTTAAAACGGACACGGATGACACTTTTGTAGGGTCTGTTCCCTATGTCAGTTTTTCATCCATCCGTTTGCGGATGAAAAACGGACATAATGTATGTCTATGGGATTGCGGAGGTCAGCGTATGACCATCCGCTGACATCCGTTTTTGCGTCCGTTCCATTTTTTAAACAGAAGAAAAATAGGGTTCTCTTCCATCTCAAAAAACGGAACTGAACGGAAAGGACGCAAAACGGATGTCAGTGGATGGTCATACGCTGACCTCCGCAATCCCATAGACATACATTATGTCCGTTTTTTATCGGCAAACGGATGGGAAGAAAAATGGACATACGGAACGCCCGTGTGAAAGGACCCTTAGGGGTATCAGAGTAAAGGGGGGTGAATACAAATGCAGCCACACTTTTCACAGATTTATTTGTATCATTTATCATTTTCCTTCCACTTCACAATTATGGCCACTTTGTGTCGGTCTATCACATAAAATCCCAATAAAATACATGTATTTTGTATATAATTCATAAATATGACATGCCTCATAATCAATGAAGGGTGTCAGGATTGTCCCCCGCCCGCCCTCCCCCATTCTGTGCCCTATAATCACCAGAGGGTGGCCAGTTGTCCCAGTCTCAGGATCTTTTTGAAACTGTGGACAATTTCAAGGGGTGTGAATACTTTTTCAAGGCACTGTAAATCTTTACTGTACAGTCTCAAGAGTAGGTATAGCAGCAAATAAGAGTTGGCAAATCTGCCAGATAGAGTAGGGACTGGCCAGAGAGGGATCGCTATGACACAGCTGGCTGGCTAGAAAATGTATTGCATCATATGGAAAGTAAGAATCTTTATAAGTAACAGTTTGCTGTAGGAAAGGGTTAAAAAGTGTCAGCTCCTCCCAGGTTTCCCATGTGTTGTATATATGAAGCATGAGCATTCAGTTCTGCATTTCTACCGCATTGTGCAGGATGGGAACTGTAAGAGTCAGTTCACACCGGAGCGACTCAAAGTCGCCCCGACTCTGAAGTCGCCCGTGCAGCACGACTTCATAGCGGCTTGCAAACGACTTCTCATAATAGAAGTCAATGCAAGTCGCTCCGAGTTCGCCCTGAACTTTTTCGTACCTTTTTCTAAGTCGGAGCGACTTGAGTCGCTCTGATTAGAATGGTTTTATTGCACAGAATGGAGCGCTACTTGTCAGGCGACCAAGTCGGAGTAGTGTGAACTGGGTCTAAAGGGCCGGGATACCTGAAGGGGCCATGTGAATGACTACAAGTATATACACTGAACAAAATTATAAACGCAACACACAAAAGGCCGATTCCTCTCCAATATTCTTCACAAATCTGTGTAAATCTGTGTTAGTGATCACTTCTCCTTTGCCGAGATAATCCATCCACCTCACAGGTGTGGCATATCAAGATGCTAATTGGACAGCATGATTATTGCACAGGTGTGCCTTAGGCTGCCCACAATAAAAGGCCACTCTAAAATGTGCAGTTTTACTGTATTGGGGCGGGGCGGGGCGGGGCGGGGCGGGGGGTGGGGGGTCTGAAAACCAGTCAGTATCTGGTGTGACCACCATTTGCCTCACGCAGTGCAACCCATCTCCTTGGCATAGAGTTGATCAGGTTGGTGATTGGTTCCTGTGGAATGTTGGTCCTCTCCTCTTCAATGGCTGTGTGAAGTTGCTGGATATTGGCAGGACCTGGAACACGCTGTCCTATACACCGATCCAGAGCATCCCAGTGATGTGGAGGCGGGGCTGCTCGGGTGCGAGCACACATGAGCGCCAGGAGCGCTGGTTGGGGACCCGAAAAGAGGAGGTTTGTGGCCGATCTGTGCAATTCCATTACAGAGCAGGTAAGTACAGACCTTTTTATTATTTAACCACATCCGGACCGCCCGCCGCAGTTTTATGTCGCTACTTTGACGTTATGCTATGCAGGGAGAAGAAACAGCCAGATCGCTGTTCACAGTACACAACGTTCTGTCTTTTTGTAAACAGCGGAAGTCTGTCAGCAAGTCCTGGCCAATGATTCATGGCTGAGACCTGCTGATCAGCTGTGTCCAATCACAGCCCAGAGCTCTGTGTTGACAAGCCGATCTCTGTGAATCTTCTCCCTGAGAGCCGGTTCACACTGGGGCGACTTGGCCACCTGACAAGTCGCCGTGGGTCGCCTGCCATAGATTGGCACAGGACCCGTTCTAATAGGAGCGACACAAGTCGCTCCAACTTAGAAAAAGGGTCCTGTACTACTTTGGGGCGACCTGGAGCGACCTGCATTGACTTCAATGATATTAAGTCCGTGCATGTCGCTCCGAGGTCGCGGTGCGCGCTGTGCACCGCAACTTCACAGGTCGCCCCGGCAAGTCGGGTCGCCTGTATTTGAACCGGCTCTGAAGAAGAAACAAAGATTTTTTTTTTTTTTTAGTAAAAGCCTCACACATTATACATTGTTAGGCACATACTTAACCCCTTGATTACCCCAAAATATTAACCCCTTCCCAGCCAGTGTCATTAGTACAGTGA
The DNA here is from genome assembly GCF_965119305.1 of Pelophylax lessonae. Lineage (NCBI taxonomy): Eukaryota > Metazoa > Chordata > Amphibia > Anura > Ranidae > Pelophylax > Pelophylax lessonae. The sequence goes on from NC_138777.1 coordinate 2,919,589, forward strand.
CAGTGTATAGTATTATCGCCGATTACTGTATTGGTGTCACTTGTGATGTCAGTGGCACTCAGTCCCCCCCCCCCCCCCCCAGCGTCAGATTGCCCTATGCACTACCACAGTCCTATTATAAGTCGCTGATCACTGCCATTAGCAGCATTAAAATATGTACACATACACACACACACACACACACACACACACACACACACCCCAAAGTTTGCAGACACTATAACTTTCATGCAAGCCCATCAATATACACTTATTGGGATTTTCTTACATTTATTTTTAAAAGAAAGACGTTTTATAATACATTTTGGTCAAAATTTATGAACACATTTGATTTATTGGAAACGTTTAGTGCCGGTTCCCATTTCAGTGATGTCAGACATTGCATGCGAGTCGGGTGCGATGCAGTGGATTTGCAGGGTTCCCGCATCCCACCAATGTGAACCGGCACTCAATAGCAGAAAGAAGAAAATATATATTTTTTTTTTTTAAACTTTCAATATTTTTATGTTTATATAAATAAACAAAAATAATAAATAAAAAAACAGAGGTGATCAAATACCACCAAAAGAAAGCTTTATTTGTGTGAAAGAAATGATATAAATTGCATGCGGGTACAGCGCTGCATAACCGCGCAATTACCAGTCAAAGTAGCGCAGTGCTGCATAGCTCTGGTCATGAAGGGGGTAAAACCTTCTGGAGCTCAAATGGTCAATAAGCAAACTAAGCTTGGGGGGGGGGGGGGCTGCCATGGGGGACGGATACCAATCAAACCAATCATATATATTTCTCATTTCTCTACATTCACCATTTCTGAGCAAACCGGTAAAAGCCGCATTAAAGGTCGTGGTCGTATTAAAGGTCGTATTTCTGGCAGAGAACCTGCAAACTTTTTAACCAAAACTTTGCATTTGGCCAACTTTGGCACAAATCCAAACCTCGTCCCTACTTACAACTACGGAGGTTCTCCGCACACAACTGCCCCAAAATGAGAGAGACGGCAACAGGAAATTAAGAAGCAAAACTGTATAAAATGTCGCAGGTTGCAATAAATGTCCGTATTGTGTTTCTGTTTGTGACGAGTGCGGCGCCACCTGCTGCCTGACGCACTGACACAGAAAATATACGCAATCTTTGCCAATTCGTCTCACAAATCGCAACATTTACACAAAAAGTGGCGAAGAGGAATTTTCCCATCTCTGAGTTGCGTTCCATGCACTGAGCTTCGTCCTTTATTTGTCGCACTTCTAGAAATTTCACAATCTGCAATATTTTAATGTCACCCCGCTGACTGTCAATCAGGTCCAGCGACTCGTCGCTACACGTCATACAAAGGGATAGGATAAGGGAGGTGCTTCAGAAATAGAGAGAGAAATAAAAGGTGGGGCTTCGGGAATATAGCGAGAAACACAAGGCGGGGCTTCAGGAATAAAGAGAAATAAAAGGCGGGGCTTTAGGAATAGAGAGAAATAAAAGGCGGGGCTTCAGAAATCTAAAGAAACAAAAGCGGGACTTCGGAAATCTAGAGAGACACATAAGTCGGGGCATCGGAAAATAAAAAAAACACAAAAGGCGGGGCTTCAGGAATATAGACAGATATAAAGGGTGGGGCGTCAGGAATATAGCAAAAAATAAAAGGTGGGGGCTTTGGAAATAGAGAGAAACAAGGTGGGGCTTCAGGAATAGAGAAATAAAAGGTGGGGCTTCAGGAATAGAGAGAAACACAAGGTGGGGCTTTGGGAATAGAGAGAAATAAAAGGCGGGGCTTCAGAAATCTAAAGAAACAAAAGCGGGGCTTTGAAAAACTAGAGAGACACATAAGGCGGGGCTTCATATAATAAAGAGACACAAAAGGCGGGGCTTCAGGAATATAGACAGAAATAAAGGGTGGGGCGTCAGGAATATAGCAAAAAATAAAAAGGTGGGGCTTCGGGAATAGAGAGATAAAAGGTGGGGGCTTCAGGAATATAGAGAGAAATAAAAGGCGTGGCTTCAGAAATCTAAAGAAACAAAAAGGCGGGGCTTCGGAAATCTAGAGAGACACAAAAGGCAGGGCTTCGGAAATAAATACAAAAGGCGGGGCTTCAGAAATAGAGACACAAAAGGCGGGGCTTTGGGAATATAGAGAGAAGAAAAAGGTGGGGCTTCTGAAATGGAGAGAGAAACAAAAGGTGGGGCTTTGGAAAGCAAGAGAGGAAAAAAAGGTGAGGCTTCAAAAATAATGAGAAACAAAAGGCGGGGCTTCAGAAATAGAGATAAACAAAGTAACACTGTGGCTGCCATACACATACAATGTGAGCTACCATCGCTGGCTGCTGAACCCGAGCAGTATCGGCCACCAACTTTCTCTCATCTCTTTTTCACTTTAACAAATAGGGACAAAATATTGTAGTTCAACACCTGACACCTTCACAGACTATGTGAGTGTCATTGCGCCCCCCCCCCCCTCCCCCCCCATGTATCAGTCTGTACAAAAGGAAGTCTCCAGCACCCACCAAACACTGGAACATAAGCTGGCAGCGGAGTGGCCCTTTAGTAGAGAAGCCGTTGAGGGTGTCATGGAGGAAGCAGAGCGCCCTGGAGCCGGTCACGCTGCGATGCTCTGCACAGCTCTGCGGTCGCCCTGCTATTCTTTGTGACGTCAATCGGCGTATGTCAGGCGGCCACATATCAAGAATCTCAGAGTGAGATGACGCAACGCGCTTCGCTCCCATCAGCCAAACCACAAGGAAACCACAAGCAGCGTCCCGGAGAGGTATGGATTGCATCGGCTGCTGTGTGTCACTCACTGCATACACCCGGCCAAGCTGATTATAGGGCACCAGCAAGGGGCAAAAACCACACTGACGCTGGGGAACCCTGGCATCCTCTGGTGATTATAGGGCACAGCATTGGGGGGGGGGGGTAAAGGGCCAAAAACCATACTGACACTGGGGAAGCCGGGCACCCTCTGGTGATTATAGGGCACAGCAGGGGGGTCCTGACACCCTTCATTGATTATGAGGCATGTCATATACATGAATTGTATACAAAATATATGTATTTTATTGGGATTTTATGTGATAGACACAAAGTGGCCATAATTGTGAAGTGGAAGGAAAATGATAAATGATACAAATAAATCTGTGAAAAGTGTGGCTGCATTTGTATTCACCCCCCCGGAGTCAATACTTTGTAGCTCCGCCTTTCCCTGCAATTACAGCTGCAAGTCTTTTTGGGGATGTCTCTACCAGCTTTGCACATCTAGAGAGGACATTTCTGCCCATTCTTCTCTGCAGAATATCTCATCTCTGTCAGATTGGATGGAGAGCGTCTGTGAACAGCAATTTTCAAGTCTTGCCACAGATTCTCAATGTGATTTAGGTCTGGACTGTAACTGGGCCATTCTAACACATGAAACCATTCCATTGTAGCTCTGGCTGGATGTTTCCGGTCGTTGTCCTGCTGGAAGGTGAACCTCCGCCCCAGTCTCAAGTTTTTTCTTCTAAGATTGCCCTGTATTTGGCTCCATCCATCTTCCCATCAACTCTGACCAGCTTCCCTGTCCCTGCTGAAGAAAAGCATCCCCACCCCATGATGCTGCCACCACCATGTTTCACAGTGGGGATGGTGTGTTCAGGGTGATGTGCAGTGTTAGTTTTCCCCCACACAGAGTTTTGCTTTTTAAGCCAAAAAGTTGAATTTTGGTCTCATCTGAGCAGAGCTCCTTCTTCCATGTTTGCTCCTCCCCCACATGGCTTCTCCCAAACTGCAAAACTGGACTTCTTATGGATTTCTTCCACCAATGGCTTTCTTCTTCTCACTCTTCCATAAAGGGCAGATTTGTGGAGCGCACAACTAATAGTTGTCCTGTGGACACAGGGCCGTTTTTAACATGGGGCAAAAGGGGCATCTGTAACTTCTAGAAACCAATCAGTGGGCAGTAATGATATGCTGTGACCTCTGCCAACCAATCACAATCCCTGTCTGATTTGCTGCAGTAAACTCAATATGAGTCAAGCTGCTAAATACTGTATGTCTCAGAGCGTGGGGGAGGGGTCCAAGAAAATGTTTGCCTCTGGTCCAATCAATATTACAGATGGCCCTGTGTGAACAGATTCTCCCACCTGAGCTGTGGATCTCTGCAGCTCCTCCAGAGTTCCCATGGGCCTCTTGGCTGCTTCTCTGATGAATGCTCTCCTTGCCCGGCCGGTCAGTTTAGGTGGACGGCCATGTCTTGGTAGGGTTGCAGTTGTGCCATACTCTTTCCATTTTCCCATGATGGATTGATCAGAGCTCCGTGAGATGGTCAAAGCTTGGGGGATTTTTTTATAACCTAACCCTGCTTTACACTTCTCCACAACTTTATCCCTGACCTGTCTGGTGTGTTCCTTGGCCTTCATGATGCTGTTTGTTCAATAAGGTTCTCTAACAAACCTCTGAGGGCTTCACAGAACAGCTGTATTTATACTGAGATTAAATGACACACAGGTGGTCTCTATTTACTATTTAGGTGACTTCTGAAGGCAATTGGTTCCACTAGATTTTAGTTAGAGGTATCAGTGTAAAGGGGGGTGAATACAAATGCAGCCACACTTTTCACAGATTTATTTGTATAATTTATCATTTTCTTTCCACTTCACAATTATGGCCACTTTGTGTCGGACATAAAATCCCAATAAAATAGATGTACGTTTTTGGTTGTAACAAAATGTGGAAAATTTCAAGGGGTGTGAATACTTTTTCAAGGCTTTCTACATTAATAGCCATCTTCATCCTCACCTCTCCCACCTGGCTATATAAGGATGTGACACCATACATTCTATGCCTCTGCCTCGCCCCACCCCCTTCCTGCACTTTAGCCTATCAGTGAAGATCATCACACTCCATCCTCCTCATCCATCTTGGCCCCTTCCCTTTCCATTCACTAGATCACAAAGCAGCCACTCCCCCTGCAAGCCTGATTTCACCTGGTGTGCATCAACTGAATAGAAAGAGAAAACAGAAGGAAATTTGTGCTGACACCAATACAAAAAGATACAATGTCTGACCACCTTTTGAAAATGCCATCCGCCTGGCTGCATCTGGCTTCTGACCGGACACAGTTATCCAGAATCTCCATAACATTGCATCTCGGTCACCGGGAATCCATGGAATCCCTCGGAAAGCCAGGCAACCGGCATTTTTATAGCAGAGGGGTTAGAAGTGGAAGCCCGCCTATATCTATTGGTACAGTTATGACATCATCAGCTCTCGCTGGATTCGCACTGCTATTCGTTACTAATGATACCCCAGCGCCAATGGCGCTCCAGTATGCGGCGCTGTCCTGCGTTACATTAATCAGTGCGTCAGGTAACCCAATGAAATGAATGAACTGGCTTCACACAAGGTGCGTTTATTAACAGACCGCAGGGGGGAGGGGGCGCTCAGCACGCGTCTCTGGAGCCCCCAGGGCACCCTCTGAGTGCTAAGTGGGGGATGGTTTGGCTCAATACGCCAGAGATAAGCATTGTACCAATTCCTGCACAGACCACAAAAACGTGCAGCCAGATCTGAGCCAGGACAGCTAACCCCCCCCCCCTCCCCCCAACCGCCTCCCCTCCCCCCAACCGCCAAGCTCACATCAAAAAAAGAGGAAGATGATTAAAAAAACAAAACAACTCAAAAAACAGGTTCAGGTTAATGAAGTCTGAGAAATGCATTGACGTCAGCACCTGCCGCCATCTTTTTTTCATAGGCAAATACAAATATTCAAAGTAAAACATCAGCCGGACCGGCAACGGGGCGACCGCCAAAAGATCAGCTGCAGGAATTTAAAGAGAAAGTAAAGAGGATTGGGAACCCACTGGCAGCTTGTCTCTGTGTGCAAAGTGCAACAGAATGGAAGCGCTGCGACTTCTTATACCCCCCCCCCCCCAGCTCTTCAATCGGACAGATCAGACTGCGCCAAATATCGGCCACATTACAAAATTCCGTCACTGCTTCATGGAAGAAAAAAAAAAAAAACATTCCCGCGGCTCCAGGAAAAACAGAAAATATGAAAGCGTAAATCCTGCCAAATATCTCCATGCACAGAGGAAAGACGCACAGGGGAGGAAAGACGCACCGCGGGGAAAAAGACGCACAGTGGAGGAAAGACGCACAGGGGGGGGAAGACAAGACGCACAGGGGGGGGAAGACAAGACGCACAGGGGGGGGAAGACAAGACGCACAGGGGGGGGAAGACAAGACGCACAGGGGGGGGAAGACAAGACGCACAGGGGGGGGAAGACAAGACGCACAGGGGGGGGAAGACAAGACGCACAGGGGGGGGAAGACAAGACGCACAGGGGGGGGAAGACAAGACGCACAGGGGGGGGAAGACAAGACGCACAGGGGGGGGGAAGACAAGACGCACAGGGGGGGGAAGACAAGACGCACAGGGGGGGGAAGACAAGACGCACAGGGGGGGGAAGACAAGACGCACAGGGGGGGGAAGACAAGACGCACAGGGGGGGGGGGAAGACAAGACGCACAGGGGGGGGAAGACAAGACGCACAGGGGGGGGGGGGGAAGACAAGACGCACAGGGGGGGGAAGACAAGACGCACAGGGGGGGGAAGACAAGACGCACAGGGGGGGGGGAAGACAAGACGCACAGGGGGGGGGGGAAGACAAGACGCACAGGGGGGGGGGGAAGACAAGACGCACAGGGGGGGAAGACAAGACGCACAGGGGGGGGGAAGACAAGACGCACAGGGGGGGGGAAGACAAGACGCACAGGGGGGGGAAGACAAGACGCACAGGGGGGGGAAGACAAGACGCACAGGGGGGGAAGACAAGACGCACAGGGGGGGGAAGACGCACAGGGGGGAAAGACGCACAGGGGGGAAAGACGCACAGGGGGGAAAGACGCACAGGGGGGAAGACGCACAGGGGGGGAAGACGCACAGGGGGGGAAGACGCACAGGGGGGGGGAAGACGCACAGGGGGGGAAAAGATGCACAGGGGGGGAAAAGATGCACATGGGGGGGAAAAGATGCACATGGGGGGGGGAAGACGCACGGGGAGGGGAAGATGCAAAGGGGGGGGGGAAGATGCACAGGGGGGGAAAAGATGCACAGGGGGAGGGGAATATGCACAGGGGGGGAAATATGCACAGGGGGGGGGGGAGATGCACAGGGGAGGGTGGTTCACAAAAGTGCAAATAAAAAGTGTTCATATAAGTACGTGTACCCCCAAATATCTTCCCCTCAATCTCCACTCATCAGTAAGAGACTTTAATATCCAGATATGAATCACATTTTTCTGTTGAGAACAAATAAACAAAACAATCCGAGTCCAAAAAATCACCTACAATCCGAAATGGTACCAGAATACTACACCCGATATATACACAGCGAGATATATTATCAGACAAGAAATCTGTCATAGACCCAACATAACAAAACAAATCGCCAAACCTCCCCCTCTCCCCCCAACTCCCTCACATACACAAAGTATTGGGATGCCTCCTTTACACACACATGAACTTTAATGGCCTCCCAGTCTTACTCCGTAGGGTTCAATACTGAGTTGGCTCCGCCCTTTGCAGCTATAACAGCTTCAACTCTTCTGGGAAGGCCGTCCACAAGGTTTAGGAGTGTCTATGGGAATGTTTCACCATTCTTCCAGTATCTCACAAAAGTAAGTACACCCCTCACATTTGTGTAAATATTTTATTCTATCTTTTCATGTGACAACACTGAAGAAATGACACTTTGCTACAATGTAAAGTAGTGAGTGTACAGCTTGTATAACAGTGTAAATTTGCTGTCCCCTCAAAATAACAACACAGCCATTAATGTCTAAATCGCTGGCAACAAATGTGAGTACACCCCTAAGTGAAAAAGTCCAAATTGGGTCCAATTAGCCATTTTCCCTCCCCGATGTCATGTGACTCGTTAGTGTTACAAGATCTCAGGTGTGAATGGGGGGCAGGTGTGTTAAATTTGGTGTTATCGCTCTCACTCTCTCATACTGGTCACTGGAAGTTCAACATGGCACCTCATGGCAAAGAACTCTCTGAGGATCTGAAAAAAAGGATGGTTGCTCTACATAAAGATGGCCTAGGCCAGTGGTCCTCAACTCCGGTCCTCAGGGACCACTAACAGGCCAGATTTTAAGTATTACCTTGGGGAGATGCAGACTAGAGTACTGCAATCACTGAGCAGCAAATGATGACACCTGGGATGTATTTCAGTTATCTTGCAAATCTGGCCTGTTAGTGGGCCCTGTAGGCCAGGGTTGAGGACCACTGGCCTAGGCTATAAGAAAATTGCCAAGACCCTGAAACTGAGCTGCAGCATGGTGGCCAAGACCATACAGCGGTTTACCAGGACAGGTTCCACTCAGAACAGGCCTCGCCATGGTGGACCAAAGAAGTTGAGTGCACGTTCTCAGCGTCATATCCAGAGGTTGTCTTTGGGAAATAGACGTACGAGTGCTGCTAGCATTGCTGCGGAGGTTGAAGGGGGGGGGAGGGGTCAGCCTGTCAGTGCTCAGACCATACGCCGTACACTGCATCAAATTGGTCTGCATGGCTGTCGTCCCAGAAGGAAGCCTCTTCTAAAGACGATGCACAAGAAAGCCCGCAAACAGTTTGCTGAAGACAAGCAGACTAAGGACATGGATTACTGGAACCATCTCCTGTGCTCTGATGAGACCAAGATAAACTTATTTGGTGTCAGATGGTGTCAGGCGTGTGTGGGGGCAACCAGGTGAGGAGTACAAAGACAAGTGTGTCTTCCTACAGTCCAGCATGGTGGTGGGAGTGTCATGGTCTGGGGCTGCATGAGTGCTGCCGGCACTGGGGAGTTACAGATCATTGAGGGAACCATGAATGCCAACATGTACTGTGACATACTGAAGCAGAGCATGATCCCCTCCCTTCAGAGACTGGGCTGCAGGGCAGTATTCCAACATAACGACCCCAAACACCTCCAAGATGACCACTGCCTTGCTAAAGAAGCTGAGGGTAAAGGTGATGGACTGGCCAAGCATGTCTCCAGACCTAAACCCTATTGAGAATCTGTGGGGATCCTCAAACAGAAGGGGGAGGAGCGCAAGGTCTCTAACATCCACCAGCTCTGTGATGTCATCATGGAGGAGGGGAAGAGGACTCCAGTGACAACCTGTGAAGCTCTGGTGAACTCCATGCCCAAGAGAGTTAAGGCAGTGCTGGAAAATAATGGCGGCCACACAAAATATTGACACTTTTGGCCCAAGTTGGACATTGTCACTTAGGGGTGTACTGACTTTTGTTGCCAGCGGTTTAGACATTAATGGCTGTGTGTTGAGTTATTTTTAGGGGACAGTAAATTTACATTGTTATACAAGCTGTACACTCACTACTTTACATTGTAGCAAAGTCTCATTTCTTCAGTGTTGTCACATGAAAAGATAGAATAAGATATTTACAAAAATGGGAGGGGTGTACTGACTTTTGTGTGATACTGTATATATATATATATATATATATATATTTTTTTTTTTCTTTATACATATATATTACTATTATTATGATATACTTCTATTATGCACACATTGTAATACCCTATAAAACGAGATCTTTATACAGTTATAAAACAAACTGCAGTGCTTACTAATAGAATGTCACAAATTGCTACAAAAAACAAAACAAAACAAAACAGAATAAAACAAAATAAAACAAAATAAAACAAAACAAAATAAAACAAAACAAAATAAAATATTCCATTTTCTTTTCCTGGTGAAAAGGGGAATTTTCTGAACCCCTGAAATGCGCTGTCTTCTTTTTTGACCAATGATTTAAATTTAAACTTTTCTGGACATTATGAACATTGTTGTGGTTTTAACACTGCCAAATAATAAATAGTAACATTTTATTGTACCCCCTCCCCCCCCAATGTGTGTTCCCATGAAAAGGCCGTTCTCTGGTTATTCTTTCCACCTGTTCTGCAGACAGAGAAAACATTTCTATAAAAATTCTCTGGAGAAAGTTAGGACGCCTTTACAGTAATGTGAGATTGCGATGGATTTTTTTTTCTTTTTTTTGGCCAAAATGGAAACAAAGTATGAAAAAAGTTTGTCAGCAGATTGGAGAAGTTTTGTGCAGAGAATATGGAAGAACAAAGCTGAAATGTGAGCAGCCGAGCCGACTCCTCTCCCCCCCCCCCCCCCCTCGCCGGGTTTGCCCAGAGCAGATAAACACACAAAGCTTCTTGTCGAGATCACACTGACGTCAAACGTCTCCCAGCAACAACATTTGTGCAAAAAAAGTTGTACTGAGTTTCAGAGTAAAATAAAGTGGTGACACTTCAGTGCAGGGATGGGGGAGGGGGGCCCAAGGCAACACTTCCTCTCGGCATCATTCGCACACCTGGTTAGGTAGCCAATCCGCGGCGCGCGCTCTCCAATCTCACCCAAAAAGTCTCTAAAAAAATAAATAAATAAAATATTAAACAAACAAAACCCACAAAAATACTGGAGATTTCACAAGAACGCAACTTCCCGCAATGACGGAATTATTATCCTGCGGATCTCCGATGGTTGTCACTCATCTCCTGCGATTTCTCTGCAGATCGCTGCGCGGCGCAGGCGCTCGGATCACGCGACAGAGAAAATGTGAAAAACAAAAAATAAACATACAAACATGTGAACTGTAAAATCCCATTCTTTATCAAGCTGATTAAAAAACAAATTATTACAAAGTATCCAGAGTGAACAAAGACGCAATGTAAACGATGAACTTGATACCCCTGAGTAGGCGGGGGGGGGGGGGGGGGCGCAGAGTTCTACCGTCTCTATTACTGAGAGAATCACATTTTATTTTATGGATTTCTAATCAATGAAGAATCAGACTACTTTGTTGCTATTTAAAGATGGAATAAAACGTTTTGTGTAATATAATCCCCACCCCCCACCGGGATGGAAGGTACAGAGACTGATGTGACTGTGGGGGAGGGGACAGAGTGTAAGCTCCTCTGGTACAGAGACTGATGTGACTGTGGGGGAGGGGACATTAGAGTGTAAGCTCCTCTGGTACAGAGACGGATGTGACTGTGGCAGAGGGGACATTAAAGTGTAAGCTCCTCTGGTACAGAGACTGATGTGACTGTGGGGGAGGGGACATTAGAGTGTAAGCTCCTCTGGTACAGAGACTGATGTGACTATGGGGGAGGAGACATTAGAGTGTAAGCTCCTCTGGTATAGAGACTGATGTGACTGTGGGGGGAGGGAACATTAGAGTGTAAGCTCCTCTGGTACAGAGACTGATGTGACTGTAGGGGAGGGGACATTAGAGTGTAAGCTCCTCTGGTACAGAGACTGATGTGACTGTGGGGGAGGGGACATTAGAGTGTAAGCTCCTCTGGTACAAAGACTGATGTGACTGTGGGGGGACATTAGAGTGTAAGCTCCTCTGGTACAGAGACTGATGTGACTGTGGGGGAGGAGACATTAGAGTGTAAGCTCCTCTGGTACAAAGACTAATGTGACTATGGGGGGACATTAGAGTGTAAGCTCCTCTGGTACAGACTGATGTGACTGTGGGGGAGGGGACATTAGAGTGTAAGCTCCTCAGGTACAAAGACTGATGTGACTGGCTCAGTGATCTCTGTACAGCACTGCGGTATATGTCAGAGCTATATAAATGTATAATAATAGTGTGTGACTGTGGGGGAGGGGATATTAGAGTGTAAGCTCCTCAGGTACAGAGACTGATGTGACTGTGGGGGAGGGGACATTAGAGTGTAAGCTCCTCTGGTACATAGACTGATGTGACTGTGGGGAGGGAACATTAGAGTGTAAGCTCCTCTGGTGCAGAGACTGATGTGACTGTGGGGGAGGGGACAGAGTGTAAGCTCCTCTGGTACAGACTGATGTGACTGTGGGGGAGGGGACATTAGAGTGTAAGCTCCTCAGGTACAAAGACTGATGTGACTGGCTCAGTGTTCTCTGTACAGCGCTGCGGTATATGTCAGAGCTATATAAATGTATAATAATAGTGTGTGACTGTGGGGGAGGGGATATTAGAGTGTAAGCTCCTCAGGTACAGAGACTGATGTGACTGTGGGGGAGGGGACATTAGAGTGTAAGCTCCTCTGGTACAGAGACTGATGTGACTGTGGGGAGGGAACATTAGAGTGTAAGCTCCTCTGGTGCAGAGACTGATGTGACTGTGGGGGAGGGGACAGAGTGTAAGCTCCTCTGGTACAGACTGATGTGACTGTGGGGGAGGGGACATTAGAGTGTAAGCTCCTCTGGTACAGAGACTGATGTGACTGGCTCAGTGATCTCTGTACAGCGCTGTGGTATATGTCAGAGTAATAATAATAATTGCAGTCTGCGCTCCTCAGCTATTGCAGTAAAAGCGCGGTCACGCCTCGGCACGCAGTAACAGGAGTAGCTGGCAGCTCCGGTCTGTAGGACATGAATTGGCGCACTCAGACCGCTGACCCGCGTGTTTCTCACTGGAGGGGCCGCACTCACAAAGTGCCACTCGTAGATCCAGAACAACGTCTTGGGCTGCTGGAGCGGAGAGAACGGCCTTGTTAACTACGTCTTGTTGGTGTTATTGCTGGAAATGCCCCCCGGCCAGAATCCCAGAGTTTTCTTTTCTAACGCATCAGCGGCGCTCAACTCCATTTTATTAGAAAATGATGAGCCGCAGAAATGACTAAAAACAGGTCAGACCTTCACATCCTTGTAATGGAGCTAATATGAAAAGCAGAGCACCGGAAACTCGCACACACAAGGTGCCTGCACTCATGTCCCTAATTACACCAGGCTGACCATACAGATAATACAGAGCAAATGATGGAAATAAGCCATTAGATGATAGGAGCAGGACTTAGCAAAGAGGGGGGAGGGGCCGCATACAGGTCCCAGACTTTTTGAATAAGTGTGCGACTGCAAAGAGCCCCCCTGCTTTAGACAAATGATATTTTGGATATGCTACTGGATTACAAGGGATTCATGGGAGTTTTTTCTTGTTTTTAGTTTTTCTTTTTTTTTTTTTAAAAAAAAGGCGCAATACCAAAACTTTTACAAAACGACTTTCTCGTAAAATCCCAAAAATATGCGAAGTCTGACAAGAAGCAGCAGACGGCTCAACTGAAGAATCAGCAGCTAAAATGAACACCGAGCACCTGAAAACTACAGAAATCCACACCGGAGATCACAGGGGAGCAAAATTCCCAGCGCACAGCCAGATTCCTGTCCAGAACATCACAGCAGGGAACAGCCAAAGACAATGATCACTTCCCTCATGGGAGATGGGTCTTTACTCCATCACTTGATCCCACTCTCTCACCACTAGGTCCCACTCTCCCATCATTGGGTCCCACTCTCCCATCACAGGATTTCACCCTTCCATTACTGGATCCCACTCTCCCATCATTGGGTCTCACTCTCCCAAGACTGGATTCCACCCTCCCATCACTGGATCCCACTTTCCCAAGACTGGATCCCACTCTCCCAAGACCGGATCCCACTCTCCCAAGACCGAATCCCACTCTCCCAAGACCGGATCCCACTCTCCCAAGACCGGATCCCACTCTCCCAAGACCGAATCCCACTCTCCCAAGACCGGATCCCACTCTCCCAAGACCGGATCCCACTCTCCCAAGACCGGATCCCACTCTCCCAAGACCGGATCCCACTCTCCCAAGACCGGATCCCACTCTCCCAAGACCGGATCCCACTCTCCCAAGACCGAATCCCACTCTCCCAAGACCGAATCCCACTCTCCCAAGACCGAATCCCACTCTCCCAAGACCGAATCCCACTCTCCCAAGACCGAATCGCAGGTGTGGAGTCTCTGCGTCCCGTGCTGGGCGCAGTCTCTGTAGAGATGGGGATGCACTCCGCCCGCACGGGGATAAAGAGGTGCATACAGTCACCCACATGACAACCGGGACACTGCTGCTCAACTCTCCCACCACTGGATCTCACTCTCCCACCACTAGATTCCATTCTCTCCCACTGATAGATTCCATACCCCCACCACTGTTTCTCACACTTAGTCCACACACTGCCACCACTAGATCCCACTCTCTACCACTGGATCCCAACCCTAGTTCCCACACTCCCACCACTACGATACCCTTCTCCCACCTCTTGTTCCCACACTCCCACCACTAGATCCCCTCTCCCACCACTGTTTCTCACCCTTAGTTCACACACTGCCACCACTAGATCCCACTCTCTCCCCCTGATAGATCCCACTCTCTCCCCCTGGATCCCACCCGCTGGATCCCTCTCTCCCCCACTGCTAGATCCTTCTCTCCCAACACTGGATCCCACCCCTAGGTCCCACTCTCCCACCACTGGATCCCACTCTCCCACTCCTAGATCCCTCTCACTCTCTGATTTTGAGAGCTGCATAGTTGCGTCTTTGCAGGCGCTGTGTACAAAACAGACATAAATGGGACAGGGGGGATGCCCAGAACACCTAAAGCCTAAGTAGACTTCAACAAAATGGCGACCATCTGCGCACAAACACCAACCGCCTGTTGCATGAATGTGAATAACATGGGTGAAAGATGGCTTCAGCTATAGAGAACTCGATGCGTTTCACCATTTCCAAGGTTGAATTTTAGAGGCCTCTAGAAATCCGCTCCCTAACAACAACAAAAAAAAAAACTGCCAAAATTGAAAAAGGAGGGGAAGGAGGAACAGTGGAACCTCCTTTTTTTAGGTGAAGTTCAACTTTAAAAAAGGCAGTTAGAGTCATCAAAAATGTCCCAAAACTGCATTTAACCCCTTCAATACCGGGGACTTTCACCCCCTTCCTGCCCAGGCCAATTTTCAGCTTTTAGTGCTCTCACACTTTGAATGACAATTGCGCGGTCATGCAACACTGCACCCAAATGACATTTTTATCATTTTGTTCACATAAATAGAGCTTTCTTTTAGTGATATTTAATCACTGCCCGGGGTTTTATTTCTTGCTAAAATAAAAAAGACTAAAAACTTTTCTTAGTTTCTGTTATTTTGCAAACCCTTAATTTATCTCATTTAATAATGTGCGCTGATGAGAGGGCATCGATGGGCATCGATAGGTGGTACTAATGGGCACTAATAGCTGGCACGGATGGACCCTTATTGGCAGCACTGATGGGCAGCACTAATGGGCACTAATAGGTGGTATTAGTGGCCAGAAGAAAAATGCATATGCGTTTTTACAGCGAAGTGTAAAAGCCCCTGATAGCCCCTCTATGTTGGCCTGTGTGGCCATGCACAGATAGGCGTTTACAGGCACAGAAGAGGAGGAGCGTTTACAGGCAGAACCCCCCCCCCCCCCCCCCGGCACCAAAGGCAAGGAGCTGAAGAACAGAAAAATGCGAAACGCACCTAAATGCATCCGAACACACAACGCCTCTAGTGTTTGATCGTTATTGCAATGGCCAAAATAAAAGAATATAAAACAGTGCTTTTACCGCGATTCATCAGGTTACAATCGCTACAAAAATCGCGCCATGTTTGGGGTGCCATTGCAAGTCACAGGAATCGTTCGGAAGTCCCGCAACCTGCAATGGTTCAGGATTGTGGGCAGAATCGCGGCAATTCTGTCTGCGATCCGAGACGCCTATATGTGAAAGGAGCCTTAAAGTGCTCATTGCTTCTCCCCCACCTGTGCAATCAGGCCGCTCACCTTACATTCCGACCCGTTTCACCAGCGGATCAGAATCAGCAGTTCCTCTCTGGGGATAAATAAGGTCTGGTGATGTCTATGGCTGCGCTCCCTATGGCCAGCTTCTAAAACCTCCATCCCTATCAGCAATATGTCAGGGGATATAAAGAAGACGACATCTAGTGCTCACCGTTTAGAGTCGGTATTTATTATAAAAATGTAGTAAAACAATTCACAAATAAAGCACTTCAGCAGTGCGGATTGTTCCAGCATACAAGGGTAACGCTGTACCAATTCTGATACAATGGCTGCGATGGCAGGATCCGAAGTGCTTTATTTGGGAGTTGTTTTACCACGTCTTTATAATAAATACCCACTTTAAACGGTGAGCACTAGATGTTGGGGGCTCTGCAGGGGGGGGGGGGGTGAACCAAGATCACGATTTTTTAATGATTAATTGGGCAGCTCTACTGCATACCTAGATGTGCCTCTTTTAATCATCAACCATGTGAGTTGCTTAATGTTGAACCTTCATTTAATGTAACCATATTGCTACACTTATGGCGCTTCTCCACTGCATGGAACCGAACGGTTCGGCTCGCTTTTGTGCTTTTCCACTGCTGGTACCGCATGGTACGGTGTTGGAATGGTTCGGTATGGTACGGTACGGTGGCGCTTTTCCACTACATGGAACCGAATGGTACGGCTTGCCTAAACAGTACCACCTCGGTTGTGGTTCCAGAGGGCCGTACCGGTACCATATCCCACAATCCTTTGCATGCAGCCTTGGCTGTTTGTCACTACTAGCCACTGATTGGTCAGAGAATCATTGTTATCCCACCCACTTTACTTTAGTGGAAAAGCAAACCGTACCGAACCGTTTCAACACCGTACCATGCGGTACCATGCAGTGGAAAACCAAACAGGGCCAAGCAGGGCCGAGTGGAGCCGAGCCGGTACTTGCAGTGGAAAAGTGCCAATAGAGGCGCCCCTCTTCTCTTTTATGGCGCTTTTCCACTGCATGGAACCGAATGGTTCGGCTCACTTTTGCGCTTTTCCACTGCATGGTACCGCATGGTACGGTGTTGGAACGGTTCGGTACGGTGGCGCTTTTCCACTACATGGAACCAAACGGTACGTCTCGCTTAAACAGTACCACCTCGGTTGTGGTTCCAAGAGGTCCGTACCGGTACCATATCCCACAATCCTTTGCATGCAGCCTTGACTGTTTGTCACTACTAGCCACTGATTGGTCAGAGAATCGTTGTATTCCCACCCACTTATTAGTGGAAAAGCAAACCGTACCAAACCGTACCGAACTGTTCCAACAACGTAGCAGGCGGTACCATGCAGTGGAAAACCAAACCGAGCCAAGCAGGGCCGAGTGGAGCCGAGCCGGTACTTGCAGTGGAAAAGTGCCATTGTAGCTCCTGCTGGATTTTGCTTCTAATCCCCTTGTGGAGGCGCCATTTGCGGATGGACATTTTATGGTTACACAACCAATCACATTGCTAGAATCTTTTTTTCTTTTTATATGGATTAAAAACCGAAAGGACTTCTAAATAAATGACTGTGGAAGGAATCATCTACATTTCCATTATTTCTTATGGGGAAATTCGCTTTGATATACGAGTGATTTGGATCACAAGCATGTTTAGGGAATGAATTAGGGTCCTTTCATACGAGCGGTGCGCCCGGCGGACTCCGTTTGGCTCAGCGGGGACCAATCCCCGCTAAACAGGCGGATGAACGGTCCGTCTCCGCTCCCTGTGATGAGACGGAGCTGTCAGACCCCCGCTCTCCTCTATGGGGGATCGGATGAAAACGGACCACCTGTCCCCATCCGATCCGATCCTCCAGAAGGATGGAAAATAGGGTTTCCATCCGTCTGGATTTCACGGACAGAATCAGATAGCAGCGGGTTGGCGGCCATGTCACCGCTGACATCCGCCGCTCCATAGGGGTGCATGGAGCATCCGATCCGGTCTGCCTGAAAAACTGACAGGGATCGGATCGCCCGTGTGAAAAGCGCCTTGTGCTCGCAATCCAAGGTTTTACTGTATATGTTTGTGTGTGGTGAAAACACGTCATCAGTGACAGCAGCCAGTTTTATAGTATTTTTGTTACATTTCTTTTTCTATTACTTTTCACATTGATTTGCGCTGATTGATTTTTGGTAATTGATAGAATGCAGTAACACTCAAAACGCTGAATGCGCCTCAATTTCATGTGCGATATGCAACTTTTAACGCATTTTTAGGCAGCTTTTTCCTGCTGGGAGTTGCAGGGTGCAGCAGACGCCCCCCATGTGTGTATGAGCCCTTCCTCCTCCTCCTGCAAAAATAACAATAAAATCCTCCTCACTTCTGTAATATAAAAGTATCGAAAACCTCAAATATGTAACAATAAAAATAAAGACTTTCCAGGAAAAGTAACAATTTTTTTTGCACACAAACTTTCTCCCTGGATGTTCCCGGCGTTTGTGCAGCGCTCCAACATGGAGGGGGGGTCAAGAGACGGCGAGCCCCCCCTCTCCCGAGCACTCAGTTTTTACACACAAGCAGCGGCAGAACGCAGGTCCCCCCCCCCCCTTTCTCTTTAATGCAGTCAATTGCAGCCAGCATGGCTATCGTGAAAAACAGAGAGCTGCCAGCTAATTGCCGGGCGAGGGTGACGTCAGCGGTTACTGCGGTAACAGCCAAAGTTCTGGAGAAGCTTCATCTGATCGGACTCGCCGCGGCACTCGCTGCATCCTGTTCCTCTCCGCAGCCAATCAGGCGGCTGCACTGTTTAACCCTCGTCTCCTGTATGTGGGCAGGACGCCATTCCTCCCAGACTTACTGAGAACGCCAAAAAAAAAAAAGGAATTCTGCAAACTGCAAAAAAAAAAAAAGAAAAACATCATCACAGCCACCGCGTGAACCGCGAAAACGCACGGACACGAGGAAAGTTCGATGTTACCGTTTCTTTACAATATATTACATGGTGGTTTGTTGAAAAAATAATAGTTATTGTATTTTTTATTTTTTTTGCAAATTTCACATTTAGCCTGGGTTCACACTGCGCGACTTGAGAGTGCAAAGTCGCACCCCATTCAATGCAATGGAAACGTTCAAATCGGTGCGACTCAAGTCACAGCGGCTTAGAAAAAGGTTCCTGCACTACTTTGAGGCGACTTGGTCATGACTTGCATTGGCTTCTATTAATGAAGTCGCAAGCAAGACGCAATGAAAATGCGTGGAAGTTGTCTGGCAAAGTCGCCCAACTTTCTAATCAAGGCGGTGCGGACACAGCCTTAACGTGACCAAAACAACTCAACAATCAGAGAAAAATGTATTTATATATATATATATATATATATATATATATAAAAAAGTCCATCAGTTAAAAGCAGAACTCCAGCCAAAAACACCAATTAAAAATGAAGAGCCCATTAGAAGATGAGTAACAAAACAAGCTGTTGCTGCAATATTCACCTCCAATCCAGAGAGGTTCGCCATGTACTTAGTTTCCACCACTAGATGTCCTCAGTCCCGTACAAATGCTTAGTATCGGCACTGATACTTTCAGGCTCGGTTTTAAGCTGTCAGTGGGATTTCTCAACTAACACAATACCTGTAACCCCTTAAAGAGGTATTAAACCCTAATTTTTTATTTTTTTTTTACAATGAAAATTAGGGTTGCACCGATACCGGTGCCAACAGTACGCATTTGCATGAGTACCGATACACGTGCAAATGCTTAGTAAATGCTTAGTATCGGCACGGATACTTTCAGGCTCGGTTCTTTAGGCTGTCAGCGGGAATTCCCCACTGACAGCTGAAATGTAAAAAAAAAAAAAAAGCCCGGAAATTATCAGTTGTTACGGAGCGGGGCCACCGCATCCTTAACAACCAAAGACTCATTCAGCTGTCAGCGGAGTTCCCATGTTGACAGCTGAAGTGTTAAATAACCCCGGCAAATGGAGCATTAAAAAAAAAAAAAACAGCCGGCCAATGTTTATCAACAACATTGCTCAGCCGCAGAAACACCAAGATAAAAAGAAACATTGTCCTCAGTCTGATGGCCAGCGTCATTCAAACCACTCCCACCTATCCTGGGTCCTCCTGGACCCACCCCCAGCCAGTGATTGGACAGTAAAAGGAGAAGCAGCCCAGTGATAAGCTCATCTGTCACTCTGCTCTCTCTTCCAATTAGCATGCTTTCTTGTCAGCATATGACCTGACTGGCTGCTTGTGCTGTTTCTTCCTCTCACACTCCGGCTCTGTAATGTGTCAGTGTCCCCCTTCCAGGTATTAATTCCCTCTCAGAGATGTCATTTAGAGATTACACAATTTTTGCGCCCGAAGTTCAGCCTTAAAGTCACAATTGGCTCTTCAGCGCTCCAGAATTGGAGCTGAAAGTTCTATATTTAGGATGTATCCAGTCTATAAACCAGAGGCTCTGGATAGACAGTTGGATAAATGGTTCTATATTTAGGATGTATCCGGTCTATAAACCAGAGGCTCTGGATAGACAGTTGGATAAATGGTTCTATATTTAGGATGTGTCCGGTCTATAAACCAGAGGCTTTGGATAGACAGTTGGATAAATTATAATTAGGATTTTGGGTTGGCCACCAGGATGCTGCCTATAAACTACTTGAACCTTCAATTTGTAGGAAAAGTCTGCTGGGTTCATAGGTCGGAGAGGAATTATATGGCGCAGTGTGGTGATTGGCGGGCAGGAAGATTAGTGCACAGTAATAGTAATAATTACACAGCTGACCTCAGTAAGTTGGACCTCCCATACACCAGGCTGGGGAACGAAAGCATTTTCCGCATGACTTATGAACGCTTCAGGCCGGCACACCGGATAACAGGATATCCACATTACCAGCTAAGCATCAGTTCTGCAAGTTGTTCCCAAAATCCCGACTTCATCCAACTCTAAAAAAGAAAACCCATCAGATTGCGACTACAGCCCCCCCCCCCCCACACCCACTGCCCAGGAGGCTCTTCAGGTCAGACATGAAATACACTCCATGACACAATTGGACCAGCCAGCGACATCGGAGAACCTGACCCTGCATCCCGGAGGTCAGCCTGATGTCAACAGTCTCCCCTAACCAGAACCAGACTCCCATTTCCATCCCATGCCGTGTTTTCTGCTGGCCTGGCACATTCCTCACATCGGCAAACGCTCTTCTGTCTGCAGTGGCTGAGAATGCAAAGATGAGGACAGAATTTGAACACGGTGACCGATAGTAGTGGACATCCTCAGCAAGGGTGAAACCCAAGAGAAAGCCTTGTGGTGGGACTGAGAAGAGGGAGTGAATACAATCCTGCAGCACGGGCACAGGCCAAGCACAGGCCCAGCACAGGCCCAGCACAGGCCCAGCACAGGCCCAGCACAGGCCCAGCACAGGCCCAGCACAGGCCCAGCACAGGCCCAGCACAGGCCCAGCACAGGCCCAGCACAGGCCCAGCACAGGCCCAGCACAGGCCCAGCACAGGCCAAGCACAGGCAAAGCACAGGCAAAGCACAGGCCAAGCACAGGCCCAGCACAGGCCCAGCACAGGCCAAGCACAGGCCAAGCACAGGCCAAGCACAGGCCAAGCACAGGCCAAGCACAGGCCCAGCACAGGCCCAGCACAGGCCCAGCACAGGCCCAGCACAGGCCCAGCACAGGCCCAGCACAGGCCCAGCACAGGCCAAGCACAGGCCAAGCACAGGCCAAGCACAGGCCAAGCACAGGCCAAGCACAGGCCAAGCACAGGCCAAGCACAGGCCAAGCAAAGGCCAAGCAAAGGCCAAGCAAAGGCCAAGCACAGGCCAAGCACAGGCCAAGCAAAGGCCAAGCACAGGCCAAGCAAAGGCCAAGCAAAGGCGCAGCACAGGCCAAGCAAAGGCGCAGCACAGGCCAAGCAAAGGCGCAGCACAGGCCAAGCAAAGGCGCAGCACAGGCACAGCACTAAAGAATTGCTTTTGTTGAGGGTAATGCCCCGTACACACGTGCAGATTATCTGCAGACTTTTGTCTGCAGACTTACCTTTTCTATGTAGTGCAAGGGCCTGCCGGATTGCATACAAATTGAAAGTGTTTAGGTTTGACCTCATATTATATGGTTTTGGTAAGTCTGCAGACAAAAGTCTGCAGATAATCTGCACGTGTGTATGGGGCATTAGAAGAATACAATTCTACTTAAAGGACATCCTTTTCCTGTGATTAATGGCTGCTGCTTAATCAACACAGGAGGTCGGCCGCTCGGCACCATTTAAGGATCGCTTTGCCTGAGGTCACCGCTTTCATAAGTTTGATTACGCAAATATCTAATATCTGTAACCCCTTAAAGCGGTATTAAACCTGCTTTTATTAGGTTTGCACAGATACCGGCATCGGTGCTGACACTAAGCATTTGCATGAAGTACCGATACTCGTGCAAATGCTTAGTATCGGCACGGATACTCTCAGACTTGGTTCTTTAGCTGTCAGCGGGAATTCCCCACTGACAGCTGAAATGTAAAAAAAAAAAAAAAACCACGACAATTATTGGTTGTTAGGGATCAGGGCCACCGCGTCCTTAACATCCGATGACTCATTCAGCTTGTTGACACCTGAAGTGTTAAAGAAGTCCGGCGATTGGAGATCTCAAAAAAAAAAAAAAAAAGCAGCCAGCCAATGTTGAACATCGCTCAGCCCCTGAAACACCAAGATAAAACGAAACATTGTTTCTTTTTTGTATCTCTCTTTTTCTTCATCTACAGATCAAACGGATGAACTGTGATCAGCAGATGAAGTCAGTTTATGCAAACTGTCAAGTTTTTTTTTAAATGTTCCTCTGTTAACCCTTTATTGACCCTTAATTTACTCTAATCAACCTCAATTAACTCCTTATTCTCCTCCATTTATTTCCTGCTGATTTTTTTTTTCACTTCTATTTTATAAAGGATTAAAACTTTTTTCTTGCTTAGTGCAATAATATTTTTAGACCTTTAACCACTTAAGGACCAGGCCTATTTCTGACACTTGTTAATAAGTTAAAATCATTAATTGCTAGAAAATGACTGTAGTAATGTCACTGGTACCCCCAAAAGTGTCAAAAATGTCAGTCAGGGGTGCGATCTGTCCGCCGAAATGTTGCAGTCCCGCAAAAATATTGCATATCGCCGTCATTACTATTTAAAAAAAAAAAAACAATAAAAATGACATAAATCTTTCCCGTAGTTAGTAAACGCGATAACTTTTGCACAAACCAATTAAAATACGCTTATTGTGATTTTTTTTTACCAAAAATATGTAGCAGAAAACAAATTGGCCTAAAATGTTAAAAAAATGTTGATTTTTACATTTTTTTTTTTGAGAATGTCATATCAGAATGTGAAAAATATATATATATTTTTTTTTCAAAATGGTCGCTCTTTTTCGGTTTATAGCGCAAAAAATAAAAAAATCGCGAGGTGATCAAATACCACCAAAAGAAATCTCTGTTTGTGGGAAAAAAGGACATCAATTTTATTTGGGAACAGCGTCCGTTAAAATAAAGCAGTGCCGAATCGCATAATAGGGCCTGGTCAGGAAGGGGGCAAATCCTTCCGGTCTTAAAGTGGTTAAAAGCAAAAAAAAAAAAAAAGTATTTTTTTCTTCAAGAAACAAAATGGGCCCTTTAAGGCCGTTGGGTGGTGGAAGTGACATGTGACGTCGCTCCGGTCCTCCAAGGCCATAGAGTGCAGTGGGGGCCAGCTTGCCCTCACTCAAATTCCTGCCTAGGAGGGAAAAGGATCGAATTGTTTTCCCCCCTACTGTTGGCTCCTCTATTTGTCACACATTTTAACTTTTTTGACCTGATTTGACCTTGCACTATGGGGGTAATCCCATGCTCTGGTGTCACCGCCTCACCAAGTTGCATTTATACTTTATAACCAATACAAGTTTCACATGTGGATTCTTTTAATTCAGCTGTGCCGGTCACTTTCACCACTCCTAATTATACCATGTGGCTGCTTTTGGTTATTCAATCGTTATTTTATTTTTTTTTTTTTCTTACAGATTTTTTACCTTTCCATCATTTTTCATTTTATTTTTTCCATTGTTCACATCACCACCCATTTACACTTTTTTTTTTCTAGCCACCATCCTGGCAGGTTATGTTGGCCGGTTCCATTTGGCCATTTTTCAATCTGTCCTGTTTTGCGCTGCCGGCCCATTTTGGAACCTGGGGTCCCGGGTCAGACGTCTCCGGTGTCTGCCGGTGCGATTTTTGCATGCAGCATCCTGCATTTTAGCGAGTATGGATCCCTTAGTCTGATTCCCACATTCCAATCTACTCGACACATTTCCATATTCATTACTATGTTATACTTTAATCATTTTTACTTTATATATTATGTCTATGCATCAACCCCTGAAGAGTGAGTTTGAACTCACGAAACGCGTCGGGATGCCATGACACATTTACTATTTACTATTGGATTACTGTATGTACCAACGTAATGGATTTGTATACTTCGGCCAACTGTTTTGCATTAGGACACCTTTTCCCAGTTTTATGGCTGGCATATACTCAATATTCTTTTACTATGTTTTTATTACTGGTTGTGTGGCGCTTCATCTAATGGGCAAAACTCTGCAATTGTATGTACAATGGGGGAGGAGGAGCTTCGCAGGGTACTACCAACCATATTTTGTTTCAATACGCCTGGGAAGCGGAAGCGGTAGGAGGGGGCACCTCTTCTGCCACCCATAAGAGTGATCCCGCGGCGAATCCACCGCTGGGACCACTTTTATGTGAAAGAGGACCGCCAGCCATGTAGTCCATCTGCTCTGAAAACAAGACACAATTCCATCTGGCTCAACCAATAAAAAACAAGAAAGAAAACGCAACCTTACAATCCCATATACACAATCCTATACCCGCAGTTGATCCAGAGGAAGGCGAAAAACCCAGCAAAGCATGATCCAACTTACTACAGCAGGGGAAAAAACTCCTTCCTGATCCCCCGAGAGGCAATCAGATATTCCCTGGATCAACTTTACCTATAAATATAAGTACCCAGTTATATTATGTACACCCAGGAAACAATCCAGGACTTTGTAAAGCAATCTACTGAGCTGGCCAGGACCACCCCTGGAGGGAGTCTATTCCACATCTTCACAGCTCTTACTGTGAAGAAACCTTTCCGTATTTGGAGACAAAATATATTTTTCTCTAGACGTAAAGAGCGCCCCCTTGTCCTCTGTGATGACTTTAAAGTGAACAACTCAACACCAAGTTCACTATATGGACCCCTTATATATTTATACATGGAGATCATATCCCCCTTATGTATTTATACACGGAGATCATATCCCCCCTTATTTATATATGGAGATCATACCCCCCCCCCTTATTTATATATGGAGATCATATCCCCCCTTATTTATATATGGAGACCATATCCCCCCTTATTTATATATGGAGATCATATCCCCCCCTTATTTATATATGGAGATCATACCCCCCCTTATTTATATATGGAGATCATACCCCCCCTTATTTATATATGGAGATCATATCCCCCTTATTTATATATGGAGATCATATCCCCCCCTTATTTATATATGGAGATCATATCCCCCCTTATGTATTTATACATTGAGATCATATCCCCCCTTATGTATTATACATGGTGATCATATCCCCCCTTATGTATTTATACATGGTGATCATATCCCCCCTTATGTATTTATACATGGAGATCATATCCCCCCCTTATGTATTTATACATGGTGATCATATCCCCCCGTATGTATTTATACATGGAGATCATATCCCCCCCTTATGTATTTATACATGGAGATCATATCCCCCCTTATGTATTTATACATGGAGATCATATCCCCCCCTTATGTATTTATACATGGTGATCATATCCCCCCGTATGTATTTATACATGGAGATCATATCCCCCCCTTATGTATTTATACATGGAGATCATATCCCCCCTTATGTATTTATACATGGAGATCATATTCCCCCCATATTCCCCCAGATTCTTCTCTGCTATGGATTCCACCAGATCCTTCTCCGCTATGGATTCCACCAGATCCTTCCCCGCTACAGATTCCCCCAGATCCTTCCCCGCTACGGATTCCCCCAGATCCTTCCCCGCTACGGATTCCCCCAGATCCTTCCCCGCTACGGATTCCCCCAGATCCTTCCCCGCTACGGATTCCCCCAGATCCTTCCCCGCTACGGATTCCCCCAGATCCTTCCCCGCTACGGATTCCCCCAGATCCTTCCCCGCTACGGATTCCCCCAGATCCTTCCCCGCTACGGATTCCCCCAGATCCTTCCCCGCTACGGATTCCCCCAGATCCTTCCCTGCTACGGATTCCCCCAGATCCTTCTCCACTATGGATTCCCCCAGATCCTTCCCCGCTACGGATTCCCCCAGATCCTTCCCCGCTACGGATTCCCCCAGATCCTTCTCCACTATGGATTCCCCCAGATCCTTCTCCACTATGGATTCCCCCAGATCTTTCTCCGCTATGGATTCCCCCAGATCTTTCTCCGCTATGGATTCCCCCAGATCCTTCCCCGCTACGGATTCCCCCAGATCCTTCTCCACTATGGATTTCCCAGATCTTTCTCCGCTATGGATTCCCCAGATCTTTCTCCGCTATGGATTCCCCCAGATCCTTCTCCGCTATGGATTCCCCAGATCTTTCTCCGCTATGGATTCCCCCAGATCCTTCTCCGCTATGGATTCCCCCAGATCTACTCCCCCTAGTATGTATGATTCATGCATATTCTTACCCCCAAGTGCAGAACTTTACATTTATCAACATTAATCCTCATAGTAAGAGCCTTCACTTTTAGTGTAGGACGCAGTAGAATCGTGTGTTGGGTTTTGTAGTGTCAGAATAGCCGCTGCAAATCGCAGTGCCGCTATACGGTCGCTGATCGCCACCATTATTAGTAAAAAACAAATAAAAATATCCCATACTTTGTGGATGCGATAACTTTTACGCAAACCAATCAATAAACAGTTATTGGGATTTTTTTCTTTTACCAAAAATATGTAGCAGAATACGTATTGGCCTAAATTTTTGACGAAATTTTATTTTATTTTTTTTTAATTGGATACGTTTTAAAGCACAAAGTAAAAAATAAAAAAAAAAAAGTGTTTTTTTTTTTTTTCAAAATTGTCAGTCCTATTTGGTTTATAGCGCAAAACTTAAAAAAAAAAAAAGCACAGGTGATGAAATACCACCAAAAGAAAGCTCTGTTTGTGGGGAAAAAGCACGTCAATTTTATTTGTGTACAGAGTCGCACGCACGTGTCAGTTAAAAGTAAGGAAGTGCCGAATCACAAAACATGGCCCGGTCAGGAAGCGGGATTAATCTTCCGGAGGTCAAGTAGTTAAGGAAACTAAAGCAATAAAAGGAAACAATAAAACAGTTCAGCCTAAAGCTGAATTCCAGGTATGGAGGATTTCAAATAATTCCATTCTTCCAGCCTGGACTCCTAGAACTATGAATACCCGAGGGATCCCTATAGAAGCTAGAAATGACTATATAGACTCTGCTACTACACATATACTACACCATTACTACACATACACTGAATTACCAAAAGTATTGGGACGCCGGCCTTTACACACACATGAACTTTAATGACATCCCAGTCTTAGTCCGTAGGGTTCAATACTGAGTTGGCTCCGCCCTTTGCAGCTATAACAGCTTCAACTCTTCTGGGAAGGCCGTCCACAAGGTTTAGGAGTGTCTATGGGAATGTTTCACCATTCTTCCAGAAGCACATTTGTGAGGTCAGGCACTGATGTTGGATGAGAAGATGAGAAGGCCTGGCTCGCAGTCTCCACTTTAATTCATCCCAAAGGTGTTTCTATCAGGTTGAGGTCAGGACTCTGTGCAGGCCAGTCAAAGTCCTCCACCCCAAACTCACTCATCCATTTCTTTATGGACCTTGCTTTGTGCACTGGTGTGCAGTCATGTTGGAACAGGAAGAGGCCATCCCCAAACCCCTCCCACAAAGTTGGGAGCATGAAATTATCCAAAATGTCTTGGTATGCCGACTCCTTAGGAGTTCCCTTCACTTCAACTAAGGGGCCAAGCCTAACCCTTGAAAAACAACCCCACACCATATAATTTGGACCAGTGCACAAAGCAAGGTCCATAAAGACATGGATGAGCGAGTTTTGGGTGGAGGAACTTAACTGGCCTGCACAGAATCCTGACCTCAACCCGAAACAGGAAGTGAGAGAAATTCTCCAGAAATCTAGTTTCAGACAGTTGTCCCTTTTAAAAGATTTTCACACCCCTTGCTCAAGTGACAACTGGGGTGCCAAGTTAGGACCCTTAAGAGGAAGCAATTCAGGAACATATCTTCCACTTCACTTCAGTGGCAAGGTGAAGCAGCGGCCTTGCCGCACACACTATGGTCAGTTGTCCTCAAGCTTTGTGCATAATTCATAGTTGGAGTATCCCATTCATCCCTTCTCCTATCCCAGTTCTACAATAAAACACACAAAAACAAATCCCCTGGACTGTTCATTGACTGAGCCAAGAGTTAAAGTGATACGTTTTAATGGACTGTTGCTATGGGTAACCCAGGGGAATCCAATTTCAGCAGCTCCCTAGGGGGCAGTGCTACATGTAGCTCCCTAGGGGGCAGTGCTACATGTAGCTCCCTAGGGGGCAGTGCTACATGTAGCTCCCTAGGGGGCAGTGCTACATGTAGCGCTCTAGGGGGCAGTGCTACATGTAGCGCTCTAGGGGGCAGTGCTACATGTACCTCCCTAGGGGGCAGTGCTACATGTACCTCCCTAGGGGGCAGTGCTACATGTAGAACCAGGCAGCCCCACAAAATTCACGAAAACAGTAAGGAAAAATAATCCTTGCACCAAACAGGAAACCTGAACATATGAGGGCGCCAATTTGCACCCTGACAGACTGCAGAAGATAACTGCCCCCCATTGGGGTATAAAGTGAATGGGTAAAACCGCACTAAAGTGCTGACAAAACATGAATATGAGTGCCAAGTGCGCCATCTACAGGCCATATGGATGCCCCGTCACATCCCGCACACAAAATATTAATGGACACTTGTTGCAACAAATGTGTCTTTGTTCCAGTTACACGTCTGACGTCCAAGATTTTCACAAAGGTCACAACTTCCTCTTTACACAGTTCAACAGAAAAATGTTCCTGGAATAAGACAGGCAAAGCGGCACGCGGAGCGACCGTCCACCGCGCTCACGTCATATGATGAACCCCACCGATGGGACTCCTCTATCACCAGATGAGATCTGGACCCCCCCAAAGTCTCCTCCGCCACCCCAAAAACTGCATGAGCGCCCTTTCCTGCAGATGGCGCCGCTCTCTGGGGTTTGATTTTAGGATGGAAGGGAAGTCATTTGATATTTTAATGAAGAAATTTGCAAGAGCAGGAAAGAGAGGCTTCTATCGATCAAAATGACTTCCGTGTAAATACGAATGCAAATTTCCAACAAAGGGAAAAATGAACGTCAATTCATCTCAAGAACACAAGATAAAAACACGAGAAAAGGAGAACTGCGGGGAGATTGGACAAGAGAAAACCCCGGATTAGTGATTTTAGATACAGTGGGGAAAATAATGAGACTTAGTGAGGAAACAGCCCGTTACTCTTGAGAAGACAAAGAAAACCCCAGAAGAAAAAAGAGCTTCCATAGCATAAAATCCTTGTAGCATTTATTAAGAAATAAAGGTTGCACATACATAAGAAAACATAATACACGCATAAATATAGCCGGCCTTGCTCTGCACAGCAGCCCATCCTTTCGGGACTTAGGCAAATGCGGTGACGTCCGCACGTCCCTCCTCTCGACGCGTTTCATCAAAATGTGATGCCGTCCTGCGGCACAGGAGGTCAATACCATTTGGTAAGCAGCCAATTTATGTGGTGGTGTTGACAACCAGTGACCCAGGACGGCGTCACATTGGGACGAAATGCGTCAAGAGGAGCGACATGCTGATGTCACCGCATGTGAATAAGTCCCAGAAGGACAGGCTGCTGTTCAGAGCCGGCCGGCTATATTTATGTGTGTAATCTGTTTTCTTATGTATGTGCAACCTTTATTTGCTAAATAAATGCAATAAAAATGTTATGTTATGGAAGCTCTTTTTCTTCTGGGGTTATCTTGGAGTCTCCACAAGAGTGACAGGCTCAGTTTCCTCACTAAGTCCCATTATCTGAACAGAGGGCTAGGCTGGGCTATAGACGCAGGGGAGAGAGACCTTCCATGACAGGTGGTCAATACAATTTGGTAAGCAGCCAATTTATGTGGTGGAGGCTTTTCTTTTCACGTGAAATGACAATCAATTGGGTGAAGAAGAGTTCACTTGGTATGGACTTTGTGACATCACTTTTTGGACTATATTTTATGATATAAGCGCAACTTTATTTGGTTTAACATGTACAGGCCTGTCTGAAGTCTGCCAATGAACATCTAAATGATTCAGAGAAGGATTGGGAGAAAGTGCTGTGCTCAGATGAGACCAAAATTGAGCTCTTTGGCATTAACTTGACTTGCCAGGTTTGGAGGAAGAAAAGTGCTGACTGTGACCCCAAGAACACCATCCC
Source organism: Pelophylax lessonae (assembly GCF_965119305.1). NCBI lineage: Eukaryota > Metazoa > Chordata > Amphibia > Anura > Ranidae > Pelophylax > Pelophylax lessonae. Next base: position 2,949,803 of record NC_138777.1, read on the forward strand.
TACAGTCACCGTCCCTACAACCACCGTCCCTACAGTCACCTGTCCCTACAGCCACCGTCCCCTACAGTCACCGTCCCCTACAGTCACCGTCCCCTACAGTCACCGTCCCCTACAGTCACCGTCCCCTACAGTCACCGTCCCTACAGTCACCTTCCCCTACAGTCACCTTCCCCTACAGTCACCTTCCCCTACAGTCACCGTCCCCTACAGTCACCGTCCCCTACAGTCACCGTCCCTACAGTCACCTTCCCCTACAGTCACCTTCCCTACAGTCACCTTCCCTACAGTCAAGCCATCATGGAAACATGATGCTTTGGGGATGTTTCTCTTCTAAGGCTACAGGCCAACTTTGCCGCATTGAGGGTCCAATGGGCGGGCCATGTATTGTCAAATCTTGGATGAGAACCTTCTTCCCTCAGCCAGAACACTGAAGATGGGTCATGGATGGGTCTTCCAGCATGACAATGACCAAAAACATACCGCCAAGGCAACAAAGGAGTGGCTCAAGAAGAAGCACATTAAGGTCATGAAGTGGCTTAGCCAGTCTCCAGATCCTAATCCTATAGAAAATTTATGGAGGGAGAGGAAACTTCGAGTTGCCAAGCGACAGCCAAGAAACCTTAAGGATTTAGAGAAGATCTGTAAAGAAGAGTGGAGCAAAATCCCTCCTGAGATGTGTGCAAACCTGGGGGCCAACTACAAGAAACGTCTGACCTCTGTGCTTCCCAACTACAAGAAACGTCTGACCTCTGTGCTTCCCAACTACAAGAAACGTCTGACCTCTGTGCTTCCAACAAGGGTTTCTCCGCCAACTACTAAGGGGATCAAATACTTATTTTACTCCCTGAACTGCAACTCCATTTATAACATTTGTATCATGTGTTTTTTTTTCTGGATTTTTGGTTGATATTCTGTCTCTATCATATAAAATACACCGATGATAAAAATTATACACCGCCATTTCTTTATAAGTGGGCAAACTTACACAATCTGCAGGGGATCAAATTAAGTTTTTCCCCCCACTGTATATATATATATATATATCTCCATGTGATTGGGACGTGGTGCTGATATTGCTGCAATTTATTTTCAAGAAGATCTCCGGTCACAGAATACACTTCCAATTTATATCAATATTATAATAAGAATATAAAACAATAGTTATCACTGACAATCCAATAAAAGATTTCCTTTCATGACAGCTTTGTCTGTCTCTTTCCACAACTTCCTGGGTTCCCAGCATGCTTTGCAGCTTCTCCCTCATGTCTAAGGACTACATATCCCATGGTAATTTGCTTATTCTTGTAATGAGTCCGCCTCCTGAATCTCCTCCCCTCAGAAGGCGGGCTCTGTGAAACATGTGACACAGCAGTGCCTATATGTCCCAGAACTCCAGAAAGGAAATGTGTGGAGTCTTCTTCAGAGTGATAGGAGGAGGCTGGAGATCATTGGAGGACAATGGAGATGAATATTGGATTTTACATTTTCACCAGATACACTCTTTAGGCCTTATGCACACCGGGGGGGGGGGGGGGGGGGGTTGCCCAGCGGTCGTGAACGCCCTCAGAAATGCACCTAAAGCTGCATATAGACGCATTTTTGCATGTCAAGCACTTGAGTGTTAATTCATTTGAATGGCAGAATAATCATTTATTCTAGTCATTGAAATAAGTTAAACGCCAATGCGATTACTGCGCATTTAGATGCGTTTTTCTGCCCAAAAGCTGCAGCTCCTAAATGCACTGGCAGTCTTTTTTTTTTTTTGTCTGCCTCCATACCCCTCTAAAGTGGGGTACAAACTAGAAGAAAATCGGGCGAACGATCGTCCGATTTCCCTCATTTCGAAGGAAATCTGAACAGATGAGCGAAAACTCGCAGGAAAATTCTCGTATGACAAAGGCTTTTTTTATTTTTTATTTTTTTTTTTTATTGTTTCTGATCATGCGCAGTCTTTCTTTTCTGATTTTTCTTGTACAAAAATTGTACGAAAATGGTAAACATTGACCACTTCTGGACAGGAAAGTTTTACCCCCCCCCCCTTAATGACCAGGCCATTTTTTGCGATTCTGCACTGCATTATTTCAACAGAAAATTGCGCGGCCGTGTGACGCCGTACCCAAATAAAATTTATGTCCTTTTTTCCCCACAAATAGAGATTTCTTTTGGTGGTATTTGATCACCTGTGCAATTTTTATTTTTTGCGCTAAAAACAAAAAAAAAAAAAAAGCGACATTTCTGAAAAAAAAAAAAACAAAACAATTTTCACATTCTGCTATTCAACATTCTCAAAAAAATAAAATAAAAAAAAGGAAACCAATTAAAAAAAAAAAAAATTTTTTTTCATTCTGTTACATTTTTGGTAAAAAAAAAAAGAAAAGAAAAGAAAAAAAAAAAAATCGCAATAAGTGTATTTTGACTGGTTTGCGCAAAAGTGGTCGCGTCTACAAACTAGGGAAATTATTTAGCTCATTTTTATTTATTTTTTACTAGTAAAGGCGGTGATCTGCGATTTTTAGCTGGACTGCAACATTGCGGCGGACAGATCGGACCCCTGACTGACATTTTTGACACTTTTGGGGGGACCAGTGACATTACTACAGTAATCAGTGCTATATATATGCACTGTTACTGTACTAATGACACTGGCAGGGAAGGGGTTAACCCAGGGGTGATCAAATGTAAGCCTAGGGGGGTGTTTACTACCTGTGGGGGGCGGGGCTTGTGAAATTATCATAGAGACCTGTGTTCCTATATAGAAGGCGCTCTGTGATCATTCCAGGGAGAAGAACGGTCAGCTGTGTTTACAACATCCGACCGTCCTTCTCTCTCAGCGGGGAACGATCGAAGGTGGCCGGCGGCAATCAGAGCCACCTGCCCCGTGCATCGGCTTCCCCGCTGCCTAGTGGGGGTGGGAGCGCGCGCGACTGACATAGTCCTTTGTTGTTTTGCGCAGGAGGGGCTGCCTGCCGCAATAAAACTGAGGCGGGCGGTTCAGAACTGGTTAAACAAAAATCGTTTGCATTTTCCCGTGCGAGAGAAATTTTGGAGTTTGTCCCTACGAGAATTTTTGTAGGAAAATTCGGAATTGGCTTTAGAAAGTTGTGTACACGCTATACGAAAATCGTCTGAAAAATTCTTTGGACAAAAATGTTCACCCGATTTTTCCTTAAGGCTCGGTTCACACCTCTGCGTTTTGCAAATTTGCAGAAACGCACTCCATTTAACATTCGTTCCCACGGGTCGGGTTCAAACCTATGCAGACTCCACTGATGCGCTTTTTGGTGCAGGGACTTTTTTTTTTGCAGCATGGTGCGTTTTTTGGCTCCATAGAATTCAATGGAATTGGAGGAGTGTCACCAAAACAGCAAGGGGACACAGCAATACAAAGCTGATGATGGGGGTTATAATACTTTCCCACACTATTTTAAAAAAAAAATAAAAAATTTGTTTTTTTAAGTGGCGGTCTCTTCTGAACTCTGCGAGGACTTTTCTGTTCCCCGGATATCCGGGGATGGAACGGCGTGTCGGTTTTTATCACACGCACGGCTCAGTTCTGCTTATGTACAAAACACGAGCCAATCCCCCCGCGCCGCGCCGCCCGTCACCCACAGCCCAGTTGGCTTTTGTCACTGGAAATACAAGTCGGAATGTTTTCCTAGAATCCCGAATCTTGGCTGTGAATTAATAGGATTAGCAGCAAGAGACACCTGTGTCTCCGATCTGCAACTTGGCGCGCCGAACCGAGGGGGGGTCAACGGGGGGGGGGGGGGGGAGACTTAACTAATCTGAAAGTGCTGTTCAAAAATGTCCAATATTGGAGCTCATTAGATGTGGCGGCTCCATTCATTTTCTTTTTTTTTTAGACTATTTTCCCCCCTCTCAGTTTTCACCTGACAAGTAACACACCTCCTGTATTAGAGCACCCCCCCCCCACTCTGGAGGAAGCAGCACAGGGGGCACAGCAGAATGGTCAGTCTGTGGGGGGGGGGGGAGTGTTGGTTGGACTAGCAGATTTAGAAACACTAACAAATTGCAGCCAAACGCCATCTCGCACTTTCTAATCAGTTACAGTTTTATTCCTTTTGGGATAAAGGTTTTACATCAATAAATAAAAGCTGGCCATTGTAAGCACCCCTGTCAGTGGTAAATGGATTGTCTCATTTCTGTAACCAATGCATCTGGAAGAGAGCTTGTGCTTTTGAAAAACAATAGACTGAGGCCCCGTTTCCACTAGTGCGACTTGTGGCGCGTCCTGACACACGTCAAGTCGCATGACAAGTCAAAACCTATTAATTTCAATTAGGACCGTTCTAAGTGCTGCGACTCAAGATGCAGCAACTTGAGAAAAGGTTTTTGCACTACTTTTCAGTGCGACTTGTCCCTCATAGAAGGTAGTCACACTGAAGTCCCCAGAAGTAGTCGAAAACAAGTCGCACTTGAAATCGCGCGACTTTGTAGGCGCATTAGTGGAAACGTAACCTGACTGGATCACAAGATGAAGTAAAAAAAGAAAAGTATTGCAGTCATCACATCTAAGAATTTGTAAGCTGCCAAATTAAAAGAAATGTTTGATTTTGGGTTTAATACCGCTCCAAGCACAAGTGTGGGAACTGCCCTGACCAATCAGCAGCCATCTTCCACCGCCCTCAATGGCCTCTACCTGCAGAAGCGGAGATCTGGTTGGCTGCACAATGTCATCCAGTGCTTCTTACTATAAAGACCAGTTATAGGTGGGGGAGGGGACCGCTTTTTGTACAATGTCATTAAATAACCTGCTGCTACAAGGCTCATTAATTGTTGGATGCGATGACATCACAGTATAACCCGTGTAGAGGCGGGACTTTTGTTTTTGGTGCTAAAGTGATGGAAAAAAGTATTTGACCCCCCCCCCCCCCTGCTGATTTTGTACGTTTGCCCACTGACAAAGAAATGATCAGTCTAGAATTTTATTGGTCGGTTTATTTTACCAGTGAGAGACAAAATAACAAAAATATCCAGAAAAACGCATTTCAAAAAAGTTATAAATTGATTTGCATTTTAATGAGTGAAATAAGTATTTGATCCCCGATCAATCAGAAAGATTTCTGGCTCCCAGGTGTCTTCTATACAGGTAACAAGCTGAGATTAGGAGGACTCAGTTAAAGGGAGTGCTCCTAATCTCAGCTTGTTACCTGTATAAAAGACACCTGTCCACAGAACCAACCAATCAGATTCCAATCTCTCCACCATGGCCAAGACCAAAGAGCTGTCCAAGGATGTCAGGGAGAAGATTGGAGACCTACACAAGGCTGGAATGGCTACAAGACCATCGCCAAGCAGCTTGGTGAGAGGGTGACAACAGTTGGTGCGATTATTGGCAAATGGAAGAAACAGAAAATAACTGTCACTCTCCCTCAGTCTGGGGCTCCATGGAAGATCTCACCTCGTGGAGGTTCAATGATGATGGAGAACGGTGAGGAATCAGCCCAGAACTACACAGGAGAATCTTCTCAATGATCTCAAGGCAGCTGGGACCATCGTCACCAAGAAAACAATTGGTAACACATTACGGACTGAAATCCTGCAGCGCCCGCAAGGTCCCCCTGCTCAGGAAATCACATGTACGGCCCGTCTGAAGTTTGCTAATGAACATCTGAATGATTCGGAGGAGAACTGGGTGAAAGTATTGTGGTCAGATGAGACCAAAATCGAGCTCCTTAGCATCAACTCAACTCGCCGTGTTTGGAGGAGGAGGAATGCTGCCTATGACCCCAAGAACACCATCCCCCACCGTCATACATGGAGGTGGAAACATTATGCTTTGGGGGTGTTTTTCTGCTAAGGGGACAACTTCATCGCATCAAAGGGACGATGGACGGGGCCATGTACCATCAAATCTTGGGTGAGAACCTCCTTCCCTCAACCAGGGCATTGGAAATGGGTCATGAATGGGTATTCCAGCATGACAATGACTCAATACACACGGCCAAGGCATTAAAGGAGTGGCTCAAGAAGAAGCACATTATGGTCCTGGAGTGGCACAGCCAATCTCCAGACCTTAATCCCATAGAGCTGAAGGTTCGAGTTACCAAGTGTCAGTCTCGAAACCTTAATGGGATCTGCAAAGAGGAGTGGGACCAAATCCCTACGGAGATGAGTGCAAACCTGGTGGTCAACAAGAAATGTCTGATCTCTGCGATTGCCAACAAGGGTTTCTCCACCAACTACTAAGTCATGATTTTGTCTTTTTTGTCAACCTAATCCAGGCATTTAACCCATCAAGTGGATCTGTCATAGGTATATTTTAAAGGGGAACTTCAGCCTGACAATGGCCAAGCTCTGCCCCCCCAGGCTGTGCCATTATTGTGTGAGCGCAGATGCACCCACGGGGCTCAGCCCAGCCTTCAGGTCCAACGAGAGCCCATCAGTGCATCTGCGCATGTGCAGAAGGTTTCAATGCATGTGCAAACACAGGGTAGGCTTCACACCAGTCTTTAGGTGTGCATGGGGAGCCTCGAAAAGCAGAATAAAATAGATTGTTAAAAAAAGTCCATTAGAAAAACAGGGAGCAAACCAAACTGTACGGCTAGTAATATGCAAATCCTGACTTTTTGTCAGAAGTCAGCAACTTAACCTCCACCTCTATCTTTAGCCCCTCCCCTAGTGCAGAGAACAGTGACATGACAGGGCAAACTGCTATTGACAGCCTGGCGACAGGCGACACCCCATGGGAGGGGGGGGGGATACCGGGGTCTCCAGGGACAGACCAAGGCCAAGTCTGTGTTCCAGGATTTGACGTGGCTTCCCCGTTTATAAGTTTATAGCTCGGTTTTGGCAGCGGGTTCAGTAAATATTGGCAGAGGAATGGGCGGCTTTAAACTAATATTTGTCATGAAGGAGAAAACTATTACAATGAATTCTGAATGATGACATCATTAGGATGCCAGAATGACCCCCAAAAATAAAACAAACACACAAATCTGTCTGTGCCGCATCCCAATTCGGATATTATCGCCATACAATTCACCTATGACAGGCTGAGCTCTGTGATATGCAGCCAGCTCTATAGGATATGGCATCCCCGGCATCTCTGCAGGCTCAGCACTGGTAGTGCATGAAGGGGGCAGCACTGGGACCGGCCTGCAGGTGGCAGCACCCACTCCCTATATTCTCTGCCTTGCACACAATATCTTCAGGACAGACAAAGATACAAAGATGCAAAAAAAGAATACAATGTAATCAGCACATCTGTATCTATGTAGAAATGGTGAAAATTGTGGTGGCGCCTCACGCTGGTGGTTGGTGTCAGTAGCGTATCAGACCCGGCAGAAAAGAGAGCAATGGCCGAATGATCCCCTACTGACTCCGGTCACCTCCGTGAGACGCTACTACAGTTTTCACAGTCTGTTTATTTTCTGACGTTAATTACTATTTGTATTATTTCATCAATACTAAAGCAGACCTTTTCATTGCCGCACGTACACCTGAGCCACGGCGCCGCCTTCACGACACCTTCACACCCGAGCCACGACGACGCCTTCACACCTGAGCGACCCCGCCACCTTCATACCTGAGCGACTCCACCACCTTCACGCCTCTGCCATGGGGCCGCCTTCACACCCGAGCCACAACCCGCCTTCACACCCGAGCCACGACGACCCCTTCACACCCGAGCCACGGCGACCCCTTCACACCCGAGCCACTGCGACGCCTTCACACCCAAACCACGGTGCTGCCTTCACACCCGAGCCACGAGGGCGCCTTCATGCCCGAGCCACGACGACGCCTTCACGACGCCTTCACACCCGAGCCACGACGGCGCCTTCACACCCGAGCCACGACGGCGCCTTCACACCCGAGCCACGGTGCCGCCTTCACACCTGAGCCACGGCGACGCCTTCACACCCGAGCCACGGTGCCGCCTTCACACCCGAGCCACAATGTCTTGCTTTGCAACAAATCAAAGCGTTTGAGGTGCCATTAAGAAATAATGGTACCACGAGTGTGTCACGCTTTTTGCAACGATTCTGGACACATGGGCGGAGTTACAAAGATTTTGCACGCAATTCCAATACACTAAACTGTGAACGGGAGCTAAAGAACAGCAACCGCCTTCCCCCCCACCACCGGATCCCCTCCTTCATTTATTTTTTTTGTATTGTGTTTTTGTGCTCAATGAGAATGGTGTGCCCCCCGATTCTGCACATGCACAAATGTGCTGTGAACACATCATAAGATGCAAAGACACGGCGAGAATGGAAATTCCAACACCGCAAAGTCTGCACATGCCTAAAAACTATCCCACGCATGCGCAGAATCCGGGACCGGAAGGCACACACAGACTAGAAAAGATGGCAGCCCTGTTGGGGGGGGGGGGGGATATATGAGTTGTTAAAACCCAAGTGGACGGAAGTTCCTATTAAAGCAAACCACATTCTATATTCTTTTATTTAAAGAGGCTGTAAACCTCAGATATGAAATATTACAAAGCATATCCCTCTATGGTGTGTACTTGTCTCAGTCCAGAGCCCCAAGGGTCATTTCTGTCTGCTGTATCCTTCCTCTGCTATCTGCACCAATCACTTCTAACAAGTTTTCCTGACACCAAGAGATAAAAGGGTGACAGGGAAGGGATCTCCAACACACAGCCTGTGATTGATAGCCTCAGCTTTGCTCCTGTGTGCTGTGTGAAAGGGGGGGGGTGCCTTCCCTCCAATCAGCTCTCAGAATTCTTCTCACTGAGCCCTGCAGAGTGTAACATCAGCTTCCAGCCCCCTGCTTTCTGACAGCTCAGACAAGCTGTATAAATTCTGTACTTTGATTGGATGTAGAGGAGTGGGGGCAGCAGATAAAAAGGTACAACTTATGTAGGAGGATTTGTTTCATCTCTGAGTATTACCCAAGGCCAGTCACTTCACTGGGGATAAGGAGGGTTTACAACCACCTTCTCTGCAACCTACAGATCACCCCAATGTACCGGCTGGAGGTCCAATAAGCACAGTTGCACTTCCGTCTTGCAGCACTGGGGTGCCCGGTTCAAATCCCGCTCAGGACATTATCTGCATGGAGTTTGCATGTTCTCTTGCTGGTTTTCTCCTACACTCCAAAGGGACGTTAGATTGCAAGTTCCTTGTAGATAAGGATTGTATGTACGACGGTTCCCTTGAGACCTGAAAACCATTTTAACCACTCGAAGCCCCGCCTTTTTCTGACACTTTTTGTGTACAGGTTTAAATCAGTATTTTTTTGCTAGCAAATTACTTATAACCCCCAAACATTATTTTTATTTTATTTATTTTTTTTTTTTTTTTAAGCCAAGACCCTAGGGAATAAAATGGTGATTGTTGCAATTTTTTATGTCACACGGTATTTGCACAGCATTTTTTCAAGTGCAATTTAAAAAAAAAATAAAAATAATAATTTTAATAAATTAAAAAAAAAAAACAACATATACTCAAATTTTTTTTGTAAATTGTGAAATATGATGATGTTACGCCAAGTAAATAGATGCCAAACATGTCACGCTTTATAATTGCGTACGCTCATAGAATTGCAACAAATTACGATACATAAAAATATAAAATATAACATTTTTATAACGCTTTTACAGGTTACCAGTTTAGAGTTACAGAGGAGGTCTAGCAGTAGAATTATTGCTCTCACTCTGGCGTTTGCGGGGATACCTCACATGTGTGGTGCGAACACCGTTTAGGTGTATGAGTTCGCTTGTGCGCGTGAGCACAGAGGGATGGGGGTGCTTTACATTTTTTTTTTTTTATACTGTCCCTTTAATTTTTTTTTTTTTATACTGTCCCTTTAATTTTATTTTATTTTTATACTGTCCCTTTAATTTTTTTTTTTTATACTGTCCCTTTAATTTTATTTTATTTTTATACTGTCCCTTTAATTTTTTTTTTATACTGTCCCTTTAATTTTATTTTATTTTTATACTGTCCCTTTAATTTTATTTTTATACTGTCCCTTTAATTTTATTTTTTTATTTTTATACTGTCCCTTTAATTTTATTTTTATACTGTCCCTTTAATTTTATTTTTATACTGTCCCTTTAATTTTATTTTTTTGTTTTTATACTGTCCCTTTAATTTTATTTTTTTTGTTTTTATACTGTCCCTTTAATTTTATTTTTTTGTTTTTATACTGTCCCTTTAATTTTATTTTTTTGTTTTTATACTGTCCCTTTAATTTTAATTTTTTTTCTCTCTTTTATTCCTATTACAAGAAATGTACACATCACTGGTAAAATAAATAAGTATGACAGATTTTTTTATGGAGAGTTCTGGGGTAAAAAAGACCTCAAATCTCCTTTTTATTTTTCCAAACAAAAAAAAAAAAATATTTGATATTTTGCTTAAAAAATAAAAAAATTAAAATTACTTCCAGCCTGGACGGGAAATGATATCATGACGTCGCTCCGATCCTCCAAGGCCATAGAGGCGATCAAGGAATTTCTACTCTTTGATCCCCTATGGGAGCAGCCAGCCGCACCGTCTGATTGCGGCCCCCATTGCCAAGCGCTTATAGACAGGAAGTGGCAACAAAGAGGCTGCAGGAGATCAGCAGCACTGAAATCTGACAAAAGAGGGGGAAAAAAAGAGGAATTTAATAAAAACAAACAAACAATCGATACACCGTGCCCAGAGAAAACCTCATCCAGTTGGGGTTTCCATTCACTTTATCCTGAAAAGCAAACCCAGACGCGGGTGGTGAGTTCGCTCACCGCAGACCTTTCCCCGCTGCAGGTGGGGTGAGACTCTGTACAGCAGATGCTGCTCTTGCGGTTCCCTAGGTAACAGAACAACACTGAGCCGATGATGAGTTATGAGGGAGAAGTGGCTCCTCGTCAGGAAGGCGACATCTTGACACAGACACATCTGCCGGAGGAGGACCCCGCCTCGCCCACGCCGATTATTACCCCAAAATGTTCCCGGAAATATGCCGCAGGGAGTATCCGGGGTGCAGCTTTAGGAAGACCTTGTACTGATCCAGAGGGGATGAATAGTAATAAAATAAACGACAACAACATCAACGACAACCAAAGAGCCAAAACTCCCATCCTATTAATAGAACTATTAATAAACAGCAGTCAGTAGAGTCAGCACAGGGCTTGACGTATCTGCATTAGAGTCCGGGAACCCTGGAACTCATGCCATTCTAACATGCAAATCTCAACTTGAGCACAGGCCCACCCACCCCTTGCTGTAGGTTGGCCCGGGATGTCTGTGCAGATGCAGGACACGTGCAGGCTCTTGTAGTAACCTTGCTTCAAATCAAGGCTTTTATGACAGGTTCACTTTAATTAGTTACCACTTAATACATGACGCAAATTAGTAAAGTTTTATGAAGTTTATTCTAAGCCCAAACTTTTTTTTTTTTTTCTACTTTTGGATAAAAGTAAAAAAGGGTTAGGACCGGGCCATGGCAGAAGAGGCACCCGCCTGGGACACCCTGCTGAGGAGGGCACGGCTGGGGAGCCTCTCCTGCTTTGCATCTCTCGCCCATTTCCTGAACTGTACAGGACTGAGATGCCACATGGACAGTCCAATCCAACAAGAGTGTAACGGGAGGGAGAGCAGAGCGCATCAAGAGGGCAGAGGGAGAGCAGAGGGAGAGCATAGAACGAGGGCGAGTGGAGAACAAGGGCGAGCAAGCGCAGAGGGAGGAGCGAGGGCAGAGAGCAGAGGGAGGAGCGAGGGCAGAGAGCAGAGGGAGGAGCGAGGGCAGAGGGAGGGCAGAGCGCAGAGGGAGGAGCGAGGGCAGAGCGAGGGCAGAGCGCAGAGCGAGGGCAGAGCGCAGAGGGAGGGCAGAGCGCAGAGGGAGGGCAGAGAGAGGGCAAAGCGCACCGGGAGGGCAGAGGGAGGGCAGAGCGCACCGGGAGGGCAGAGGGAGGGCAGAGCGCACCGGGAGGGCAGAGCGCAGTGGGAGGGCAGTGGGAGGGCAGAGCGCACTGGGAGGGCAGTGGGAGGGCAGAGCGCACCCGGAGGGCAAAGGGAGGGGCAGAGCACACCCGGGAGGGCAGAGCGCCCCCAGAGGGCAAAGGGAGGGGCAGAGCGCACCCAGAGGGCAGAGCAAACCTGGAGGGCAGAGCAGCTCCCCTGTGTAACCAGTGGGACTCTGCTACAATTTTAGTTCATTCTCATTATTTTATTAACTCCTCCATTCCCTTCATTTAGCATTTTTCAAACTTGTTTTACATTTTGTAGCCTTCAAATAAAAAAATGGGGGGGGGGGGTGCACTTTGGCATTTTCGCCTTGGTGGCAGAGGACCTTGTCCCGATACTGGAACTCCTCTCAGGTGTTGGGAGATTCCTGTCCTGAAGATAGAACAGTGAAGATTTCCCTCTATGGCTGCTCACCAGAACACTGAGCCGATGATGAGTTATGAGGGAGAAGTGGCTCCTCGTAAGGAAGTCGACATCTTGAAACAGACGCATCTGCTGGAAGGGGGCCCCGACTCGCCCACTCAGATTATTACCCCAGACTCCAGACTCCAAAATGTTGCTGGAACCCGCACATCTACAAAGGCGGACACAACACTCACCACACCGCGCACACTGCGTACTGTGGAGCTCCGCATTGCTAAAAAAAACATCAAACAGTTTTTGCCTCTGTTGTGGTGGGTTGTACTGGATAAGTTGCGTTTCTGTGCCGTGACGCACCGTAATGGATCACTTCGGGGTGAATGGATCTGGAGCTAAAAACAGTGGAGGAAGCTTTTTATAAAACAACCAAAGCCATTTTTAATTTTTCTGCTCCACTAAATAAAAAAAAAGGTGGAGAGGTAATAAGTTATTGTCCTTCAAAGGCGGCGCCCAAAGCCAAAAACCTGAGCCGGCAGAATTGCGTCACAACAGTCTCCATACACTGCACATACATTCAATGTGGGGGGGGGGGGGGGGGCTTCCGCTTCTACATGGGTTAACACTGATGTCACACACAATGTAATGACATCACATATTCTACACCCCATGTGACCCCACCTTCTGTTCCTTCATAGGGATTTGAAGTCCACATAAAGGAAAGTATAATTATGGTGTCCCCAAAAAGAATTACGGATATTACAGTTAGTTTTATAGAAATCAGCGAAGGTGAGATCTCATTGATTGCCCATTCCCAAATACTGAAATGGGGCAAAAGGGAGCTGAAGAAGGAAGCAATATCGGAAGACAGGAGGAGGGAACATAAGAGACAGACCCACAAAAACAGCCTCAATATTCCCCGGAGGGAGAATCTGCCATGAGATACACCTTCCCCCCCTCCCTACAGTCACTGTAATGGGCCCTAAATAGGAGTAACAGGGTTACCATCGATCGAGGTCAGCCGGATACATTATACATAATATATAGAGTGGATGTGCTTTATGCATGGAATAACGAGAGAGAGATGAACCAATCAGGAGGCTTCATGCCAGCCATGAGGGCCAGGATATCCAAACCATGCAGAACCTTCAGTGCCATCAGGAGAGCGCCGTACCACCCCAAGCCACCAATAACCATCTGGCTTAAAATCTTTGCCCATGTATTCTTCCCAATCCTTTATGGCGGTGAAGTTTGGGGCCCGTTCCCCTACCCAGATCAAATCCAAACGATTTTATCAGGCGGCCTTGTTGGGAGTTTGAGTGGACAAGGTGCTGAGTTGTTGCCGGCCGCATGGCTTGGACTGGTCCTTATTGGTCAGCAGGGCCTTAAGGTGGTATGAGTTGGGACTGCTGTGTTTTGGGTGGTCTCAGTATGATAGCGCCCCCTTCTGTACTGCGATAAGTTAGGGGAATCTGCCCAGCTCAGACCGGCAAGCACTGTTTGAGATGCCCTGATGGCCTTCCACTCATCCTCATCAGACAGGGGATCCCAGGAAAAGCAGATCGGCGTGGGTAAGGGATCCCAGGAAAAGCAGATCGGCGTGGGGAAGGGATCCCAGGAAAAGCAGATCGGCGTGGGTAAGGGATCCCAGGAAAAGCAGATCGGCGTGGGTAAGGGATCCCAGGATGAGCGGACCGGCGTGGGGAAGGGATCCCAGGATGAGCGGATCGGGTTGGGGAGGGGATCCCAGGATGAGCAAATCGGCGTGGGGAGGGGAGCCCAGAATGAGCAGATCGGCTTGGGGAGGGGATCCCAGGATGAGCGGACCGGCGTGGGGAGGGGATCCCAGGATGAGCGGACCGGCGTGGGGAGGGGATTGGGGAGGGGATCCCAGGATGAGCGGACCGGCGTGGGGAGGGGATCCCAGGATGAGCGGACCGGCGTGGGGAGGGGATCCCAGGATGAGCGGACCGGCGTGGGGAGGGGATCCCAGGATGAGCGGACCGGCGTGGGGAAGGGATCCCAGGATGAGCAAATCAGCGTGGGGAGGGGATCCCAGAATGAGCAGATCGGCTTGGGGAGGGGATCCCAGAATGAGTGGATTGGCGTGGGGAGGGGATCCTAGGATGAGTGGATTGGCGTGGGGAGGGGATCATAGGATGAGTGGATTGGCGTGGGGAGGGGATCCTAGGATGAGTGGATTGGCATGGGGAGGGGGGGATCCCAGGATGAGCAGATCAGTAGGGGGGGGGATCACAGTATGAGCAGATCAGTATGGGGGGGGGATCACCGTATGAGCAGATCACTCCTCTCCACTCAACCTGTGATTCCTCCCCCCCATACTGATCCACTCATACGGTGATCTCTCCCCCCCCACAAACGGATCAGCTCATACTGTGACCCCCCCCCTCACTGATCCAATCGTATGGTGATCCCCCCACATACTGATCCACTCATATGGTGATCCCCCCACATACTGATCCACTCATATGGTGATCCCCCCACATACTGATCCGCTCATATTGTGATTCCTTTCCCACCCCCATACTGATCTGCTGATCCTGTGATCCCCTCTCAATGCCAGGCGCTCTTTGCACCAGATTTACCCAGAACTCCTTATATTACCCTATCACAGAATAGAATGTTACCATATAATATTTATAGAGCTGTGGCCCCTGACCGGGCCCTCGGCCCCACACTTCCTAGAACAGAAGATGGTGATCAGAACTAGGAGACAAAGAGAGCGAAGATGAACTGGGAGCGCTGACATCAGTATGTAGTGACGCCGATCTCTATTTGCCGCCAGTTGCTAGGATCCCGTATAGCCGTTTTACCTTGACGCCAGAGACTGCAAACACTCAGATGAACGTTCCGGAGAGAAAACCCTGAAGAGCGCGCGGCCGACCCCACCGCCTGGAAAACACAAATATCACCTCCATTGTATAGACCTGTCCACCATAGAAGAATTCCATCATAAGAGGAACGCAACTTCTATGCTGGAGATCCATGAATACACAATGGGCACAAGACAGACAGCACCCCAAAACCATCCAGAAAAATGGCCACCCCACCCCAAACACTTCCCGGGTCTGTACACCCGCTGTGCCCATTATGAGGGGTTCCCACCATCCCTGTGCTGAGTTCCTGGGTCTGTACACCTGCTGTGCCCATTATGAGGGGCTCCCACCATCACTGTACTGAGTTCCTGAGTCTGTACACCCGATGTGCCCATTATGAGGGGTTCCCACCATCCCTGTGCTGAGTTCCTGGGTCTGTACACCCGCTGTGCCCATTATGAGGGGCTCCCACCATCCCTGTGCTGAGTTCCTGAGTCTGTACACCCGATGTGCCCATTATGAGGGGTTCCCACCATCCCTGTGCTGAGTTCCTGGGTCTGTACACCCGCTGTGCCCATTATGAGGGGTTCCCACCATCCCTGTGCTGAGTTCCTGGGTCTGTACCCCCGCTGTGTCCATTATGAGGGGTTCCCACCATCCCTGTGCTGAGTTCCCGGGTCTGTACACCTGCTGTGCCCATTATGAGGGGTTCCCACCATCCCTGTGCTGAGTTCCTGGGTCTGTACACCCGCTGTGTCCATTATGAGGGGTTCCCACCATCCCTGTGCTGAGTTCCTGGGTCTGTACACCTGCTGTGCCCAATATGAGGGGTTCCCACCACCCAGCCAGGAAATGGGGCGGGTTCTCTCTAACTGGCTGCAGCTTTTAATGCACAGTGTGCAGTGAAATCAGAGGAAGCCGGTATAGTCCAGGAGAGGAGTTGGTACAACTGGGTAATATTGAAGGGAAGGCAGATTTAATAACAGCCCGTGTTATATAATATATATATACTGTATATATATATATATATATATATATATATATATATAAATAATACAAAGCTCGCTCCTGTCTCAATGTGCAATGCAGATCACTTTACTGATGGATTTAATTCACACTCCGATCACCAATCCGATTATGCAATAAACCGCTCCGTCTGAGCACTGCGATAAGAAAGGAACCCGATAGCGCGATCCGCATCGGATACAGAAACATCGAAGAAAAAGAGACAAAATGATGCGGCGTCATCGAAACTGCAAACCCAATCAAAGCAGAAATTGCTGGAAAGGCAAAAATGGATCAAAATCAGCCAGTCAGGAAGTCTTTGTGTTGAAGGACTCGTTCACGCCAGGGGTGGTGAGGGAATGCGCAATGCATGAAAAATGGCGCGTTTTCCCACACAGCACAAAAACGTACCACCCTTTTGCAGACACACGCGGGTGTCACTAATGCCTAACGGCACCCCGCACATCTAGCGAATGCTTAGAATGCGTTTTGGAGTAGCGTGAAAAAAAATGCAAGGGCACCTTTTTTACGCGTTTCTTGCGCATAGGGTAACCCATTGAAATAAATGGGCTGCCCTAAGCCCCCGTTCACATGCAGGCGACGCTACCTCGCACCGCGACCTCGGAGCGGCCGCCACGGACTTCATAGCAATGAAGTCTATGGCGGTCGCCTCCTGGTCGCCCCAAAGAAGCTCCGGACCCTTTTTCTAGGTCAGAGCGACTTGTGTCGCTCCTATTAGAACGGGTCCGCAGCTTCCCTATGGGAGGCGACCTGCGGCGACCTGTGAGGCGACCAGGTCACCTCACAGGTCGCCTTAGTGTGAACAGGGGCTCAAACACAACGCGTAGGAATGCGTAAAAAAGAAGGTTTGCGCACGGATGGACCTCCTGAGCCCTAAAATGAAGCGGCCAGTGAATATAGATCTGAAATAAAGTGCAGCAAGTTACAATGTGTCAGTGCCCCCCTTCTGGATATCACAGGACTCCCCCTGACAATGCATTCATCTGCTTTTCTCTACAGAAGGACGGCGCCATCTTTGTTCAGGCATCATCCAGGTTCACCATCTGTATTTCTAAACTGAGGTGCCGGCTCAGAGATGAGACAATGTAAACGGCTGCAGCAGAGAAGCATTTCCTCAGTCTCTTCCCTCCCCCAGTCATCAGACTAGAACAATGTAACATTGTGAGAGGCTGCAGAAAGGGCTGTACTGCGTGAAGACATTTGTGAACACCACCAGAAACTGCACAGGCACCAGGATTTACATGATTGTGTCATCTCTGAGCCGATATCTCCGTCCAGGAAGTAGATGGTGACCCTGGATGATGCCTGAACAAGTATGGTGCTGCACTTCCAGAAAAACAGATGAAGGTAGCAGGTGAAGACACCATGTCATCCCTGAGTCCAAGAAGTATTAATCCTGGATGATGCCTGAACAAGTTTGGTGCAGTACTTGGATAATAGCAGATGAAGGCACTGGGTCATCTCTGAGACGGAATTATATATTAATCCTGGATGATGCCTGAACAAGTATGGCGCAATATGAATAGCAGATGAAGGCACTGCGTCATCTCTGAGCCGGCATCCCAGTCCAGGAAGTAGATGGTGACTCGGGATGATGCCTGAACAAATATGGTGCTGTACTTAGAGAAAAGCAGATGAAAGTAGCAGTTGAAGGCCATTTGTCATCCCTGAGCCAGCATCTCAGTCCAGGAAGTATATATTAATCCTGGATGATGGCTAAATAAATATGGTGTCGTGCTTCGAGAATAGCAGATGAAGGCACTTTGTGATCTCTGAGCCGGCATCTCAGTCCAGAAAGTATATGTTAATCCTGGATGATGCCTGAACAAATATGGTGCTGTACTTCAAATAGCAGATAAAGGCATTTTGTGATCTCTGAGCCAGCATCTCAATCCAGGAAGTCGATGGTGACCTGGGATGATGCCTGAACAAGTATGGTACCGCACTTTGAGAAAAGCAGATGAAGGTAGCAGGTGAAGACACCATGTCATCTATGAGCCAGTATCTCAGTCCAGGAAGTATTAGTCCTGGAAGATGCCTGAACAAGTATGGTGCTGTACTTTGAGAATAGCAGATGAGGGCACTGGGTCATCTCTGAGCCAGCATCTCAGTCCAGGAAGTAGATGGTGACCTGGGATGATGCCTGAACAAATATGGTGCTGTACTTCGACCAGGTGAAGGCACCATGTCATCCCTGAGGCAGCATATCAGTCCAGAAAGTATTTAGTGATCCTGGATGATGCCCGAACAAATGTGATGTCGCGCTTCTGTATAGAGAAGTAGAGGAAGGTAATGATTGGGGGGGGTCCTGTGACCTGTGATAAATACATGGTATTGATTGATGGAAAACATGCAAACTAACTGGGGGGGGGGGGGCTCAGAAACAATGCATGAAACTGCATGAAATTGCATGAAACTGCATGAAATCGCATGAGATTGCATGAAAAACGCAAGGACGAGGAACCAACCATTTTATTTCCATGATTCGGATGCGACTTCTCGGAGTCAGAGCAGATCTATAACAACAGATTTCTTTGTGTAAACCTCCTAAAGTGCTCTTTAATGTGGGAGGTGAAATAAATCTCTCACACAATGTATGTACGTGGGGTTGGGCAGCGCTGCGTTACAGCCGATAATTACACCATGACATCATTAATTTAATTACAAAGGTTTCCTAATAGGGAAAGAAAATAACAGTCTGGAGAAACTTTTATCTTCAGCCGTCACGGGCGACTCCCAACACAGATGAATGCTTAAAAAAACAAAAAAAACAGCATGACTGCAAAAAGCTGCAATACCGCTGATGACCTGACAACATACAGGGGGCGCTACTGTATGAATATTACAACCACAAGAATGACAAAGGATCTTTGCTTGAGGGGATCGGAGCTGCAATTAGTGCACTTGCAACAAAAACAGGTTACAAAGTATTGTCTGTGATACGATTATTATTTGCAGGACAAGCTTTCGGGACGTACCCACACCTTCTTTTAAGTGGTCAAAGAATCCTTGTGGTCAGTTACACCGTGTATTTGTGTTCTCTTTGTATTGCTGGACAAAATGTGGACAATTTCAAGGGGTATGAATACTTTTCAAGGCATGGTAAATAGATAAATCCAACAAAAAATAGTACACCATCTGATTGGAAAATATCGTCGATATATCTCATATACAACAAAAGGTAAGAATACTCATCAACTAAGACAATGGATTAAAATAACCCGACACTCAACATAAAAACTAATAACGGGATGTAAATAATAATCAGGAAAAGCAAGCGCTGAGAACAACGCAACTGATAAAAATAGAGCTAAACTGATGCAGCCCCCAGGATGCTGAAATGTATCGGGAACCATAAAGTAATTATTAGAGATAAGAACTATAAAAAGCCAAAACTGAAACCGTCAGAGCCAACGAATCACAACGCAGCCTCAGAAATAATAGGACTGAAAGAATGATGGAGATATTATTTATAGAGATGATGATGGTTACTTTGTTATGATAGGATTTCCTCTATGTCAGGGGTCTTCAAACTATGGCCCTCCAGTTGTTCAGGAACTACAATTCCCATCAGCCTAGTCATGTCTGTGAATGTCAGAGTTTTACAATGCCTCATGGGATGTGTAGTTCTGTAACAGCTGGAGGGCCGTAGTTTGAGGATCCCTGCTCTATGTGGTTGGATACAATGTGTATCATTTATTATGTTTAGATTATACACTGCTCAAAAACATTGAGCCCCGGTTCACACTAGGGCGACCTGTGAGGCGACCTGGTCGCCTCACAGGTCGCCTCCCATAGGGAAGCTGCGGACCCGTTCTAGTAGGAGCGACACAAGTCGCTCCGACCTAGAAAAAGGGTCCGGAGCTTCTTTGGGGCGACCAGGAGGCGACCGCCATAGACTTCAATGTTATGAAGTCTGTGGCGGCCGCTCCGAGGTCGCGGCGCGCTGCTCGCACCGCGATCTCGGAGGTCGCCCCGGGAAGTAGTGTCGCGGTAGTGTGAACCGGCGCTGAAGGAACACTGTTAAATCAGAGTATAGCATCAAGTCAAGTCAATTCCTGGGATAATAATCTGCTCAGTTAAGTAGCAGAGGGGGTTAATAATCAGTTTCAGCTGCTTTTGGGTTAATGAAATTACCAACAGGTGCACTAGATGGGCAACAATGAGACGACCTCCAAAACAGGAATGGTTTTACAGGTGGAGGCCACTGACCGTTTCTCCTACTAATCTTTTCTGACTGTTTTGGCTAAGGTCAGTGTAACTACTGGTAGCATGAGGCCATACCTCGTTCCTACAGAGGTTGTACAGGCAGTCCAACTCCTCCAGGATGGCACATCAATACATGCCATTGCCAGGTTTGCTGTCTCCCATCACCGTCTCAGGAGCATGGAGGAGATTCCAGGAGACAGGCAGTTACTCTAGGAGAGCTGGACAGGGCCATATAAGGTCCTTAACCCTTCAGCAGGACCGGTATCTGCTCCTTTGTGCAAGGAGGAACAGGATGAGCGCTGCCAGAGCCCTACAAAATGACCTCCAGCAGGACACTGGGGTGAATGTCTCTGACCAAACAATCAAAAACAGACTTCATGAGGGTGGCCTGAGAGCCCGACGTCCTCTAGTAGGCTCTGTGCTCACTGCCTGGCACCGTGGAGCTCGATTGGCATTTGCCATTGAACACCAGAATTGGCAGCTCCACCACTGGCACCCTGTGCTTTTCACAGATGAGAGGAGGTTCACCCTGAGCACATGTGACAGACGGGAAAGGGTCTGGAGAAGCCGTGGAGAACGTTATGCTGCCTTTAACATTGTTCAGTATGACCGGTTTGGTGGTGGGATCCTTTCCTTCCTAACACATGACCCAGTCCATACCAGTATAGATTATCCAGCATGAGATTTTTCCTCATTGAGCCGTGTATAATAGTAGGATGCACACACCTGTTAGACAATGTAAAAAAGCCGCATATACATAACTTGAAGAACATAAAATATAAATTATAATATATGGGGCTCCATTCACACCATTGGAACATGCATGCGTTTACATGCATTTATACAGGTCGCATATATGGCATTTTTATTAATTCATTTCACCCCTCAACAGTTTGAAAAATCGTGCTGCATCAAAACACACAGTGCTACAACGCCATGCGTTTTGGCACACGTTTTCAGATTTGTGGGGGCGCCACTAAGGCTAGGTCCAAATTTGTGTGCTGTAGGAATGTGTACGAAAAAAAAAAAAAATCGCCCCTTTTGCAGGTGAGCAGCCGTGCCATTCTTGATGCTGCAGCACCCTGCGTTTCAGTACAGCGTGTTTGTTTAAAGGGGTCGGTGACTTCCTTTGAGTGTTTCTCGTTCCTTAGGCAGTCTATTGAAATGAATGGGCTGCCCTACACATTGAGACACATACCTGCTTCAAAAGGGCAACGCGTTTCTGTGCATTGAGGGAATGAACACAATTTTACATGCATTTCTGCAACATACAAATGTGAACCAAGCCTAAATATGAAACCAGAAATTCAGTAAAGTGGAAGCTGGCAGGGTTTGATATTATTGGAAAAATATATCGGTATACACGAATGGAATTTCAAACAGTAGCAGCTCGCTTGTGGACTGTCCCTCTCGAATTGATACTTTTTATAGAGCCATATGAAGAAGAGATGGGGGCTGTCCTTCCTCTGATCCATCAGGAGGTCTTATTACATTCTGTACAGCATATATGTGAACTGTAGAAGTCCTGCAATCAGCAAATGCTGGAGCGCCAACTACTGGCTGAACATGGTAAATATGAAATAAGACTCTGGAGCGCCAACTACTGGCTGGACATGGTAAATATGAAATAAGACTCTGGAGCGCCAACTACTGGCTGAACATGGTAAATATGAAATAAGACTCTGGAGCGCCAACTACTGGCTGAACATGGTAAATATGAAATAAGACTCTGGAGCGCCAACTACTGGCTGAACATGGTAAATATGAAAGATTTATTTGCCAAATGAATCAAAGAAAAAAATAGCATTCCCCTTTTTACAGAAAGTATGACCAAAGCACACTTTGCATTCTCTTTCATTGATCATGGCATTTTTTTTTCAGTGCCGGAAATATATAGCGAGTCTCCTGCGGTATCAATAAGATCGAGTTATATCGATATTGATAAGATAACAGATGGCTTGTCGAATTTTTATTCACCAAAATATCAAGACTCGAGGCGCGCAGGGGCGCCCTTGGGAGACTCGAGGCGCGCAGGGGCGCCCTTGGGAGACTCGAGGCGCGCAGGGGCGCCCTTGGGAGACTCGAGGCGCGCAGGGGCGCCCTTGGGAGACTCGAGGCGCGCAGGGGCGCCCTTGGGAGACTCGAGGCGCGCAGGGGCGCCCTTGGGAGACTCGAGGCGCGCAGGGGCGCCCTTGGGAGACTCGAGGCGCGCAGGGGCGCCCTTGGGAGACTCGAGGCGCGCAGGGGCGCCCTTGGGAGACTCGAGGCGCGCAGGGGCGCCCTTGGGAGACTGGAGGGGCGCCCTTGGGAGACTGGAGGGGCGCCCTTGGGAGACTGGAGGGGCGTGCTTGGGAAACTAAAGGTACACAGGAGAAGACTTAGAGACTTGGGGTGCACAGAGGGGCACTTGGAGCACACTTGAAGAGAGAGGGTGCACCTAGACATGAGGCTCACAGGGCACAGTATTAGATATGGGGCATACTTGGTGGCACTTAGGAGAAAGAGGTCACAGGAGGCACTGGCAGACTTTTTTGACCTTTTAAAGCATGACGTTCAAAGGCACTGAAAAATGTTTTAGCTGGAGTTTCACTTCAGAAGGGAATATGGCTGTCCCTCCTTTATTGGGTCCCCCATGCAGCTAACAGTCAGACTCGTATTTATGAACTCAAATATTTAGCAGCTCTGTGTAGCCACTCCTTTTCTCTACTGTGTCAGATGGAGAGAAAAAAAACTCATCAGACACAATAGAATGGACTAGGAGTAAATCCGCACAAACACATCATGTGTGAAGGTGTCAGGGTGTCAGGCACTGGGGTTGCATATTGACTGCAATAACAAAAAAAACATAAGGCAAAAAAGTGCAAAATGCAGCAAGATAAAGTGATGGCACCTTAAGGAGAGCTCCAGGTCCTCTCCATCTAAATGGCTGTATGATTTTAGGGTGGAGTCATCTACAAGTATAAAGGGGATATAAACTCCTGGAGTCCATCCACCCCGGCGGAATGATTCCTAGAAGGTGGAAATGAGTCGGGAAATCGCCGGAGCGACTTTATAGAATAGTTTGGAAATGGACATTTCCTGTGGAAAACAAAAACTCGGGACTGTTGGCGATTCGTCCAGCGAGTGGAGAACGCACGCAGTGGTAGACGTCCGCGGCTCGTATCGAGCTCAGCATGAAAATAATTCCAGGGAAGGTACGGCCGAGCGCACGCTCTTCAAATGATTGTTTTCCATCGATGTGGAGGGAGGAACGCGCACCGCCTGCAGGCATCTGTACAACGACCGCCTTTAACCCTTCAACCCCTGGCAAGGCCTGCAGCTGAAAACAACGCCGCATCTCCGGCCTCACCGGAAGGAAAGGGTTAACGGCCGCTGACATCAGCACGCCGATTCATGTGCAACAAAAGTAAACAAAACACAAAACAGAACCAACTGCCAATCCCGTTCTATGAGGAACCGCAGCGCAAGACGAGCAGAGAGCGCTCATAACTCAGAAAGGGGAAAGGGGGAGAGGAAAGAGAGACTGGGGAGGATAGAGGTAAAGGGGGGGGGAGAGGGGAGAAGGGGGGGGGAGAGGGGAGAAGGGGGGGGGAAGAGGGGAGAAGGGGGGGGAAGAGGGGAGAAGGGGGGGGGAAGAGGGGAGAAGGGGGGGGGAAGAGGGGAGAAGGGGGGGGAAGAGGGGAGAAGGGGGGGGAAGAGGGGAGAAGGGGGGGAAGAGGGGAGAAGGGGGGGGAAGAGGGGAGAAGGGGGGGGAAGAGGGGAGAAGGGGGGGGGAAGAGGGGAGAAGGGGGGGAAGAGGGGAGAAGGGGGGGGGAAGAGGGGAGAAGGGGGGGAAGAGGGGGGAAGAGGGGGGAAGAGGGGGGGGAAGGAGGGGGGGGAAGGGGGGAAGAGGGGGGAAGAGGGGGGAAGAGGGGAAGGGGGGAAGAGGGGAAGGGGGGAAGAGGGGAAGGGGGGAAGAGGGGAAGGGGGAAGGGGGGAGAGAGAGAGGGGGGGGGAGTAGAGAGAGAGAGGGGGAGTAGAGAGAGAGAGAGACGGGGAGGAGTAGAGAGAGAGACGGGGAGAGTAGAGAGAGAGAGACGGGGAGGAGTAGAGAAGAGAGAGACGGGGAGGAGTAGAGAGAGAGAGACGGGGGAGGAGTAGAGAGAGAGAGACGGGGAGGAGTAGAGAGAGAGAGACGGGAGTAGTAGAGAGAGAGAGACGGGGAGGAGTAGAGAGAGAGAGACGGGGAGGAGTAGAAAGAGAGAGACGGGGAGGAGTAGAAAGAGAGAGACGGGAGGAGTAGAAAGAGAGAGACGGGGAGGAGTAGAGAGAGAGAGACGGGGAGAAAGGGAGAGAGAGAGAAAGGGGAGAGAAGAGAGAGAGGGGGTGAAAGGGAGAGAGAGGAGAGAGAGGGGGGGGGGGAGAGAGAGAGAGAGAGAGGGGAGAAAGGGAGAGAGAGAGAGAGAGGGGGAGAAAGGGAGAGAGAGAGAGAAAGGGAGAGAGAGGGGAGAAAGGGAGAGAGAGAGGGGAGAAAGGGAGAAAGGGAGAGAGAGGGGGAGAAAGGGAAAGAGAGGGGGGAGGAGAGACAGAGGGGGAGAAAGGGAGAGAGAGAGGGGGAGAAAGGGAGAGAGAGGGGGAGAAAGGGAGAGAGAGGGGAGAAGGAGAGAGAGGGGAGAAAGGGAGAGAGAGGGGGAGGAGTAGAGAGAGAGGGGAGAAAGAGAGAGAGAGAGAGAGAGAGAAGGGGAGAAAGGAGAGAGAGGGGGAGAAAGGGAGAGAGAGGGGGAGGAGTAGAGAGAGAAGGGGGAGAAAGGGAGAGAGAGGGGGGAGAAGAGAAGGGAGAGAGAGGGGAGGAGTAGAGAGAGAGGGGAGAAAGGGGAGAGAGAGAGGGGGAGAAAGGGAGAGAGAGAGAGAGAGAGAGAGAGAGAGAGAGAGAGAGAGAGAGAGAGAGAGGGGGAGAAAGAGAGAGAGAGAGAGAGAGAGAGAGAGAGGAGAGAGAGAGAGAGAGAGAGAGAGAGAGGGGGGAGAAGGGAGAGAGAGAGAGAGAGAGAGAGGGTGAAGAGGGAGAGAGAGAGAGAGAGGGGGAGAGGGAGAGAGAGAGAGAGAGAGAGGAGGGGGGAGAAAGAGAGAGAGAGAGAGAGAGAGAGAGAGAGGAGAAAGGGAGAGAGAGAGAGAGAGAGAGGGGGAGAGAGGGAGAGAGAGAGAGAGAGAGAGGGAGGGAGAAAGAAGAGAGAGAGAGAGAGAGAGAGAAAGGGGAGAAGAGGAGAGAGAGAGAGAGGGGGAGAAGGAAGAAGAGAGAGAGAGGAGAAAGGGAGAGAGAGAGAGAGGGGGAGAAAGGGAGAGAGAGAGAGGGGGAGAAAGGGAGAGAGAGGGGACGAGAGAGAGAGGGGGGAACGAGAGAGAGAGGGGGGACGAGAGAGAGAGGGGGGAGAGAGAGAGAGGGGGGACGAGAGAGAGAGAGGGGGGACGAGAGAGAGAGAGAGGGGGGAGAGAGAGAGGGGGAGAGAGAAGGGGGAGAGAGAGCGAGGGGGAGAGAGAGAGAGGAGGAGAGAGGGGGAGAGGAGGGAGAGAGGGGGAGAGAGAGAGGGGAGAG
>NC_138777.1:2975939-3097386 GCF_965119305.1 Pelophylax lessonae
GTGGGGGACGAGAGAGGGGACAGAGGGAGATGGGGGGAGAGAGAGAGAGAGAGAGAGATGGGGAGAAGAGAGAGAGAGATGGAGGAGAGGAGAAGAAGGGGGAGAGAAGGGAAGAGAGAGCGAGAGTGGAAGAGAGCGAGGGGGGGGGGGGGAGAAAGATGTGAAAGGGGAGGAAAGGAAGAGGGGGTGTAGGGAAGAAGGAAGAGAGAGAGACGGAGAGAAAGAGGGGGGAGGAGAGAGAGAGGGGGGGAGGAGAGAGAGAGGGGGGAGGAGAGAGAGAGGGGGGAGGAGAGAGAGAGGGGGGAGGAGAGAGAGAGGGGGGAGGAGTAGAGAGAGGGGGGAGGAGTAGAGAGAGGGGGGAGGAGTAGAGAGAGAGGGGGGATGAGTAGAGAGAGAGAGAGAGAGAGAGAGAGAGAGAGGGGGGGAGGAGTAGAGCGGCGGGAGAAAGGGAGAGAGAGCGGCGGGAGAAAGGGAGAGAGAGCGGCGGGAGAAAGGGAGAGAGAGCGGCGGGAGAAAGGGAGAGAGAGCGGCGGGAGAAAGGGAGAGAGAGCGGCGGGAGAAAGGGAGAGAGAGCGGCGGGAGAAAGGGAGAGGAGAGCGGCGGGAGAAAGGGAGAGAGAGCGGCGGGAGAAAGGGAGAGAGAGCGGCGGGAG
This sequence comes from Pelophylax lessonae, assembly GCF_965119305.1. Lineage (NCBI taxonomy): Eukaryota > Metazoa > Chordata > Amphibia > Anura > Ranidae > Pelophylax > Pelophylax lessonae. The sequence goes on from NC_138777.1 coordinate 2,976,592, forward strand.
AAAGGGAGAGAGAGAGGGGGAGAAAGGGAGAGAGAGAGGGGGAGAAAGGGAGAGAGAGAGAGGGGGAAGAAGGGAGAGAGAGAAAGGGAGAGAGAGAGAGAGAAAGGGAGAGAGAGAGGGGGAGAAAGGGAGAGAGAGAGGGGGAGAAAGGGAGAGAGAGAGGGGGAGAAAGGGAGAGAGAGAGGGGGAGAAAGGGAGAGAGAGGAGGGGGAGAAAGGGAGAGGGGGAGAAAGGGAGAGAGAGAGGGGGAGAAAGGGAGAGAGAGAGGGGGAGAAAGGGAGAGAGAGAGGGGGAGAAAGGGAGAGAGAGAGGGGGAGAAAGGGAGAGAGAGAGGGGGAGAAAGGGAGAGAGAGAGGGGGGAGAAAGGGAGAGAGAGAGGGGAGAAAGGGAGAGAGAGAGGGGGAGAAAGGGAGAGAGAGAGGGGAAAGGGAGAGAGAGAGAGATGGAGGAGAGGAGAAGAAGGGGGAGAGAGCGAGAGTGGAAGAGAGCGGGGGGGGGGAAAGATGTGAAAGGGGAGGAAAGGAAGCAGGGGGTGTAGAGAAGAAGGAAGAGAGAGAGAAGGGGGAGAGAGTTGAGGACAGGGGGGGGAGGGGAGAGAGAGAGGGGAGAGATGGAGAGGGGGGAAGAGGGAGGGGGAGAGACAGACAGGTGGTGCCAGGGGAGAGAGAGAGTGGCAAAATAGAGCTGGGGGAGGGGGAGAGAGGGGAAGGGGAAAAGGGAGCATGAGACACAACTCAATTGAAATAAGCTTTATTAGCAGGACTAAATGCATGTTAGCATTGCCAAAGGGATAGTGATTGCAACTTTGTGGGGGGGTCTAGCTCTAGGGTAGTTCCTGGGGGTGATGGATGATAAAAAAAGGGCGATAGGAGAGGAGTCCATGTAAAGGAATTTTCGGGACACACTGCCTCTTCCTCTATAGGATGGTCACTGTCACATGTTGGAATGTTTTTATAGGCAGTGACAGGAGATAGAACGTGGCGGATCAATGATCCCTTTGTGCAGGATGTTGGATTACCTTCGGAGAAGAGGAAACAATCCAATGTCAATGTCATTTGAGCAACAGATATCATGATGATAAGAAATCATTACAAAGTTCCAATTCATTGTCCAATCACACGTGAGCCATCTGTGTGCTTTGTTGTCCCTCCTTTCCCGGATAATAATCCGACTACAACCCGAAACCCGAGGAGGAAATGTCATCAGAACTAACGATCAGCATTGCAGGTCTGGGCTCAGTCCCCAACAGGCCTAGATCTGTATGTAATGTAGACAGAGTGTAAGCTCCTCTGGTACAGAGACTGATGTGACTGTGGGGGGAGGGGACATTAGAGTGTAAGCTCCTCTGGTACAGAGACTGATGTGACTGTGGGGGGAGGGGACATTAGAGTGTAAGCTCCTCTGGTACAGAGACTGATGTGACTGTGGGGGAGGGGACATTAGAGTGTAAGCTCCTCTGGTACAGAGACTGATGTGACTGTGGGGGAGGGGACATTAGAGTGTAAGCTCCTCTGGTACTGCTGCCCCCCCCCCCCCACCTCCTGACTTGTGAAAAGCTCAGATCTGTATCCGCTATGGATTTTGGAGGGATATGCTGCGATAATCGGGGAGAGAAGGCGGCACGCAGTGAATGACCTATATTTGCAGACACAGGTGACACGATGTTTGCGAAGTGTAATCCGGCACAGGTACAACGAACGTCAGCAGTGTCACCCTGAGAGTCCAATCCCAATCACCGGTCACATGTCACAGCAATCTACACACGTAACAAGACTGGGGGGGGGGGGGGGGAGTTATACCAATTCCCACAAATTCCCAGCATTCCACTAAACCAAGTAACCAATCACAAACCAGCATCCAATATGTCTGATTACTGAACATCCTGTTCCCTTACAATACCGATCCATCCAGATACAATGTTGCAGATTGAAACAATGTAGAAATCGCTTTACAAGAAGAATTAAAAAAAAAAACTGTCTGCACTGCCCAGACCCACTACTACTCCCAATTTCTGGCTGAATAACAAGGCCTTGTGTCCCATAAACAGGGGGGTCCCCAACAGGCCACTGCACACAATGCACCTTCCAACTGCGGCCCCCTCCCCCGCCATAAAATGCCTTCAGCTGCTGGGAACTGATCTGCAACCTTCAGTGGTGCTGCCCAATCCTGGAGAAGGACACGTCACATGTACATTGCATCAGTCTTCTTCTGACCTAATTACACCCCGATGACAGGAACAAACCATTTCCATCTCCCATCCGACAGCCAATCAATCCCAAACACTCCAAAACAACTTCAAGCAGAACGCTGGACAAAAATAAAAAGGTTACAAATGAAAAACCCATTAAAGATAAAATAGCCGCAATATTCACCTTCAATTCAGAGATTTACCCCCCGCAGTACTTTTATATGCCACTAGATGCCCTCAGCCTGATGACCGCCATCATTCAACCCTCTTCCTCTGAGCCCATGTCATTCTGGAACCAACCCCCCCCCCCCCCAAGCCTGGACACTGAAAGGAGAAGCAGCACAGTGATGAGTTCATCTCTTTGTCACTCTGCTCTCTCCTATCAGCAAGCTTCTTGTCAACACATGACCTTACTGGTTGGCTCCTTGTACTGCTTCTTCCTCTGACACTCAAGCCCTGCTGTACAGGGACTGTGAGGGGCTGATACTAGGCATGCACTGATATACTGACTTCAATGAAAAAAAAATCGACTCCCATTGACTCCAATGCAAATTCAGCTTGGCGTCTGTTGGGCAGAGCTCGGCGCCGTTAAGGCAGAGCTCTGCGCCGGTAAGGCAGAGCTCGGCCTCGGTAAGCCAGGGCTCGGCAAGCCAGGGCTCGGCCTCGGTAAGCCAGGCCTCGGCCTCGGTAAGGCAGAGCTCGGCAAGCCAGGCCTCGGCCTCGGTAAGCCAGGCCTCGGCAAGCCAGGCCTCGGCCTCGGTAAGCCAGGCCTCGGCCTCGGTAAGGCAGAGCTCGGCAAGCCAGGCCTCGGCAAGCCAGGCCTCGGCCTCGGTAAGGCAGAGCTCGGCAAGCCAGGCCTCGGCCTCGGTAAGCCAGGCCTCGGCCTCGGTAAGGCAGAGCTCGGCAAGCCAGGCCTCGGCCTCGGTAAGCCAGGCCTCGGCCTCGGTAAGGCAGAGCTCGGCAAGCCAGGGCTCGGCCTCGGTAAGCCAGGCCTCGGCCTCGGTAAGGCAGAGCTCGGCAAGCCAGGCCTCGGTAAGCCAGGCCTCGGCCTCGGTAAGGCAGAGCTCGGCAAGCCAGGCCTCGGCCTCGGTAAGCCAGGCCTCGGCCTCGGTAAGCCAGAGCTCGGCCTCGGTAAGGCAGAGCTCGGCCTCGGTAAGGCAGAGCTCGGCCTCGGTAAGGCAGAGCTCGGCCTCGGTAAGGCAGAGCTCGGCCTCGGTAAGGCAGAGCTCGGCCTCGGTAAGGCAGAGCTCGGCCTCGGTAAGGCAGAGCTCGGCCTCGGTAAGGCAGAGCTCGGCCTCGGTAAGGCAGAGCTCGGCCTCGGTAAGGCAGAGCTCGGCCTCGGTAAGGCAGAGCTCGGCCTCGGTAAGGCAGAGCTCGGCCTCGGTAAGGCAGGGCTCGGCCTCGGTAAGCCAGGGCTCGGCCTCGGTAAGCCAGGGCTCGGCCTCGGTAAGGCAGGGCTCGGCCTCGGTAAGGCAGGGCTCGGCCTCGGTAAGGCAGAGCTTGGCGTCAGTACTTTATTTTTTTGGGGGCTTTGGTGAAATATGAGCAGGGAAAATCTGTGCCGCACAGAGTGATTAGGGTGTGCCCAGGCACACCCCCTGCGCACATGCCTATGCTCCCAGTGACAAATTTCTAAGCTCTTCCTGATGTGTTGACAAGACAGGAAGTGAAGGAAAATCTCCCCAAAGGAACATGTGTGTCAAAAACAAACAAACCGACAGGCAGGGGGGTTCAACCCTTCCTTAGGGATCCCTTATACTTGCATCTGAAGAGCGATCCACACTACAGAAGCAGCTGACAGGTGTTCAGAGGATACAGCCGCCTCCTGAATGCTTTTTATATATTTATTACATTTTTTTTTTTCACAAAACTAAATTTAGGGGCCATTTTAAAGATCAACACATGAAAAGATCCAGAATACAACTCCGCTACAAAAATAAACAGTTTATTAATTTTACATCATTAGATTTCAATGCAATAAAAATGCCGGAGGCTTCAGAACTTCCTCATTTATCAAACAAAACCCGAATTAGGAAGTTTTTTTTTTTTTAATGTCATTTTTTTAAAATCTATATATAGGGAAGTGCGGAGGGTTCCTGAAGTTTTTATTGCATTGAAATAATAATTATATAAAATGAATAAACTGTCTATTTTTACAACAGAGTTATATTCTGGATATTTGCATATATTAAATATTTAATACTGAAAAATGAATAAACTATATAGGATCTCCATATATCTACTACAATATATTATATAGGATCTCCATATATCTACTACAATATATTATATAGGATCTCCATATATCTATTATATTATATTATATAGGATCTCCATATATCTACTATTTATACTACTATTTGTGCTGCACTTTACAACGTTAGGGCAGACAGTACAGTTACAATTCAATACAGGAGGAATCTGAGGGCTATATATATATATATATATATATATATATATATATATATATATATATATATATGTTATACATACACACACACACTATATTACCAAAAGTATTGGTATTCTGTTACATTGTTTTGGTAAATCTAAGGGCGATTGCATGTTTAGGCTCCATGTACACGGGACGCTGGAAATGGCCGTTTAGGAGCAGTTGGGCGTTTTTTTCAGAAGCCCCTGAACCCATCTACATTTTATCTTATCTGTCCATGTACACCAGGTCGTTTACAGTCATTTGCAGGCAGTTGCGTTCAGGGACTGTTTTAAGAACGCAATTATTTGCGTTCGAACGTGTGTTTCCCGGCGTTTCAAACGCACAAACGCGTCCAAACGCGTCTGAACGCGATGACCCGCGTTTAGCGTTCGCGTTTTTCCATTTTAAAGGGGAATAATTTTTTTGACCTCTAGGAACGCTTCTAAACGCAAACGCTGCTAAACGCCCGCTAAACGCGGGTACAAACGCGACTGAACGGACGTTTCAAACGTCCTAAAAATTCCAGCATTCAAAGGGACTTTTAACAACGTCCCGTGTACATGGAGCCTAAGATTCAAACAGGCGTGACCAGATCAGGACGAGGATATAAATGTGTCCGATGATTATAGTAGTTAATATAAAGTTCAGCCCATAGGGGGGAGACATTTTCCCCACACACAACCCACTTCCTGTCCTCTGTGACACTGCGGGTGATCAGCACAGCACAGATCTCTTAACTTTATATACAAAGGCCCAGATTACTACACTTTAGGCCTCAGGGGGGCCGGACTGTGGCCCATGGGAATAGAAAATGGCATCAGTAAAAAGATTAGTGAAATAGTGTCCCATCATTGGTGTCAGTGGGAGGAATAGTGCCCCATCATTGGTGTCAGTGGGAGGAATAGTGTCCCATCATTGGTATCAGTGGGAGGAATAGTGTCCCATCATTGGTGTCAGTGGGAGGAATAGTGCCCCATCATTGGTATCAGTGGGAGGAATAGTGCCCCATCATTGGTATCAGTGGGAGGAATAGTGTCCCATCATTGGTGTCAGTGGGAGGAATAGTGTCCCATCATTGGTGTCAGTGGGAGGAATAGTGCCCCATCATTGGTATCAGTGGGAGGAATAGTGTCCCATCATTGGTGTCTGTGGGAGGAATAGTGTCCCATCATTGGTGTCAGTGGGAGGAATAGTGTCCCATCATTGGTGTCAGTGGGAGGAATAGTGCCCCATCATTGGTGTCAGTCTGAGGAATAGTGCCCCATCATTGGTGTCAGTCTGAGGAATAGTGTCCCATCATTAGTGTCAGTGGGAGGAATAGTGTCCCATCATTAGTGTCAGTGGGAGGAATAGTGTCCCATCATTGGTGTCAGTCTGAGGAATAGTGCCCCATCATTGGTGTCAGTGGGAGGAATAGTGTCCCATCATTGGTGTCAGTCTGAGGAAAAGTGCCCCATCATTGGTGTCAGTGGGAGGAATAGTGCCCCATCATTGGTGTCAGTGGGAGGAATAGTGCCCCATCATTGGTGTCAGTGGGAGGAATAGTGCCCCATCATTGGTGTCAGTGGGAGGAATAGTGCCCCATCATTGGTGTCAGTGGGAGGAATAGAGTCCCATCATTGGTGTCAGTGGGGGAATAGTGTCCCATAATTGGTGTCATTGGGGGGTGGGGGGGGGGAATAGGGTCCCATGGGCCGGATAAAGGAAAGAAAAGGGGTGCAGTTTGGGGATTTCAGGTCTTTCATTTACAAAAATAATTGTTGGCAGTCACCTTCCCCCAGCCTGGCATTGCACCCCCTCTGCCCGTGGTGTGACGGTGAGCCCCTATGCTGGGGGGGCGGCTCCTGATCCCCAATGACAATCGATGGTTTATCTCCGCACCTTACAGCCGGCGAGTAATAATCATATTTCACACACTCTATAAATACTTCCACGTTAGTAAAGTAAATAGGAAGTTCTATAAAAAGACGACACAGAGCGGCAGATTTACACACTCCCTAAAATTTATATCTGCCAATCACCGGGACGGCAATAAGACGACCCAGAGCTTCCCAGGTGAAATATGACGCTACCTGAGCTGCAATCCGGTGTCGGGAGTTCCCGGTTTTATAGGGGAAAAGGTACAATGTCACTTCCAGCTCCAAACTGGTGACACAGAGGGGATGGGGGGTGGGGGGTGACCCCTAACTGCCCTTCTAAAGAAAAAAATGGCAGTTTTCAGTGAGCAGAGGTGGGGTTGGGGATTCAGACAGAAATAAAAACCTGACAGAGATTCCTAAAACTCATCAATCCATCCCAACCCAAACCATTGAAGGCCGTCAGTATACACAAACACAAAGGTGTATCTAAACCGAAGAGAAAAAATGTAACATAACAATCAATGTGGAATAGATTGCAGATTCCCAGGCAGGAGATGGGTGGCTGCATTCCTTTTCCTTTTTTTGTGTTTTTCTTCTTTAATTTTTTATTTAGCAAAACACAAAGGAGTAAAATTCGCACTTGCATGCATTGCATGAAGACTGCAGTTTTATTTTTACTTTTGGTAATGTCAAAACTTTCAATAAAAAGCTAATGAACTTAAAAAATAAATAATAAAAAAAGATGGCTACTCAGACGCAACAAAGGAGTTAGAGACAGAAAAAAATTACAGCAACAAATTAAAGTGACAACACTCACTCCCTGTACTGCATCTATGGAGGTTAAGGGGAGAAGCACTCCAGCACACAGCCTGTGATTGACAGCCTCAGCTATGTTATTTGTGTGGTGTCCATTCCCTCCACTCAGGTCTCTGATTACACTCAGCTCCCTGCTTTATGCTGTGCAGTGTGTGACATCAGATCTCCACCTGCCATCTAGAGCTGAGAAATGCTGTATAAATTCTGCACTTTGAATGGATGTAGAGGATAGAGGAATGGAGATAAGGGCCCCTTCCACATTAAAGGTTCCAATTGGGTCCTGGGGAAATTGCAGAGGGGGCTCCAAAACACAGCCTGTGATTAATAGCCTCAGCTGTGTATGTTTTTTTTTTTAGTAAGACTGTGTGTGTGTGTGTGGGTGGGGGGGGGGGGATGTAGAGGATAGAGGGTGTCAGATAAGAGCCCCTTTAACATTAAAGGTCCCGAATGGGTCCTGGGGAGACAGTGGAGGGGGTTCAAACACACAGCCTGTGAGTGTTTGTTTTCTTTTTTAGCAAGACTGTATGTGTGTGGGGGGGATGTAGAGGATAAGGGGGTGTCAGATAAGGGCCCCTTCCAGATTAAAGGTCTCAGTTGGGTCCTGGGGAGATGGCAGAGGGGGCTCCAACACACAGCCTGTGATTGATAGCCGAGGTTGTGTACGGTTTTTGTTTGTTTTTTTAATAAGACTGTATGTTGTGGGGGGGGTCCATGCACTTCACTCAGATCTCTGATTACACTCAGCTAGCTGCTCTATGCTGCGCAGTGTGTGACATCAGATCCCAGCCTGTGGAGTGGCGGATGTAAATGGGTTTGTGTCCATTTATACCCACCTACCTCTGATTCGTCAAAACAAAAAGATGGGGATTTGTTCTCCTCCATTTGACCAGAGGGCAGTCGGGTGTAAACAGACAGACCCCCCCCTGCTGAGAAAACCTGATCCAGCCCTTGTGAGAGGGGATAAACCGGTACAACTTATGTAGGAGGATTTGTTTCATCTCTGTGTATCACTTGAGGCCGGTCACTGCACTGGGGATATGGAAGGGTTTACAATCACTTTAACACATAATGTAATTCTGTGCATATTCTTGCCTAGTAAATAGCATTTCATTTACTAAAATAAAAAAACTAAAGCCTGAAACGCACGCAAAAACGCCAGAAAAATGCCCAAAGACGCTCAGCTCCGGTGTGAATGGGGCCTTAGAAAAGAGCCCCTGAGCTTTAATGTGATGCGCAATCTAACAGTGCAGAGTAGTGAGGATCTGAGATAGATAGATAGATAGATAGATAGATAGATAGATAGATAGATAGATAGATAGATAGATAGATAGATAGATAGATAGATAGATAGATAGAGCATGCGATAAATAAGTCCAGGATTGCTGCACTTAAAATTTATTGAAAAAAATTCAGGAAAAATCCTTTGTCCCACTCTGGAGATTTTCGTTCACTTCCTGTCCCATAGCAAAAACAGGAAGTGAGAGGAAATTCAGGCAAATGAAGGGAATTCCTTGGGGCCCCCCAAGGTCACCAGAACTAGCGTCCCCATTGGAAGATTTATTTCTATTTCTGTTCTGGGGAAAACACAAAATTTGTGCTTTTCTTTTACTTTCACTATCAATGATAATGGTAAACAGGAGGAATAGAGAGGGGGAATCTCCCTAATGAGGACACAGACATCAATATGTCAGGGGGTCTCTCTCATTCCTCTCCACTCCATCCAAAACTAAAAGAAGGTTTTGCCTTTGGTTGTACTTCAAATCTTTGTTTCTGGGTTTAGAGAAGCTTTAAATAAAGTTTTTACTTTTCTTTGTCTCACCGATGCCTTTTGGGTGCTCAGGAAACTCAAACTGAAACCCTGAGAAAATCTGTACAAACCCATCTGTATGTACGAAGCCAAGGAGTCCCCAACCCCCGGGAGAGATTCACTACCGGCTCAAGGCTGCTTACCAATGAAAAAAAAAAAACGAATATTTTTGGTAAAAACTAACAAATATTTTACAGAGTTTGAGAGCTGCTGGATACACAAAGAAAAGAGGATAATAATAAAAATAAGAATTTTAACAAAAATCATAAGAACAATAATGCGTCGTGTACACAGCGCCCACTTTGACCGCTGCCTGTCAGAAAACGCAAAATGTGGCAAAATCTTGCTTTTGAGTTTTTTCGGCAGCCAGAACCTCCCTATCCTAAATGCGATTCTTTCATGTTCAGGAGAGGGAGGTACCAAGAATAATAATAACATAGTAACAAGAACAACTATATAACAACCACTGCTTATCGGGCACATTTACCCCCTTCTGCCCAGGCCAATTTACAGCTTTCAGCGCTCTCACACTTTGAATGACAATTGCGCGGTCATGCTACACTGTATCCATATGAAATTTTTATCATTTTTTTTTTCACACAATAGAGCTTTCTTTTTGGAGTATTTAATTACTACTGTTTTTTTTTTTTTCTGGTAAACAGACAACAAAAAAAAGGTTTTCATAGTTTATTATAAAATTTTGCAAACAGGTGATTTTTCTCCCTCATTGATGTGCGCAGATGAGGTTTCACTGATGGGCACTGATAGGCAGCACTGAAGGGCTCTGAGAGGTGGCACTGATAGGCAGCACTGATGGGCACTTGCTAGTGGTACTGAAGGGCAATGGATAGCGGTAATGATGGGCACTGGCTAGCGGCACTGATGGGCACTGGCTAGCGGTACTGAAGGGCACTGGCTAGCAGGAATGATGGGCATTGGATAGCGGCACTGATGGGCACTGGATAGCGGCACTGATGGGCACTGGCTAGTGGTAAGGATGGGCACTGGCTAGCGGCACTGATGGGCAATGGCTAGCGGCACTGATGGGCAATGGCTAGCGGCACTGATGGGCAATGGCTAGCGGCACTGATGGGCAATGGCTAGCGGCACTGATGGGCACTGGCTAGTGGTAAGGATGGGCACTGGCTAGCGGCACTGGCTAGCGGCACTGATGGGCACTGGCTAGCGGCACTGATGGGCACTGGCTAGCGGCACTGATGGGCACTGGCTAGCGGCACTGATGGGCACAGGCTAGCGGCACTGATAGGCACAGGCTAGCGGCACTGATAGGCACAGGCTAGCGGCACTGATAGGCACAGGCTAGCGGCACTGATAGGCACAGGCTAGCGGCACTGATAGGCACTGGCTAGCGGCACTGATAGGCACTGGCTAGCGGCACTGATAGGCACTGGCTAGCGGCACTTGTGTTTACTGAGTGGGATTGATGTCCCTCCTAAAGAAGCCGAAAATGGGCTTTATTTTTTTTTACCGGCTTCTGTTTACATCAGGAGATCAGTTGTCATTGGCTACCAGCTGATCACGTGGTAAAGGGCCAGGAGCGGCCCTTTACTCCGATCTGTGATTAACCAAGTCCCAAGGAGGAAGCGCCCAGGCAGTGCGAGCATGGGAGGACGGCCATGTATGCGCTCCCGACAATCTAAGCCGCATCTTTTTGGACTATAGTGCAGGTGTGAAGTGGCTAATTACAGTCAGGGTCCATTTACACTTGTGCGACTCCAAAGTTGTGCAATTTCTATGCAACTTTTCCTTTGACTGTTGCACAACTGTCGCATTGATAAAATGAAGATGTCACTTTTGTGAGTTTGGCAGCAATGTTTCTCAACTCCAGTCTTCAAGTACCCCAACAGCTCATGTTTTCAGGCTTTCCATTATTCTGCACAGGTGATTTGATCAGTTTCACTGACTTAGTAATTACCACAGCGGTTTCATCTGAGGGAAATCCTGAAAACATGACCTGTTGGGGGTACTTGAGGACTGGAGTTGAGAAACATTGGTCTATAGGACTCAAGTCATGCAGGAATCTTTTATGTTGCATAGATTTGCATGGCTTCCTTGAAATACATGGGCTGGGACTGTGGACACACAAAGCCGCATGACAAGTCGTACAAGTGTGAATGGAGACTCATTGTCACTAATATTATTGTTATTATTAGTAGTAGTAGTAGTAATAACAATAATAATAGTAACAATAACAAATAGTAATTAAGCTCTAATGAGCAGGGCCCTCCGATTCCTCCTGTATTAATGTGTATTGTTGTTGTACTGTTTACCCTCAAGTTGTAAAGCGCTGCGTAAACTGTCTGCACTATATAAATCCTATATAATAATAACAACAAATAGTAATTCTGTATTGCAGGACTGCAGCAGAGAGTTCCCCAGCCTCCTGCTTGCACATCTGCCCTGCAGCCCTCCGCCACTGCGCAAGTTAACCCCTTCCCGCAAACTGACGTACCTGTCCCTGTCCCCCTATCCCTGTCCGTCGGCTCAGGGAAGTGGTTGCAGCGGGATGATCTGCAGCTGCAGGCATCACCCCGGTACCATTTTTTTTTTAGAGCCGGCGGTCGCCTTTCAGGAGATAACACAGCAGCCGATATGCCAGCGAGCGGGAGGGGACGTTCAACCCCCCACCTCCCCCCGTAGCTCTGCCCGGGTCTCCTGTCCCACCGGGAGACCTGAGCAACCAGCCGGCATGTCCGCCGGCTGGTTGGAGTCCCGAATAAAGCCGGATTCAAGCTTTGATTTGGTCTCCGATAATGTAACCTGCAACCGGCGTGATGACGTCACTTCTGATCATTGGCGGCAATTTTAAAAAACTGTCAGTATTAAAAAATGACTGCGTTTTGAATACATTGAAGTGCAGCGTAGAGGTTTGGTGTCTTTTAGACCCTTGATCCCTCCATAAAGAGTACCTGTCACTGCCTATTACTGTCACATTCCCCCGATCCCTCCATAAAGAGTAACTGTCACTGCCTATTGCTGTCACATTCCCCCCGATCCCTCCATAAAGAGTAACTGTCACTGCCTATTGCTGTCACATTCCCCCCGATCCCTACATAAAGAGTACCTGTCACTGCCTATTACTGTCACATTCCCCCCGATCCCTCCATAAAGAGTACCTGTCACTGCCTATTACTGTCACATTCCCCCCCGATCCCTCCATAAAGAGTACCTGTCACTCCTATTACTGTCACATTCCCCCCCGATCCCTCCATAAAGAGTACCTGTCACTACCTATTACTGTCACATCCCCCCCCCGATCCCTCCATAAAGCCATAAAGAGTACCTGTCACTCCTATTACAGTCACATTCCCCCCCCAATCCCTCCATCAAGAGTACCTGTCACTGCCTATTACTGTCACATTCCCCCCCGATCCCTCCATAAAGAGTACCTGTCACTGCCTATTACTGTCACATTCCCCCCCGATCCCTCCATAAAGAGTACCTGTCACTACCTATTACTGTCACATCCCCCCCCCCCGATCCCTCCATAAAGCCATAAAGAGTACCTGTCACTCCTATTACTGTCACATTCCCCCCCGATCCCTCCATAAAGAGTACCTGTCACTGCCTATTACTGTCACATTCCCCCCGATCCCTCCATAAAGAGTACCTGTCACTGCCTATTACTGTCACATTCCTCCCGATCCCTCCATAAAGAGTACCTGTCACTGCCTATTACTGTCACATTCCCCCCGATCCCTCCATAAAGAGTACCTGTCACTCCTATTACTGTCACATTCCTCCCGATCCCTCCATAAAGAGTACCTGTCACTCCTATTACTGTCACATTCCTCCCGATCCCTCCATAAAGAGTACCTGTCACCCCTATTACTGTCACATTCCCCCCGATCCCTCCATAAAGAGTACCTGTCACTGCCTATTTCTGTCACATTCCCCCCGATCCCTCCATAAAGAGTACCTGTCACTGCATATTACTGTCACATTCCCCCCCGATCCCTCCATAAAGAGTACCTGTCACTGCCTATTACGGTCACATTCCCCCCGATCCCTCCATAAAGAGTACCTGTCACTGCCTATTTCTGTCACATTCCCCCCGATCCCTCCATAAAGAGTACCTGTCACTGCATATTACTGTCACATTCCCCCCCGATCCCTCCATAAAGAGTACCTGTCACTGCTATTACTGTCACATCCCCCCGATCCCTCCATAAAGAGTACCTGTCACTCCTATTACTGTCACATTCCCCCCGATCCCTCCATAAAGAGTACCTGTCACTCCTATTACTGTCACATTCCCCCGATCCCTCCATAAAGAGTACCTGTCACTTCCTATTACTGTCACATTTCCCCCCAATCCCTCCATAAAGAGTACCTGTCACTGCTAGTACTGTCACATTGCCCCGATCCCTCCATAAAGAGTACCTGTCACTGCCTATTACTGTCACATTCCCCCCGATCCCTCCATAAAGAGTACCTGTCACTGCTATTACTGTCAAATTCCCCCAAAACCCTCCATAAAGAGTACCTGTCACTCCTATTACTGTCACATTCCCCCAGATCCCTCCATAAAGAATACCTGTCACTGCCTATTACTGTCACATTCCTACTGATCCCTCCATAAAGAGTACCTGTCACTGCCTATTACTGTCACATTCCCCCCGATCCCTCCATAAAGAGTACCTGTCACTGCCTATTACTGTTACATTCCTCCCGATCCCTCCATAAAGAGTACCTGTCACTGCCTATTACTGTCACATTCCCCCCCCGATCCCTCCATAAAGAGTACCTGTCACTGCTATTACTGTCACATTCCTCCCGATCCCTCCATAAAGAGTACCTGTCACTGCCTATTACTGTCACATTCCCCCCCCGATCCCTCCATAAAGAGTACCTGTCACTCCTATTACTGTCACATTCCTCCCGATCCCTCCATAAAGAGTACCTGTCACTCCTATTACTGTCACATTCCCCCGATCCCTCCATAAAGAGTACCTGTCACTGCCTATTACTGTCACAAGGGATGTTTACATTCCTTCTCAAAGCAATAAAAGTGATCAGATTTTTTTTATTCTTTTTTAAAACAGTCCTAAAAATAAAATAAATAGGAAATAAAAATAATTTTAAAGCACCCTCGTCCCCGTGAGCTCACACACGAAGGAAAATGCATACGTAAGTTGCGCCTGCAAATGGAAACGATGTGCAATTCACACATGTGAGGTATCGCACCGATCATCAGAGCGAGATCAATAATTCAAACCTTAGAACTAATCTGTAATTCTAATCTGGTAACCAGTAAGATTTTTTGAATTGTTGCCTATAGAGATTTTAAAGTACTGTAATTTGTCGCCATTCCACCAGTGTGCGAAATTTTAATCCATAACATGTAAGGTATCCATTTACTCAGCGTGACTTCATCTTTCACAACAAATAAAAAAAATTTGTCTAACGTTACTGTAATTTTTTTTTAATATTCAGTGAAGTGTATTTTTTTCAAAAACGTAGCATTTTAAAAAGACCACTGATCAAACACCGCGTGACCAAAAAAATACTGAAATGACCGCTGTTTTATTCTCCAGAGTCTTTTTTAAAAATATATATATATATAATGTTTAGGGGTTCTAAGTCATTTCTTTGCAAAAAAAATGCTGATTTTAACTTGTAAACAACATATGTCAGAAATAGGCCTGGCCCTTAAGTGGTTAAAGGGGAGAGGTCACTAACACAATCCAGACATACGGAGTGCCAGCTTGCGTCACAGCTGCCTCTGAAACAGAACATTAACCCGCCAGTGGCACGCCTCGACCTTCTGACCCGCTACCAAACAGGTGATGTAAGGGAAGAGGGCCCCCTCCGTTCTCACCCGGGCCCCGGCATTGAAGCACAAAGCTGGCCAAGCTCTTCCTCGAGTCAAATTTGTATGAAATCTGTTCCAAGCGGATCATTAAAAAAAAAAAAAAAGATTCCGCCAACAAATTCCGCCCTGGCATCGGCTAACGGTCTGACTCTTGCCCGGGATTAGTGTTTAACCAAAAAACTGCAGCCCCTCTCCGCAGCTTGGCACGGGGAACTCCGGAGAGTTTTTAATGGCCCCGCTTCAAAATTTAATGTTAACTCTCCAGTGATCCCTAATAAGTTTAATTCACTTCTGTGTTTTATCAGAATCATCATCATCATCTTATCCTACAGGATTTATAGAGCACCAACAGTCTGCTCAGCGCTTCACAAAATAAAGATTAACAATTCAGTTACTATAGAAATAGAAAAGTTACTTTTTAATACATTGAGTAACACCCGGCTACTATGTAACTATTTATCACAAACCTTAGGATGATTTTCTCTCCACATACCATGCAAGATTGTCAAACACCATGCAGTTTTTTTTTTCTCTTTCTGGGAAATTTCCTTAACTCAATTCTAATGTCATGATTGTTCAGAAGTACCGTGTATCAATATTGTGTTTATATTTTTAAACGTATCAATAAAAATATATATATATATATATATATATATATATATATATATATATATAAAAAAAAACAAAAAAAAAAAAACAAACACTTAAAGAGGAAGTAAACCCGCTTAAAAAAAAAAAAAACTGTGAAAAAAAAAAAACATGTAAAGACAAAAGGCATAATGAGCTAGTATGCATCGCATACTAGCTCATTATGAAGTACTTACCTAAAAACAAAGCCCCCTCAGTGCCGACAGGACGGCCGACATGTTAGGCCGTCCTGCTTCCTGGATCTCGTCCTCCGGCCATCTGATTGGCCGGGGGCACGATTACATCACTCCCGCGCATGCTGATCACGGCACTGGGATCTGAAGGAACGGCACGGGTGGCCATCCCTTCAGAGCGCATGCACCGATGACGTCATCGGCTGCATGCAATATAAATATCTCCTAAACGGTGCAAGGTTAGGAGATATTTATAGCACCTATAGTAAGCCTTAATGTAGGCATACCTATAGGTAAATGTAAACAAAGTGGGTTTACAACCTCTTTAAGGGCCAGGCCTGTTTCTGACACTTGTTGTTTACAAGTTAAAATCAGTATTTTTTGCTAGAAAATTACTTAGAACCCCCAAACTATATATATATATATATATATATATATATACACACATACATACACATATATTATATACATATACATACATATATATATATATTTTTTTAGCAAAGACTCTGGAGAATAAAATGGCAGTCGTTGCAATATTTTTTGTCTCACGGTATTTGCGCAGCGGTCTTTCAAGCACAATTTTTTGGGAAAAAATACATTTTACTGCATTCAAAAAAAAAAAAAAAACTAAAAACAGTGAAGTTAGCCCAATTATTTTGTATATTGTAAAAGATGGATGTCACGCCAAGTAGATAGATTCCTAACATGTTACAGTTAAAAATTGCACACACTCGTGGAATGGCGACAAACAATTACCTGTTTAGACCTACAGAGGAGGTCTTTTTCTAGAATTATTGCTCTCAATCTGGCAATCGCGGCGATACCTCACATGTGTGGTGGGAACCCGGTTTTCATTTGCGGGCGCGACTTATCCATGCGTTTTCTTTTGTGCGGAAGCTCACGGCAATGGGGGCGCTTTAAATTTTTTTTTTCCCCCATTTATTTTATTTAATTTTTTTATTTTTAGCACTGGTTTAAAGTGGAGTTCCGGGCACAGAAATGATTTTTTGCTGAACATACCCCCGGGACAGTCAGGGTTAATACATTCCACAATGGCTAGCCTCTGATCTGTCCCGGTTCGCACTTACCTTTTAGAAGAAATACTCACTTATAAAATTTCTTCCACAGCGTTTCCATCTCTGTTGTGGGCAGCTGAAGCCGGCGCGGTCTTTTTCTCTGTCTTCTTCCGCGTCTTCTTGTCCCAGAATGCACTGCACCGGCCCCTCTCGTCACTTCCGGTGTGGCGCCGCATTCCTCCACAGCTTCTGGGCATGCCCAGAAGCTGTTTAGCAGGGGAATGCGGCGTCGCCCGGAAATGACGAGCGGGGCCGGTGCCGTCGCATTGATTCCTGGGAGCGATGACGTTTAGCTCCCAGGAATCATCGCGAGGCAGGAAGTGACGGGGTGAGCCTCGGCGCTGGAGGAGGAAGCTGTCATAGGTGAGTATTTACGATCTTCAATAAAAAGGTGAGTAAACAAAAAAAATAAAAATAACTATCCAATTCCTTTTCAGGTGAGCTCTACCTAGCGGAGGGGCACAAAAAAAAAATCGTTTTTGTGCCCGGAACTCCGCTTTAAAAAAAAAAAAAAAAAATCTACATTTTTTTTTTGCACATACACACATATTATATATATATATATATATATACACACACACACATACATATATGTGTGTGTGTAAAAAAAAAAAAAAAAATGTGTGTATATATATATATTTATAAAATATGTATTTGTGTATATATATATATATATACACATACATACATACATACATACATACATACACACATTAAATATATATATTTAAATTACAAAAAAAAAAAAATTAATAGGCAGCACAACAACAAAATGTAAAAAAGTAAAATGTTTAATAAAGAAAGAAAAAAAATAAAAAAAAGTTAAAAAAAACAATTGTCCAGATATCTATCTCCTATCTTGCACTGACATTTCTTTTTAGAAAAGTCTAAAGAATAAGTAAAAAAAATAAATAAATAAAATGTAACAGTTCTCAAAAACTGCACAACCCAAAAATTTTTTGAATTTAAATTTTTCAGATTTTCAAATATGATAATTATCGGTTTGCGGCGATTGTGTGACCTCTATGGTATATGATCTCCCTGACACAGACCCGCCCTCTGCGTCGTATGCAAAAAGGTCCTCATAAAATATTTAAAGCTTCCTGAGACATTGCAGAAGATTTTTTTAATCCCAAAGATCCATTAACCACAACAAACGCCGGGGCCTGGAAACTATTTGAGGAGGGCCGAGCGTCTCTCAGGCTCTGACACATGGAAAGTGCGCCGTGCACGCTCGCAGCCCCGTGTGTGAATATAAATATTGCACGCTGTTTATCTTGCACACGCTGGTTAAATATTGATCGGAGGATTTGCCTCTAAGTGGCCATTTTCCCCGAGCAGCTAATCACAGAGGACTCGGCTAAGTGCAGAGAGAGATTAATGCGGCGTTGCACATGTTGAGGAGGGAGGCGGGGGGGAGGAAACGGCCCGGGACGCACTTCCTGTATAGGAGCAGGGGTCCTACACTGACCCAGGACAGGGCCAACCACAAACTATGAGAAATCCAGTAACTCATCCTTCTGTGTATCCAGAAAACAAAAAGGACTGAATTTTAAATTAAAATCTTGTCAATAGGTTTTGACGCAATTTATGCGTTTCTTATGCGTTGGATTCTAGAATAGATTCTGTATGCATTTATTTGTATTTTCTGTGCACTTTCCTATGAGCAGAGGGTGCAAGTTACAAAACCCACCATGTGCAAATTTTACAACGGCGGCCACTTACCCCTATGGAAGAGCGCTATAAGTCCCCACAATCTTTCAACAAACGCATGCGCTAAGCAAACGCACAGACCAGAGGGACCCCACGGCCAGGAACAGAACTCTTCCCAGAGTACCAGGGGAAGATTTTACATACAAAGTAAATCAAACAAGTGTGAAAAGGACCCACAGGGATCCGCCATGGGACATCCGCCCCTGGGGAGCCCCCGTACCCCGGTGACATCAGCGGCTATACAGTGCGTAATCCGTGTATATACCGAGTATCCCGGCTGAGCTTTCCTTCTGAATGACTTCTTATATACAGAGAAACAGCAATTTTCATTCAGATATCTGTGACTGGACATTCTGCATATTGTAGGAAAGTATAAGCATGCGCACAGGTAAAACGAGTATACGCCGCACAGAGAACGAGACCGAGTACCGGGGGTCACAATCATTCCTCGTTAGCAAAAACACCTTATGAAGCAAAGACAGAGAGCGAGAAGAGAGATAGAGGAGAGACAGAGGAGAAGAAGAAGAAAGGAGAAGAAGAAGAGAGGAGACAGAGGAGAAGAAGAAGAGAGGAGACAGAGGAGAAGAAGAAGAGAGGAGACAGAGGAGAAGAAGAAGAGAGGAGACAGAGGAGAAGAAGAAGAGAGGAGACAGAGGAGAAGAAGAAGAGAGGAGACAGAGGAGAAGAAGAAGAGAGGAGAGACAGAAGAGAGGAGACAGAGAGGAGAGACAGAAGAGAGGAGACAGAGGAGAAGAAGAAGAGAGGAGAGACAGAAGAGAGGAGACAGAGAGGAGAGACAGAAGAGAGGAGACAGAAGAGAGGAGAGACAGAGAGGAGAGACAGAAGAGAGGAGACAGAGGAGAAGAAGAGAGGAGACAGAGGAGAAGAAGAGAGGAGACAGAGGAGAAGAAGAGAGGAGACAGAGGAGAAGAAGAGAGGAGACAGAGGAGAAGAAGAAGAGAGGAGACAGAGGAGAAGAAGAAGAGAGGAGACAGAGGAGAAGAAGAAGAGAGGAGACAGAGGAGAAGAAGAAGAGAGGAGAGACAGAGGAGAAGAAGAAGAGAGGAGAGACAGAGGAGAAGAAGAGAGGAGAGACAGAGGAGAAGAAGAGAGGAGACAGAGGAGAAGAAGAGAGGAGACAGAGGAGAAGAAGAGAGGAGACAGAGGAGAAGAAGAGAGGAGACAGAAGAGAAGAAGAGAGGAGACAGAAGAGAAGAAGAGAGGAGACAGAGGAGAAGAAGAGAGGAGACAGAGGAGAAGAAGAGAGGAGACAGAAGAGAAGAAGAGAGGAGACAGAGGAGAAGAAGAGAGGAGACAGAGGAGAAGAAGAGAGGAGACAGAAGAGAAGAAGAGAGGAGACAGAAGAGAAGAAGAGAGGAGACAGAGGAGAAGAAGAGAGGAGACAGAAGAGAAGAAGAGAGGAGACAGAAGAGAGGAGACAGAGGAGAAGAAGAGAGGAGACAGAGGAGAAGAAGAGAGGAGACAGAGGAGAAGAAGAGAGGAGACAGAGGAGAAGAAGAGAGGAGACAGAGGAGAAGAAGAACTGTAATCCAGAATAGTGATACACAATATAACAGACACAATATAACAGAAGAACGCGGGGGGATGCCAGTCATATTACCTGTCTGCTTTACAGGGCGCCACTCAGGAATGTACACACTTTTGGGAGTGCTAATTATAAACAAACTTTAGGGGTGTTGCTCAAGAATATAAACACTATAGGGGTGCAACTCAAGAACATTCATACAATTGGGGATAGTTGGTAGGAACACTTTAGGAGTGCTGCTCAAAAACAGATAAACCTTAGGGCATGATACTCAAGCGCCTCTCAATAACGTACACCCTTTAGGGGGGCCCTTCCAGAACCTACACCCTTTAGGGGTGCTCTTCAACAACCTACACCCTAGGGGGGCCCTTCAAAACCTACACCCTACTGGGGTGCCCTTCAAAGAAAACGACACCTTATTGGGGCGCCCTTCAAAGAAAACGACACCTTATTGGGGCGCCCTTCAAAGAAAACAACACCTTATTGGGGCGCCCTTCAAAAAACGACACCTTATTGGGGCGCCCTTCAAAAAGCTACACCTTATTGGGGGGCCCTTCAAGAAGCTACACCCTATTGGGGGGCCCTTCAAGAAAAACTACACCCTACTGGGGCGCCCTTCAAGAACCTACAACCTTTAGGGGCGCCCTTCAAGAACCTACAACCTTTAGGGGCGCCCTTCAAGAACCTACAACCTTTAGGGGCGCCCTTCAAGAACTTACAACCTTTAGGGGCGCCCTTCAAGAACCTACAACCTTTAGGGGCGCCCTTCAAGAACCTACAACCTATAGGGAGGGCCTTCAAGAACCCACACCCTTTAGGGGAGGGCCTTCAAGAACCCACACCCTTTAGGGGAGGGCCTTCAAGAACCCACACCCTTTAGGGGAGGGCCTTCAAGAACCCACACCCTTTAGGGGAGGGCCTTCAAGAACCCACACCCTTTAGGGGAGGGCCTTCAAGAACCCACACCCTTTAGGGGAGGGCCTTCAAGAACCCACACCCTTTAGGGGAGGGCCTTCAAGAACCCACACCCTTTAGGGGAGGGCCTTCAAGAACCCACACCCTTTAGGGGAGGGCCTTCAAGAACCCACACCCTTTAGGGGAGGGTCTTCAAGAACCCACACCCTTTAGGGGGGACCTTCAGGAACCTACACTCTTTAGGTGTGCCATTTAAAGAACCTAGACACCCTTGTAGGGATGTTTTTCAAGAACATAATTCCTTTAGGGGTGCCATTCAAGGACATACACGGGTGTCATTTTATAACATGCACACTTAAAAGGGTGCTGGTTAATAATGTGTACACTTTAGAGGGTTGTACTGAAGAACTTTGACACTTTAGGGGGCGCTACTTTAGAACATACACCTTTAAAGGGGGTTGCTACTCAAAAATCACACTTCAGGGGTGCCCCTCAAGAATAAACCCACTTTAGGGGAGCCATTGAAGAACACACACTTGTTAGTGGCTGTACTCATGGTCATACTCACTTCAGGGGTACCACTCAAGTCTGTAAACACTTTAGGGGTGCCATTCAAGAACACACACACTTGGGAGGTTGCTGCTCACAAAAGCACAAACTTTTGGGGAGCCCCTCAGGAACATGCACACTGCTGGAGCCTCACCCTTAACTGTATGCATTTTAGGGGGTGCCAGGAATAATGGTTTTCCGCATTACAGGGTGCAGCTCGAAACAATTCGAAAGTATATGACCCCCAAAATAGAGTATTTCGGGAGACCATATGGGTTGGGAGGGTCCCCCAATACTCTGACAGGCTATTCTGTGAACCTACATATTTAGAAAGCCATCAGCTGACTCAGCCGCCATCAGGTATGGGGAAATTTGGGAAGCGAGCGCGGAGAAAAGCTTCGTCTGCCCACGTTTAATGAATGTAAATGAGTCTCGGCCGGGGCTCACATGGCGCGCACGCGCCGCTCGCTCGCAGCTCCCCTCGCTGGGGAAGTTTAATTTCATTTTTCCAAACACCACAAAAAGCCAATAAAAGTTCATCGCTGGCAGAGGGAGGGAGGGGACACAATGACAGCGGGCGCACAAGGTAAACAAACGTCCCCTCCATGCTGAGCTCCTGCAGGCCTTCCCATGACACCCTCCGCCTCTTATCTGACATTCCTCTCCGCCAGCAAAGCTGAAACTTCTTCACACAGAAATAACAACAGGCAGGATGTCAGCAAGACTGCGGGGAGGGGGGAGCTGCAGCTGAGGAACTACAAGTCGCAGCATGACCACAACCTTTCACCATGACTCTGCCCAGAACATGTAGTGCTGGAGCCAAAGATGTACAAGAAGTGTCAGAAGGATGGGCATGCTGAGTCTTGTAGTTACTCAACACACTGGCTCCTCTCGCCCTCATGCAAATCCAAAGTCGTGCGATTTTCCATTGCGACTGATGGAACTTGGATGCGACTTTGGCTTTGGCTGTTGCATTGGTAACATTAGGATGCAACTTTCACGCAACTTTTGAGAGTTTACATTGCAGTCTATTATAACAATAATAGAAACAACAACAATACAATTAGGCAGGCTCCATCTACACTTGTGCAACTCCAAAGTACTGCGATTTTTGAATGTGACTTTGGCTTTGACTGTTGCATTGGTAATATTAGGATGCAACTTTGATGCAACTTTTGAGAGTTTACATTGCAGTCTATTACAACAATAATAGAAACAACAACAACAATACAAGTAAACAGGCTCCATCTACACTTGTGCGACTCCAAAGTATTGCGATTTTCCATTGTGACTTTGATGCAACTTGGATGCGACTTTGGCTTTGACTGTTGCATTGGTAATATTAGAATGCAACTTTCATGCAACTTTTGAGAGTTTACATTCCAGTCGATTATAACAATAATAGTAACAATACAATCAGGCTCCATCTACACTTGTGCTACTCCAAAGTACAGCGATTTTCCATTGTGACTTTGATGCAACTTGGATGCGATTTTGGCTGTAGACTTTGCCTTTTGCATTGTTAACATTAAGATGCGGCTTCCATGCAACGTTTTAGAGTTTACATTGCAGTCTATATTATGACAATAATAGTAACAATAACATTAGTCAGGCTCCATTTACACTCATGCGACTCCAAAATCGTGCAGTTTCCACTGCGACTTTGGCTTTGACTGTTTCACAACTGTTGCATTGATAACATTATGATGCGAATTTCATGTGACTTTTGAGACTTTACATTGCCATCTATGGCACTCAAGTTGCATGAAAGTAAAGCAGGAACCCCTTTTTTTTTTTTTAGGTCACATAGATTTTGAGCTAACTAAACCCCTGTATTGACGCAAACTGTTAGACAGGCCAATTTGGTTGGTAAGCAGACTGGTTGGCAAATTGAACTGGGAATTTTATCTTTGTTTGTTTCATGTGCGTTGCCCTTCCATGTGTTCTTTGCTATGAAGGCCAGTTATAGGTGGGGGCAGAGGCCATTTTCTTTGTTGTATATGTGTACTGGTGAGTGGACATACTGGGTGCCTTTGCTGTAATACTATCAGCTGGGCTTCCATTATGCCCCCAATTACCTTTCAGGAGGGATGGGCCACCTCCAGGCTCACCTGCCCCCTATCTATCCATTAGCTTGCATGTGCTCCCACTGTGGAGACTCTTTAAAATTCATTAGAGTTAGGACTGCAGGTAACAGGGAGCCTTGACGTGGCCCTGCAGCTTTCACATGCGTTTGCAAATGTGTGCTAACTAAACCCCTGTATTGACGCAAACTGTTAGACAGGCCAATTTGGTTGGTAAGCAGACTGGTTGGCAAATTGAACTGGGAATTTTATCTTTGTTTGTTTCACATAGATTTGAATGCCTTCCACAGAAATACAAGGGCTGTGAATTGTCATGCAACTTTATGTTTCCAAAGTTGCATGACAAGTCGCACAAGTGTGAACGCAGCTTCATTGTTACTAATATTATTATCGTCGTTATTAGCAATAATAAAAACAACAACAATAAAAGTTACAATAACAATAATAATAATAGTAGTAGTAACAATAAGTTGCATAGTTTTGAACGGCCTTCCAAAGTCACATGAAAAGTCGCACAAGTGTGAATGCAGCCTCATTGTAACTAATATTATTATTATTGTTGTTATTATTATTGGTAATAATAAAAAACAATAGTTACAATAAATAATAGCAATAATAACAATATTATTAATAATAATAGTAACAATAAGTTACATAGATTTAAATGGCCTTCCATCGAAATACATGAGCTATCCAAAGTCATATGAAAAGTCGCATAAATGTGAATGCTGCCTCATTGTTACTAAAATCACTATTATTATTAGTAATAATAAAAATAACAATAATAATAGTAGTTACAATAAATAGCAACAATAACAATATTATTAATAATAATAGTAACAATATGTTGCATAGTTTTAAACAGCCTTCCAAAGAAATACACAGCTGTCCAAAGCCACATGAAAAGTCGCACAAGTGTAAATGGAGCCTCATGATTACTAATATTATTATAATTGTTGTCTTTATTGGTAAAAATAAAAAACAATAATAGTTACAATAAATAATAGCAACAATAACAATAGTATTAATAATAGTAACAATAAGTTACATAGATTTGAATGGCCTACAAGTGATATACATGAGCTATCCAAAGTCACATAAAAAGTCGCATAAATGTGAATGCAGCCTCATTGTTACTAAAATTATTATTGTTATTATTAGTAATAATAAAAATAACAAATAACAACAATAATAGTTACAAAAAAATAGCAATAATAACAATATTATTAATAATAGTAGTAACAATAAGTTGCATAGTTTTGAACTCCTTCCAAAGAAATACGCTGTCCAAAGTCACATGAAAAGTCGCACAAGTGTGAATGCAGCCTCATTGTTACTAATATTATTATTGTTGTTATTATTGTAGTAAAAAACAATAATAGTTACAATAAATGATAGCAACAATAATATTATTAATAATAGTAACAATAAGTTACATAGATTTAAATGGCCTTCCAAAGAAATACACGGCCTGTCCAAAGTCACATGAAAAGTCGCACAACTGTGAATGCAGCCTCATTGTTACTAAAACTATTATTGTTATTATTATTAGTAATAATAAAAATAACAAACAACCACAATAATAGTAGTTACAATAAATAGCAACAATAACAATATTATTATTAATAGTAGTAACAATAAGTTGCATCGTTTTGAACGGCCTTCCAAATAAATAAAAGGACTGTCCAAAGTCACATGAAAAGTCGCACAGGTGTGAATACAGCCTCATGGTTACTAATATTATTATTGTTGTTGTTATTAGTAATAAAAAAAACAACAATTTAATAGTTACAATAAATAATAGCAACAATAACAATACTATTAATAGCAGTAACAATAAGTTGCATAGTTTTAAACGGCTTCCACCAAAATACACGGACTGTCCAAAGTCACATGAAAAGTCGCACAGGTGTGAATAGAGGTCTGAAGAAGACAAAATTGTCCCAAATATGCAACAATGTTACAGAAAGTTTCAGCATTCCCCACTAGAGTTTATCTCACTGCGCTGGGACTTGTAGTGCCTCGGATTACCAACATACTGGAAAAACAAAAACTGCACCAACTCCCAACATTGCCTGTGCGAGGAAATAAAGGGCAATGCTGGGACTTGTAGTTCCTCAGAGATCTAAGAAGCTTGTATCAAGGCCCCTGAGGGTAGCAGGCATGCAGGGACTATTAGTGATTCAAAGAAACTCAGAATTATGTTGGGAATCAGAATTCTGGGACTTCTGGTTCCTCAAACTCACTGCAAAAGGTACAACAATTACCAAACTCGAAGTTCTCCAACTGCCCAATCAAAATCAAGCGTCAAAGCGGCCCAATGGAAAACAAATGCAATGCTGGGACTTGCAGTGCATCAAATATGTACCAAATTTACAACAAAGAGGACACTTCTACTTCTTCCAGTTCTAGAACAGAAGGCATGCTGGGAGTTGTGGTCCTTCCAACAGCTTTTTAAAAAGAAACTACCCGGCATTTTCCTCCCAACTAAACATGAACATGCTGAGACTTGTAGTGCCTCAAAAATCTTACAACCACTAACGTGATTCAAAACAGCAGCAGCCATTGACATGCTGGGACTTGTAGTGCCTCACACTTGTAACAATGCAAGAATAAGACCCAGCATTGAACACTAGAGGGACCTGGGACTTGTAGTCCCTCAATCTTTGACTACGCTTGCACCAAGTCCCATGGTGTTCTGTCAGACAGCAAAGGGCATGCTGGGACTTCTAGTTTCTCAAACTGACAATAAAAGTTAGACAAACTGAACACACTGTGCTGGAAAAAAAAAAACAGGTGGCCATGCTGATGCTTGTGGTTCCTCAACCTATGACCTAACAAGACAGACTAAGGCAGAAGGCATGCTGGAAACTGTAGTTCTCCAAGTAAAATAGTTGCACCAGCTCTGAGCACTCTCTGGTATTGGATGGAAGGACATGCTGCTGCTTGTAGTGCCTCAAAATTCTAACATATGCCAAATCTGAGATTGTCATGTCAGAAAGCATAAGGTATGCTGGAAAATGTAGTTCTCCAAAGTCAGACTACCTATAAGCATTACACACACTGGTATTTGTAGTGCAGCAAACATCTACCGGAGTCAGAGAAGACTCAGCTTCCTATGTTCAGAGGGGCTATGCTGAGACTTGCAGTTCCTCACACTTCTATGTAATTCCAGTAAACATGCACCAAGTTGCAAAGTGACCTGTCAGGGTATAGGGGGCATGCTGGGTCCGGTAGTTCCACAAACGACATACCTAAACTACCTCTGAGCATTCCCCAGCCTAAGTAGAAGGGCAAGCTGTCACTTTTATCGCCCAAAAAATTACCCAAAATCAAAATAACCCTCAACTTTCTACACTAGGTCATGCTGAGACTTCTAGTGCCAGAAGTACATGGCTTGCTACACTATAGGTCAAAGGGGCCATGCTGGGACTTGTAGTCAATCAAACTCGCACCAAGTTCTCCTAGTGTCCTGTCAAGGAGTGGAGGGCATGCAGTCCCGTAAACTTCTACCAAAACGTGCTCATTTCTTCTGGTAACTGTCAAGGAGCAGAGGCCAGGCTGGGACTTGTAGTCCCTCAAATTTCTACCAAATGTGCACTAAGTTCTCCTAGTGCCCTGTCAGCAAAAGGGGGCCATGCTGGGACTTTTAGTCCCCCAAACGTACACTAAGTTCTCCTAATGCCCTGTCAGGGTGCAGAGGCTAGGCTGAGAATTGTAGTCCCTCAAACTTCTACCAAACTTGCACTAAATTCTCCTAGTGCCTCTAAGCATGAGGGGGCCACGCTGGGACTTGTAGTCCCCTAAACTTACACTAAGTTATCCTAGTGCCCTGTCAGGGTGCAGAGGCCAGGCTGGGACTTGTAGTACCTCAAACTTCTACCAAACTCGCACTAAGTTCTCCTAGTGCCCTGTCAGGCAGTAGAAACCATGCTGGGAATTTCTCAAACTTACTTCTACCCAAGAGGTCAGAGGGTCCATACTTGTAAATTCAGGCCATGTACCTGTAGCTGGTACCCTGAGACTTTTAGTTCCTCGGGAAGCCCAGTCACACCATCTCTGAGCATTCTAAGGCACAATGTGACTTGTAGTCCCTCAAGCTTGCACTAAGTTCTCCTAGTGCCCTGTCAGGAAGCAGAAGGCTGGGACATAAAGTTCATCAAACTTCTACTCAACATAGACCAAGTTCTTCTTGTGTCTGGTCAGGGAACAGACAGCAGGCTGGGACTTGTAGTCCCTCAACCTTCTACCAAACTCAAACCTGTACCAATGTTAAAGCAAGACTTCTACTCAAGAAGTCAGAGGGTCCATACTGGGACCGTACTTCAAAACTTAGACCAAGTTCCCGTAGCTGGTACCCTGAGACATCTCCAAGCATTCTACGGCACACTGTGACTTGTAGTCCTTCAAACTTGCACAAAAGTTCTCCTAGTGCCCTATCAGGAAACAGAGGAGAGACTGGGACTTTTGGTTCTTGAGCTTTTACCAAACTCACACTAAGTTCTTCTAGTGCCCTGTCTGGGAGCAGAGACCAGGCCAGACATTTCTCAAACCTGTACCAATGTTAAAGCAAAACTTCTACCCAAGAGGTTAGAGGGTCCGACCGTACTTTTAAACTTAGAGCAAGTTACTGTAGCTGGTACCCTAAGACTTGTAGTTCCTCTGTGAGCCCAGTCATACCATTTTCACACTTTCTACGGCACACTGTGACTTGTAGTCCCTCAAACTCACACTAAGTTCTCCTAGTACCCTGTCAGGAAGCAGACGGGACGCTTGGACTTGTAGTTTCTCAAACTAAATTCTCCTAGCGCCTTCTCTGGGTGCAGAGGCCAGGCTGGGACTTGATGTTCATCAAACATCTACTCAATGCAGACCAAGCTCTCCTAGTGCCCTGTCAGAAAAGTAGAGGAGAGGCTGGGACTTGTAGTCCGCCAAACTTGCACCAAGTTCACCTAGTGCCCTGTCAGAAAGCAGAGGAGAGGCTGGGACTTGTAGTCCCCCAAACTTGCACCAAGTTCACCTAGTGCCCTGTCAGGGTTCAGATGCCAGGCTGAGACTTGAAACTTCTACTCAACTTGGACTAAGCTCTTCTTGTGGCTGGTCAGGAAGCAGAGGATAGGCTGGGACTTGTAGTTTCTCAAACTTCTCAAATAGCACTAAAGTTCCTCTTGTGGTCAGTCAGGGAACAGACTGCAGGCTGGGAATTGTAGTCCCTCAAACAAGTCCTCCTAGGGTCCGGTCAGGGAGCAGAGACCACGCCGGACATTTCTCAAACCTGTACCAATGTTAAAGCAAGACTTCTACCCAAGAGGTCAACTGGTCCATAATGGGACCGTACATCTAAACTTAGACCAAGTTCTCATAGGTGGTACCCTGAGACTTGTAGTTCCTCGGTGAGCCTAGTCACACCATCTCCGAGCATTGTATGGCACACCTCCTCAAACTTGCAAAAGTTCTCCTAGTGTCCTGTCAAGGAAGCAGAGGATATGCTGGGACTTGATGTTCATCAAAGTTCTACTCAACTTGGACTAAGTTCTCCTTGTGGTCAGTCAGGAAACAGATTGTAAGCTGGGACTTGTAGTCCTTCAAACTCACATTAAGTTCTCCTAGTGCCCTGTCAGGGAGCAGAAACCATGTTGGACATTTCTCCAACTTGTACCAATGTTAAAGTAAGACTTCTACCCAGAAGGTCCATAGTGGGACCCCACTTCTAAACTTAGACCAAGTTCCCGTAGGTGGCACCCTGAGACTTGTAGTTCCTCGGTGAGCCTAGTCCCACCATCCCTGAGCATTGTAGAAAACATTGTGACTTGTAGTCCCTCAAACCCCCATGAAGGAAAAGGTGGACCTACCTGTTCTCGGGAGATGCATGGCAGAGAGGGTCTCCGGTTCATCTTGCCGCTTCCATAGTAGGTACTGGAGGTCTCCCCCAAGGACACACAGCTGGACCTCCTCCGGGGTCTGATGACGGGCACCTTGTCCTCCAGCAGGGGTCCGCTCTTTGGTGGGTTCTCCCGGATCTGGAAGCCATGGCAGAAGCAAAGGGCCAGCAGGGAACCAGCCAGCCCCACCAGGCAGCCTCCCAGGGCTCTGAGGGCATGGGGCACCCAGCTGAGGCTGGTGAGGGAGATGAGCCACACCAGGCTGGAGAAGAGGAGAACCAAAACACTTTGCCCCAACCGGAGCGCCTGCCACAGAGTCAGCACCCCCACACACAGCAGCACCGCCAGGAGCCGCACCACCTCCCCGGCCCCCGGCAGCAGCACATCCCCGCACTGACAGCACACCGGCAGAGCCAGGAGCCACACCGCCCCCCCGGGGCCCCGCAGGGCCCGGCACAGGTAACAGGTCAGGAAGAAGAAGGCGCAACCCAGACTGAAGAGAGGACTGAGGGCCTGCGCCAAACTCTGCGCCCAACCTGAGCTCTGCCAACAGGCGGCGGCCAACGCGGCTCCCCCGGCCCCCCACGCCCCCCACCACCACCGGCCCCCGGGCCATGCGGGCCACCAGCGGCCCCCGGGCGGGTCCGGCTTCAGAGGGGTCACCGAGCTCCTGACATAGCCGTTCCGGAACCCGTCCGGGGGGGAGTCCGCGGGCTTCATACTGCCGCCGCCCGGTGCTTCATATCGTCCTGCCGCCCAGCATCGTGCGACCGAATCCCCGCCACTGTCTGCGACCGACTCCTCTCCACTCTCTGCGACCGACTCCTCCCGGATCCCCTCCGCTGTCTGCGCCCCACTGCGCGAGAGGCGGCCGACGACTGCCTGGCGCCCCCTGCTGGACGACCGATGGCGTGCCGGGGCGCCCTCCTCCCCCTCCCCCCCCAACTTACACCACCGACCTGCACCGAACTACACCGACCGATGCCGTGCCGGGGCGCCCTCCTCCCCCTCCCCCCCCCCAACTTACACCGAACTACACCGATCTACAACACCCCTACCTGCACCGAACTTCACCGAACTCCTGCTGGACGCCGCGGGACTTCCTACCGGAGAGATATTCAACTGATACTTCACTATACTACTAATACCTTCCTATACTTCACTATTACTTCTATACTAATATTCTACTATACACGGGACTTCCTACCGGAGAGATACTCAACTAATACTAATGCTACTATACCACTAATACTTCACTATACTACTAATACCTTACTATACTTCACTATTACTTCTATACTAATATTCTACTACACATGGGAATTCCTACCAGAGAGATACTCTACTGATACTAATACTTCACTGTACTAATAATACTTTACTGTACTAATACTTCACTATACTACTAATACCTTCCTATACTTCACTATTACTTCTATACTAATAATCTACTATACACGGGACTTCCTACCGGAGAGATACTCAACTAATACTAATGCTACTATACCACTAATACTTCACTATACTACTAATACCTTCCTATACTTCACTATTACTTCTATACTAATATTCTACTACACATGGGAATTCCTACCAGAGAGATACTCTACTGATACTAATACTTCACTGTACTAATAATACTTTACTGTACTAATACTCTACCAGACATGGGACTTCCTATCGGAGAGATACCCAACTGGTACTAATACTTTACTATAATAATACCTTACTATACTTCACTACTACTTCTATACTAATACTCTACTATACACTGACTTCCTACCCAAGAGATACTCAACTAATACTAATGCTACTATACTACCAATACTTCATTATACTAATACTCTACTACACATGGGACTTCCTACCAGAGAGATACTCTACTGATACTAATACTTTACTATAATAATACCTTTCTATACTACTAATACTCTACTATATATGGAACTTTCTACCGGACAGATACTCTAGTAATACTATACTAATACCCTACTATACTACCAATACTCTACTATACACGTGACGTCCTACCTGAGAGATACTCAACTGATACTAATGCTACTATACTACTAGTACTTCACTATACTAATACTCTACTATACACGGGACTTCCTACCAGAGAGATACTCTACTGATACTAATTCTTCACTATATTAATACTCTACTAGAATAATACCCTACTATACTAATAATTTTCTATACTAATACTTCACTATACTAAAGCTCTACTATACACAGGACTTCCTAACGGAGAGATACTTTAATGATACTAATACTCTACTATACTAATTTTCTACTATACTATTACTTCCCTATACTACTGATACTTTACTATACTATACTAATACTCTATTGATACTAATACTACTATACTACTAAAACTTCACTATACTAATACTTTACTATACTACTAATACGTCACTATACTATTAATATGTCACTATACTATACTAATACTCCACTACACACAGGAATTCCTACCAGAGAGAAACTCTACTGATACTAATACTTCCCTATACTAATACTCTTCTATACTATAATAATACTCTACTATACACGTCGCTTCCGACCGGAGAAATACTCTACTGATACTAATACTTCACTCTACTATACTAATACTCTATTATACATGGGGCTTCCTACCACAGAAATACTCTACTGATACTAATACTTCACTATACTATACTAATTCTCTACTATACACAGGGCTTCCTACTGGAGAGACTCTACTATACTACTAATACTTCACTATACTATATTAATACTCTGTTATACATGGGACTTCCTACCGGAGAGACTATACAATACTACTGAAACTTCACTGTACTAATGCTCCACTAATACTTCTATACTAATACCATACTATACTTCACTACTAACCCTATACTAATACCATACTTTACTCCTATACTATACATAGGGTGCCCTCCTCCTCACCCCCCTCCCCCTCCTGCCTGACAATGCGGGACTTCCTACCAGAAAGACTATACTATACTACTAATACTTCTATACTATACTAATACTCTACTATATATGGGACTTCCTACCAGAGAGACTCAACTACTACTAATAGTTCACTTTACTAATACTCTACTATGCACGGGACTTCCTACCGGAGAGACTATATCCATACTATTCTATTCTTTACTACTAATAATTCTATACTATTCTAATACTCTACTATACTATTACTCTACTATACTAATAATCTACTATACACGTGATCTCCTACCGGAGAAATACTCTACAGATACTAATACTACACTATACTATACTAATACTCTACTATACTTGGGGCTTCCTACCAGAGAGATACTCTACTGATACTAACACTTAACTATACTATACTAATACTCTACTATACACAGGGCTTCCTACCGGAGAGACTATACAATACTACTGAAACTTAACTATACTAATGCTCCACTAATACTTCTATACTAATACCATACTATATTTCACTACTAACCCTATACTAATACCATACTATATTTCACTACTAACGCTATACTAATACCATACTTTGCACCCTCCTCCCCCCCTCCCCTTCTGCTGGACGATACAGGACTTCCTACCAGAGAGACTATACTATACTACTAATACTTGTATACTATACTAATACTCTACTATATATGGGACTTTCTACCAGAGAGACTCCACTAATACTAATAGTTCACTATACTAATACTCTACCTTACACGGGACTTCCTACCGGAGAGACTATACTATACTACTAATACTTCTATACTATTCTAATACTCTACTATACTATTAGTCTACTATACTAATACTCTACTATACACGGGACTTCCTTCCAGGGAGACTATACTACTAATACTTCACTCTACTAATACCCTACTATACACAGGGTTTCTTACCGGAGAGACTATACTATACAACTAATACTTCACTATACTATACTAATACTGTATTATACATGGGACTTCCTACCAGAGAGACTATACTGTACTACTAATACTTCAATATACTAATACTCCACTAATACTTCTATACTAATACCATACTTTACTCCTATACTATGCATGGGGCGCCCTCCTCCTCCCCCTCCTGCTTGATGCCGCGGGACTTCCTACTGGAGAGCCTATACTATACCACTAATACTTCTATACTATACTAATACTCCACTATACACGGAACTTCCAACCAGAGAGACTATACTGTACTACTAATACTTCACTATACTATACTAATACCCTACTATAGATGGGACTTTCTACCAGAGAGACTATATGGTACTACTAATACTTATATACTACTATTAATACTTCACTAACACTTCTATACTAATACTTCCATGCTATACTTTTATACTATACACGGGACTTCCTACCAGAGAGACTATACTAATAGTAATACTTCTATACTGTTACTAATTCTTCACTATACTAATACTCCACTAACATTTCTTTACTAATACCATACTATACTTCACTACTACTTCTATACTACTACCATACATACTCCTATACTATACATGATGCGCCCCCCCCCCCCTCCTGCTGGAGGCTGCAGGACTTCCTACCAGAGAGACTTTATTATAATACTAATATACTATACTACTAATACTTTACTATACTAATACTCTACTATACTAATATTCTTTTATACACGGACTTTCTACCAGAGCGATACTCTACTGATACTTCTATACTAAAACTATACTTCAATTCTAATACCATAGTATACTCCTATACTATACATAGGACTTCTTACCGGAGAGACTATACTACTAATAATACTTCTATACTACTAATAATACTTCATTATACTAATACTTCTATGCTAATACCATACTATACTTCACTACTACTTCTTTACTACTACCATTCTATACTCCTATACTATACACGGAGCGCCCTCCGACTCCCCCCCCCCATCCCCCTCCTGCTGGACGCCGTGGAACTTCCTACCAGAGCAATACTCTACTGATACAAATACTTCACTATACTTCATTACTACTTCTATAGTAATAACATACTATACTCCTATATTATACACGGGACTTCCTACCAGAGAAACTATACTACTACTAATACTTCACTATACTAATACTGCTATACTTCACTACTAATTCTATACATGGGACCTCCTACCGGAGAGATTATACTATACTACTACTTCACTTATACTCCATTACTACTAATACTTCACTAATACCTCTAAACTAATACTCTACTATACATGGGACTTCATTCCGGAGAGACTATACTATGCTACTACTCCACTAATACTCCACTACTACTAAAACTTCACTAATACTTCTATACTATACTAATACTCTACTATACATGGGACTTGCTATCGGACAGACTATACTATACTTCTAATACTCCCATACTAATACTTCACTAATACCATACTATACTTCTGTACTATACATGGGACTTCCTACCGGAGAGAGTAAACTATACTTCACTACTAATACTCCTATACTAATACCTCTATGCTAATACTCTACTATACTAATACTCTACAATATGATGTGACTCCTACCAGAGAGACTATACTATACTACTACTCCACTAATACTTCACTAATACTTCTATACTAATACTCAAAAATACATGGGACTTTCTACCGCAGAGACTCCACTACTACTCATACTTCACTAATACTTCTATGCTAATACTCTACTATACACAGGACTTCCTACCAGAGACACTATACTACACTACTACTAATACTTCTATATTAATACCATACTATACTTCTATACTATACTAATTTCCACTGCAAGTACCGACTCGGCTCCACTCGGCCCTGCTTAGCTCGGTTTGGTTTTCCACTGCATGGTACCGCACGGCACGGTGTTGGAACAGTTCGGTACGGTTTGCTTTTCCACTAAAGTAGTAAGTGGGTGGGATAACAACGATTCTCTGACCAATCAGTGGCTAGTAGTGACAAACAGTCAAGGCTGCATGCAAAGGATTGTGGGATATGGTACCGGTACGGCCCTCTTGGAACCACAACCGAGGTGGTACTGTTTAAGCGACCCGTACCGTTCGGTTCCATGTAGTGGAAAAGCGCCGCCGTACCGTACCGAACCGTTCCAACACCGTACCATGCGGTACCATGCAGTGGAAAAGCGCAAAAGCGAGCCGAACCGTTCAGTTCCATGCAGTGGAAAAGCGCCATAATACTCTACTATACATGGGACTTCCGACTACCGGAGAGATACTCTACTATACTATACTATACTTTACTATTACTCCACTAATACTTCCCTACTAGACTAATGCTCCACACCAGGAATGTGTCCTGGATGGCAGGCACCTTCCCCTGATATTTGAGTTGTAGTCCCTTTAATGGGGACAGTTGCAGAGCTTTTGTGGCACTCAGGGGTTGTCACCCATGCAGGGTGAGGTGTCCCGGGTTAAGTTTGGCTGGAGAGGACTGACTTCCAGGACTCTCTGGATTGGTAAATTTATATCCAGGATTTCAAAGGCTCAAAAAGACTTGGGGGAGTTGGGGATTGGGGAGGACTACCCTGACTACCAGTACTTTGGTCCCGGAGGGGATAAGTGCCAGGTGAGGGAGGCTTAAAAGGCAGCAGAGGGAGATCAGCGCCGGTGTCAGGGAAGTGAGTGGAAGAGAGAGACTCACTAGCTGTGTAACAAGTGGAAGCTCTCAGACAAGCTGAGCCATGGGCTGCTACCCCCCATGTGGTCTGCCTGACACCCTGACTTAGGAGGAGCCTGACCCCTGTATGGGACCGGAGACTAGCGGGGAGCCTGCTGCTTTATTACCAATACCCGGATTTGGACTGTTTATTTACTTTGGCTGAAGTAAGCTGTCTTTTGTTTAGCTGCGATTAAAATAAATTAACTGTTTTGCTTTCACCAAACTGGTTGGCGGTCATTTCAGGGCTACCCCCAGATTACAACTCCTATACTATACACGGGGGCTTCCTACCCGAGAGACTCCACTACTACTAATACTCTTTGGAGAGACTATACTATGGTAATACTTTTATACTTATACCATACTATACTATACTTCTATACTATACTAATACTCTACTATACATCAGACTTCCTACTGGAGAGATACTCTTCTATACTATACTAATACTCTACTATACATCTGACTTCCTACTGGAGAGATACTCTTCTATACTATACTAATACTCTACTATACATCTGACTTCCTACTGGAGAGATACTCTTCTATACTATACTTTACTTTACTGATATTCCAGTAATACTTCTATACTAATACTCTACTAAACTTCTATACTATCCGCGGGGCTTCCTACTGCATAGACTCCACTACTAATAATAATCTTTGGAGAGACTATACTATGTTAATACTTTTATACTAATACCATACTGTACTATACTTCTATACTATACTAATACTCTACTATACATCTGACTTCCTACTGGAGAGATACTCTTCTATACTATACTAATACTCTACTATACATCTGACTTCCTACTGGAGAGATACTCTACTTTACTCGACTCTACTCGACTCTACTCTACTATACTATACTGATATTCCAGTAATACTTCTATACTAATGCTCTACTAAACTTCTATACTATACTATATTATACTATACTATACTGATATTATAGTAATACTTCTATACTAATACTCTACTAAACTTCTATACTATACTATATTATACTATACTATACTGATATTCCAGTAATACTTCTATACTAATACTCTACTAAACTTCTATACTATACTATATTATACTATACTATACTGATATTCCAGTAATACTTCTATACTAATACTCTACTAAACTTCTATACTATACTATATTATACTATACTATACTGATATTCCAGTAATACTTCTATACTAATACTCTACTAAACTTCTATACTATACATGGGGCTTCCTACTGGAGAGACTCCACTACTACTAATAATCTTTGGAGAGACTATACTATGTTAATACTTTTAAACTATTATCATACTATACTTAAATACTATACTATACTAATATTCTACTATACATGGGACTTCCTACTGGAGAGATACTCTACTCTACTATACTATACTTTACTAATATTCCAGTAATACTTCTATACTGTATTAAACTAATACTCTACTAAACTCCTATACTATGCACGGGGCTTCCCACCGGAGAGACCTCACTACTACCAATACTTCACTAACACTTCTATACTAATACTCTACTATACACCGAACTTCCTACCAGTGAGACTATACTACTACTCCGCTAATACTTCTATACTATACTCCTTTACTATACATTGAGTGCCCCCCCCACCTCCAGCTGGACACAGCGGGAGTTACTCTACTTTACTACTACTACTACTACTACTGTACTACTCCACTAATACTTCTATACTAGTACTTCTATACTAATACCATACTATACTAATACTTTACTATACATGGGACTTCTGTCCAGAGAGATACTCTGCTATACTATACTAATACTCCACTAATACTTCTATACTAATACTATACTATACTCCTATACTATACACAGGACTTCCTACTGGAGAGACTATACTAATACTCCACTAATACCTCAATACTATACTAATACGATTCTATACTATACACGGGACTTCCTATTGGAGAGTCTATTCTATACTTCACTACTAATATTCCACTTCTACTCCATTAATACTACTACCATACCATACTCCTATACTATACACGGGACTTCCTACCGGAGAGACTATACTCTACTTTACTACTACTAATACTCCACTAATACTTCTATACAAATACCATACCATACACCTATACTATACACAGGACTTCCTACTGGAGAGACTATACTAATACTCCACTAATACTTCTATACTAAAACAATACTATGGGACTTTCTACCAGAGAGATACTCTACTATTCTATACTTTAATAATACTCTTTTACCATGTGACCAGCTTTGTCAAATCACAGATGGTCACATAGTAAATTGGAAGTGCCGTTGATCGGCTTTCTTCAGTTCGCGCCTGACAGTCACCAGGGATGCCAATCAGTGCTGAGGGGGCCTGTCAGCGCCCTCCTCATCATTGTCGCCCATTATTGTCGCCTATCAGTGCCGCCCATCATTGCCGCCTATCAGTACCCATCAGTGCCATCACCAGGGATACCAATCAGTGCTCAAGGAGCCTGTCAGTGCCCTCCTCATCAGTTCTGCCTATCAGTGCCATCACCAGGGATGCCAATCAATTCTCAAGGAGCCTGTCGGTGCCCTCCTCATCAATGCCGCCTATCAATGCCATCTATCAGTGCCCATCAGTGCTGCATATTAGTGCCACCCCATCAGTGCCACCCCATCAGTGCCTCCCCATCAGTGCTTCTCAGTGCAGCCTCATCGGTGATTGTCAGTGCTGGAAAAAAACCTATCTATTTACAAAATTTTATAACCTAAACAAAAAAACAATTTTTTTTTCAAACTTTTCCGGCTTTTTTTATTTGTTTAGCAAAAAAGAACAAACCTTGCTGTGATCAAATACCACCAAAATAAAGCTCTATTTGTGGGAGGAAAATTACATAAATTTGGTTTTGGTACAGTGTTGCATGACCGCGCAATTGTCATTCAAAATGCAACAGCGCTAAAATCTGAAAATTGGCCTGGGCAGGAAGGGGGTGAATGTGCCCGGAATTGAAGTGGTTAATCCTGCACTTAAACTTTTGATGGGGGTGGGGTGGTGAGAGTTGTTGTTATACCCTAAAATGTTTGACATGGTTAGTGCTCACCTTATTTTTGTCCCTGCTGTACACTATGAAATGTAAGGCGTCCAATTGAAGTGTTTATTTTAGATTGTAAGCTCTTTAGCGCAGGGCCCTTCTAATCATATTGTAAAGTGCTGTGAAAAATGTTGCAACATTAAATGCCAGTCAAGTTTTTTTGCCAGAGTGACTGCACACAATAATGTTCCTATTGTCCAAACAAAATGCAGTATTGGTTTTGAATTTGTTATTTGCTGAGGTTTAATAAAATATTTGAGAAGTGGAATGTCTTAACACACCTCCCAATCTCCAATAAATCTACTTTGCTACAAAATCATTTTATTTCTGCACACAAACAACTCCTTAACCACTCTACAACCGCTCACAGTAATACTACTGCGGCAGAGTGGTTCGTTATCGTCCAGTCACGTAGTATTAACGTCGTTGGACACTCCCCCTTCTGGGCGGCGCTTGCGCGCCGCCGGAGGCTCGCTCCCGCTGTTTTCATTCACAGCGGGAGTCGGGCCAGGGGAGGAGCAGCGGCGATCGCCGCTGCTCTTACCCGATCGTCGGGGATCGAGTCTGGAGATCCGCCCGCTGTGTGTAAACACAGCGGGCGGATCTCCATAGTGACAGGGAGTGACAGATCAGACTGTTCAGCATAGCTGGACATCCGATCTGTCCATGACTCACACAGTCACCTCCCCCCCTACACGTCAGTAAGCACCAGGCATACATTAACCCCTCCCTCTCCAATAAAATTAACCCCTTCCCTGCCAGTGTCATTTTTACAGTAACAGTGCATATTTATAGCACTGATTACTGCAGTAATGTCACTGGTCCCCCCAAAAGTGTCAAAAATGTCAGTCAAGGGTCCGATCTGTCCGCCGCAATGTCGCAGTCCCGCAAAAAAAATCGCAGATCGCCGCCATTACGCGTTAAAAAAAAAACACCAAAAATGACAGAAATCTTTCCCTTAGTTAGTAAACGCAATAACTTTTGCGCAAACCAATCAAAATACGCTTATTGCGATTTTTTTTACCAAACATATGTAGCAGAAAACAAATTGGCCAAAAATTTTTAAAAAAATTGGTTTTTACATCGTTTTTGGGGGGAATTTCATATAAAAAAATGTTAAAAATATTGTTATTTTTTCAAAATAAACGCTATTTTTTTGTTTATAGCGCAAAAAGTAAAAATCGCACAGGTGATCAAATACCACCAAAAGAAAGCTCTGTTTGTGGGAAAAAAAGGACGTAAATTTCCTTTGGGTACGGCGTCGCACGACCGCGCAATTGTCAGTTGAAGTCGCACAGCGCCGAATCGCAAAAAGTGACCTGGACGGAAGACAGCAAAATCCTCCGGTGGTAAAGTGGTTAAATAGGGAAAAAAAAGGAAAATAACAATCTTTTAATTGCTTCAATGCTGATTTTTAGGTTCCAATGATATTTGCTATGGTCTAGGTCAGGGGTCTTCAAACTATGGCTCATAGGGCACACTTGTAGATATGGGGCATTCTTGGAGGCACTTGGAAGACATAGGGGGCACAGGAGCACACTTGGGAGACTTGAGGTACACAGGAGCATACTTGGGAGACTTGAGGTCTACAGGGGCACGCTTGGGAGACTCGAGGTACACAGGAGACCTTTTGGAGGCTCGAGGTACACAGGAGAACTTTTGGAGGCTCGAGGTACACAGGAGAAGTTTTGGAGACTCGAGGTACACAGGGGAACTTTTGGAGACTCGAGGTACTCAGGAGAACTTTTGGAGGCTCGAGGTATACAGGAGAAGTTTTGGAGACTCAAGGTACACAGGAGAAGTTTTGGAGACTCGAGGTACACAGGAGAACTTTTGGAGACTTGAGGTACACAGGAGAACTTTTGGAGACTCGAGGCACACAGGAGAACTTTTGGAGACTCGAGGCACACAGGAGAAGTTTTGGAGACTCGAGGTACACAGGAGAACTTTTGGAGACTTGAGGTACACAGGAGAACTTTTGGAGACTCGAGGTACACAGGAGAACTTTTGGAGACTTGAGGTACACAGGAGAACTTTTGGAGACTCGAGGTACACAGGAGAACTTTTGGAGGCTTGAGGTACACAGGAGAACTTTTGGAGACTCGAGGTACACAGGAGAAGTTTTGGAGGCTCGAGGTACACAGGAGAAGTTTTGGAGACTTGAGGTACACAGGAGAATTTTGGAGGCTTGAGGTATACAGGAGAACTTTTGGAGACTCGAGGTACACAGGAGAACTTTTGGAGGCTCGAGGTATACAGGAGAACTTTTGGAGACTTGAGGTACACAGGAGAAGTTTTGGAGACTCGAGGTACACAGGAGAACTTTTGGAGACTTGAGGTACACAGGAGAAGTTTTGGAGACTCGAGGTATACAGGAGAACTTTTGGAGACTCGAGGTACACAGGAGAAGTTTTGGAGGCTCGAGGTACACAGGAGAAGTTTTGGAGACTTGAGGTACACAGGAGAAGTTTTGGAGACTTGAGGTACACAGGAGAAGTTTTGGAGACTCGAGGTACACAAGAGAACTTTTGGAGGCTCGAGGTATACAGGAGAAGTTTTGGAGACTTGAGGTACACAGGAGAAGTTTTGGAGACTTGAGGTACACAGGAGAAGTTTTGGAGGCTTGAGGTATACTAG
Organism: Pelophylax lessonae; assembly: GCF_965119305.1. Taxonomy (NCBI): domain Eukaryota; kingdom Metazoa; phylum Chordata; class Amphibia; order Anura; family Ranidae; genus Pelophylax; species Pelophylax lessonae. Next base: position 3,018,470 of record NC_138777.1, read on the forward strand.
GAGAACACTTGGAGTCTTGGTATACTCAGACATGAAATACAGAGAGGGGCACTTAGAGACCCTGAGCTCACAGAGCACAGTATTAGACATGGGGCGTACTTGGGGGCACTTAGGAGACAAAGGGGGGGGGGCACAGGTGCACATTTAGGAGACAGAGGTCACAGGAAGAACTGGCAGACTTTTTTTTATTTTTTGACCTTTTAATGCAGGGGTCTTCAAACTATGACCCTCCAGTTGTTCAGGAACTACAATTCCCATCATGCCCTGTCCTGTCTGTGAATGTCAGAGTCTTACAATGCCTCATGGGATGTGTAGTTCGGCAACAGCTGGAGGGCCGTAGTTTGAGGATCGCTGGACTCTAGGTAAACTATTGAACGTCAAATTAAAGTGTAACTCCACTTTTGTTGAGAAAAAAACCTCCCCCTCTGGGTGATCTCTGTACATTGCAGGGATTGTAATAAACTTTGTTGCAGATTTCTACCTTTTGTTATTCTGAAGAAATCATTGTTTGTTCCTCTGTGCTGAGCGGGTCTAATGGGAGTGGTTTCATAATTATCTATCAGCTGTGGCAGCTGCAGGGCTCTAATGAGGAAATCTGCTGGGCCTGCATCCCTTTAGACGTGTTCCTATTGGGAGGATCTCACCAAAAATGACATTTCTGTTGCAGGGGATGCCAGAAATCTGACTTGTATCTTAGTGCAGACGTCTGGGAAAATTGGTGAGCCAATCACACAAGCAGGAAATGATGTTTCTGGGGGTGTGGTCAGTATACATTCTGTGTACAGAACAGCTCCAGGCGGCCATATTGCATTGTTTTTCCAGAAAATGATAGCAGCTACGGATTGAAAAGGAAAGGTAATTTTTAATAACATTCAATTACAATACGATTTGTGTCGCAATTCTATACGTTATATTGTTTTCTCTTTAATTGCTCTTTTTTTCCCCCCACGAAAGTGGAGTTACCCTAAGTATTCATTTTCTCTAATCATCAGTTGCCCACCCCATAAGCACTAATTTTTAAAATAATAATTTAGCGAAATAAGAAGATTGAACACGTGAAAAGATGTTAGCAAACGTGAATTTATTGCGATGGCGCATATCTTTTCGCAATGGCACACAACTTGCTGCCCGGCCGGCCCCTGGCCTGGAAATGCATCCTCGTAGGTGGAAGGACGTTTTGGGATTATTTAATATGTTTTAACCACTTAGCGACCGCCCGCTGCAGTTTTACTGCGGCAGGCAGCCGCTCCTGGGCAAAGCGACGTCGCTCGCTCAGGAGACTCTAGGGGGCGAGCGCGTGCTGCTGGCGGCGCGCTCCCGCCCGAGTTCATCAGCCAGGGAGCCAGTGCGTGTGACCGCCGGCCACTCGCGATCTCCCGCAGCTAAGAGAGAAGGACGGACGGCTGATGTAACCGTCTGTCATTCTCCCTGAAGTGATCACAGAGGCTATGTGATCCTTCGATATAGGATCGCATGTTTCTGTAATTACTTTACAAGCCACGCCCCCTGACAGTTAGAATCACTCCTCTAGGGATACATTCAACCCCTTGATTACCCGTACTGTTAACCCCTTCCCTGCCAGTGTCATTTTTACAGTGACAGTGCATATTTTTAGCACTGATTACTGTAGTAATGTCACTGGCAATGTTCCCTCTAATTTTTTACTGAGCTGAGCAAATAAAAAAATTTCTGAGCGCAAACCTTTAGATTGAGCAATGGGGGGGGGGGGGGGGGGACGTCAATGCAGAGTGACCAGCTTGCCCCAATCAACTGCAGAGTGCCACAGCAATGCCCCCAATAAACTGCAGAGTGCCACAGCAATGCCCCCAATAAACTGCAGAGTGCCACAGCAATGCCCCCAATAAATTGCAGAGTGTCACAGCAATGCCCCCAATACATTGCAGAGTGTCACAGCAATGCCCCCAATACATTGCAGAGTGTCACAGCAATGCCCCCAATACATTGCAGAGTGCCACAGCAATGCCCCCAATACATTGCAGAGTGCCACAGCAATGCCCCCAATAAACTGCAGAGTGCCACAGCAATGCCCCCAATACATTGCAGAGTGCCACAGCAATGCCCCCAATACATTGCAGAGTGCCACAGCAATGCCCCCAATACATTGCAGAGTGCCACAGCAATGCCCCCAATACATTGCAGAGTGCCACAGCATTGCCCCCAATAAACTGCAGAGTGCCACAGCAATGCCCCCAATAAACTGCAGAGTGCCACAGCATTGCCCCCAATAAACTGCAGAGTGCCACAGCATTGCCCCCAATAAACTGCAGAGTGCCACAGCATTGCCCCCAATAAACTGCAGAGTGCCACAGCATTGCCCCCAATAAACTGCAGAGTGCCACAGCATTGCCCCCAATAAACTGCAGAGTGCCACAGCATTGCCCCCAATAAACTGCAGAGTGCCACAGCATTGCCCCCAATAAACTGCAGAGTGCCACAGCATTGCCCCCAATAAACTGCAGAGTGCCACAGCATTGCCCCCAATAAACTGCAGAGTGCCACAGCATTGCCCCCAATAAACTGCAGAGTGCCACAGCATTGCCCCCAATAAAATGCAGAGTGCCACAGCAATGCCCCCAATAAAATGCAGAGTGCCACAGCAATGCCCCCAATAAAATGCAGAGTGCCACAGCAATGCCCCCAATAAATTGCAGAGTGCCACAGCATTGCCCCCAATAAATTGCAGAGTGCCACAGCATTGCCCCCAATAAATTGCAGAGTGCCACAGCAATGCCCCCAATAAATTGCAGAGTGCCACAGCATTGCCCCCAATAAACTGCAGAGTGCCACAGCATTGCCCCCAATAAACTGCAGAGTGCCACAGCATTGCCCCCAATAAACTGCAGAGTGCCACAGCATTGCCCCCAATAAACTGCAGAGTGCCACAGCATTGCCCCCAATAAACTGCAGAGTGCCACAGCATTGCCCCCAATAAAATGCAGAGTGCCACAGCATTGCCCCCAATAAAATGCAGAGTGCCACAGCATTGCCCCCAATAAAATGCAGAGTGCCACAGCATTGCCCCCAATAAAATGCAGAGTGCCACAGCAATGCCCCCAATAAAATGCAGAGTGCCACAGCAATGCCCCCAATAAAATGCAGAGTGCCACAGCAATGCCCCCAATAAAATGCAGAGTGCCACAGCAATGCCCCCAATAAAATGCAGAGTGCCACAGCAATGCCCCCAATAAAATGCAGAGTGCCACAGCAATGCCCCCAATAAAATGCAGAGTGCCACAGCAATGCCCCCAATAAAATGCAGAGTGCCACAGCAATGCCCCCAATAAAATGCAGAGTGCCACAGCAATGCCCCCAATAAAATGCAGAGTGCCACAGCAATGCCCCCAATAAAATGCAGAGTGCCACAGCAATGCCCCCAATAAAATGCAGAGTGCCACAGCAATGCCCCCAATAAACTGCAGAGTGCCACAGCAATGCCCCCCCGCGACCCCGTGCACTTACCTCACGGACGGTCACGGCACTCTGTCTTCAGTCCCCGGCTTCCAGCTTCCCGCGTCTCCATCCTCCCGAGTCCCGGCGCCTCCTCCTCGGCCAATGGCATGAAGTTGGCCTTTCGGCCAATCAGGAAGCGGGAGGACCCGCTCCCTGATTGGCCAGGAGGAGGATCCGTATGACAATAGCGAATTTTCATTCGCTATTGTCACACGATGGGCGTGCTCTCGGGGTGCACGCTCTGCTCCCTGGCCGCTCCGTCTGCGGCTGCGCCGTCTAACTAGGTGCTTGCGCGGGACGTAATTTCCACTGCGCGACCGCGCACGCGCGCACCTTAAAGGGAACACTGGTCACTGGTACCCCCAAAAGTGTCAAAAAATGTCAGTTAGGGGTCCAATCTGTCCGCCGTCATGTCGCAGTCCCGCAAAAAATCGCAGATCACCGCCATTACTAGTAAAAAAAAAAATGACAGAAATCTTTCCCGTAGTTAGTAAACACAAAAACTTTTGCGCAAACCAATCAAAATATGTTTTTTGCAAATTTTTGTTTACCAAAAATATGTAGCAGAAAACAAATTGGCCTCAAATGTTAAACAAAATTTAGATTTTTACTTTTTTTTTTTTTTTTTTTGAGAATTTCATATAAAAGAATGTGAAAAATATTGTTTTGTTTTTTCAGAATTGTCGCTCTTTTTTTGTTTATAGCGCAAAAAAATAAAAATCACACAGAGGATCAAATACCAACAAAAGAAAGCTCTGTTTGTGGGGAAAAAAAGGACTAAAATTTCGTTGGGGTACAGCGTCACACAACCGCCTAATTGTCCAATAAATTCACGCAGTGCCGAATCGTAAAATGGGGCCTGGTCATTGAGCAGCCAAATCCTCCGGGGGTTAAAGTGGTTAATCAGGCGGGAAAATGATGTCACATGAGAGGGGTGTCAGCTATTTGTATTGATTTTGATTGGTGGTATGTTCACCATTTGCACTGTATCACATGCCTGACGAAGGGGTCCTGCGTGGCTCCGAAACGTTGCACTGTTTTTTTTTTATGTGATCCTTTTTGCAATAAAGCTTTTGGACTGCTTTTGCAAGATCCATGGTGTGCTGATGAAGAAGTATCTACTTGTAACTAATCCAGTGTCCAGCTGGTGATCGCTCCAGCACCAATATACTGTATAAGTGCCTATATACCAGGAAGGTGTACGATGGGAATATGAACTTTACTAGAAAGGACGATCGGACGCACTTGCAAGTGTTAGAGCTGCTCAGAGTCGTCAGCAAGTTGACATGGGAAGATCCCGTTTTTTTAATCAGGAGATGTAGCTGATTTGCAAGGTAAGTTTGGGAGAGGTCTTGGCAGGGGTGTATTTTGGTTTTGTGCTGCCCTAGGCCTAAAATTGGGCACCCCCCCTCCTATGTAAATTTGGCCCACTCCTTCCTTTTTAACGGATGTGACTCCCTCCAAAATTTAAGGACTACAAGTCCCAGCATGAACCCCTGAGATCTCACGAGAGGTGGGAGAGAGAGGGGGGTGGGTGAGGGAGGGAGAGAGAGAGGGGGGATGAGAGAGAAAGGGGGGTTGGTGAGGGAGGAAAGGGTGAGAGAGAGAGAGACCAAGGGGGGATGAGAGAGAGGGGGTGAGAGAGAGGGGGCGAGAGGGGAGGGGTGAGAGAGAGTGGTGAGAGAGAGAGGGGGGTGAGAGAGAGAGAGGGGGGGTGAAAGAGTGGGGGGAGAGAGAGAGAGGGGGGATGAGAGAGAAAGGGGGGTTGGTGAGGAAGGAAAGGGTGAGAGAGAGAGACCAAGGGGGGATGAGAGAGAGGGGGTGAGAGAGAGGGGGCGAGAGGGGAGGGGTGAGAGAGAGTGGTGAGAGAGAGAGGGGGGCGAGAGAGAGAGAGAGAGAGAGAGGGGGTGAGAGAGAGGGGGATGAGAGAGAGAGAGGGGGGTGAAAGAGAGGGAGAGAGAGAGAGGGTGGATGAGAGAGAGAGACAGGGGGGATGAGAGAGAGAGAGAGAGAGAGAGAGGGGGGGAGGAGAGAGAGAGAGTGGGGGTGAGAGAGAGGGGGATGAGAGAGAGAGAGGGGGTGAGAGAGAGAGAGAGAGAGAGAGAGAGAGAGAGTGGGGTGATGAGAGAGAGAGGGGGGATGAGAGGATGAGAGAGAGAGATAGAGGGGGGATGAGAGAGAGAGGTGGATGAGAGAGAGAGAGAGGGGGGGATGAGAGAGAGGGGAGGGGGTGAGAGAGGCGGCTCTAGCCACTAGTGGCCAATAGAGTCTCAGGAGGAGGGGGGCGGCTTTTTTGCTGCCCCCCTGCAAAGTGCTGCCCTAGGCCTGGGCCTTGTCGGCCTAGGCCAAAATACAGCACTGGGTCTTGGTGTTCCCAGGAATTAGGGGATGCAGTGTTGGAATTTTCTGTTTAGTGATCCTCAGAAAACGCGTCACTTCCTGATTCTATGCACAGTAGACTTCCTGCATTTGTACATGTTCCTGGAAATACAGTGTGGAATCAATGTGTGGATGCATTTTACCAAGTGCTCCACAAACTGTTGGCTAAAATCAAATCCTGTATAGTCCTAATGAATTCTACACACATGTAATTTAGCTAGCAATTTTCACCACCCCATACACACATGTCTTGTTTTTGGTTGCCTCACCCTGGTGACGTTCACATTTCACCCTATAAAAGAGAAGAGAGAAGGCCTTACCTGCGCTTTTGCTAGATTTCCTTAGAATGCTTCATCTCTTGCTGAATATGTATATACAGGCATACCCCACTTTTAAGTACACAATGGGGCTAGAGCATGTATGTAAAATTAAAATGTACTTAAAGAGGAAGTAAACCCTCCTCTGACACTTGTACCTATAGATGATCCTATGATAAGGTTACCTATAGGGACTGTAAATATCTCCTAATCATGTACCGTTTAGGAGATATTTACCTTACATGCAGCCAGTGACATCACTGGCGCATGCACTCTGAAGGAACGGCCACTGGTGCCGTTCCTTCAGAGCCCCGTGCCGTGACTGTCGGGAGTGACATCACCGCGGCTCCGGCCAATCAGATGGCCGGATGCCGCGATCCCGGAAGATGGGCGACTTGACATGTCGCCCGTCATACAGGTAAGCGGCCGGCACGGCGGGGGCTCATTCTGAGGTAAGTATTGCATAATGAGCTAGTATGCGATGCATACTAGCTCATTATGTGTTTCTCTTACAGGTAGCCAAAAAAAAAAGTGGGACGGGTTTACAACCTCTTTAAAGTGAAGCAATACATTTTTTTTTCACCCCTCAATGCATGAAAATACACTAGCTCTATGGAAAATCTTGGTCAGCTTGACATGGCACTGCACCTGAACCATAAGTGACAGGGACACCAAATTAGGGGAGCACGTGAAGGGGACCCAGGACTATGACATGGTAGGTTACCAAGGCAAGCTATCTGACCCCTAAATCAGATATGTTGTAGTCCTGTGTGCCCTCTTGGTTCTCCCCAAGTTTGGTGTCCCTATCACTTATGGTTTGGGAGCAGTGCCATGTCAAGCTGACCATGATTTTCCATTGGCTCCAATGTTAGACTGGGAGCAGTGTCATCCCAAGCTGACCAAGATTTACCATAGATGTCATTGGTAAAAATAGGCAGCAGTGCCATGTCTAGCTGACTGATATTTCCCATAGACACACCAATGTGTCCGTACTCGTGAGTGTACATAAAGTGAGGGTACATAAAGCGGGGTACGTAAAGTGGGGTACGTAAAGTGGGGTACGTAAAGTGGGGTATGCCTGTATTAGATATTATGTAGATATTAGACATAGAAGCCAGTAATGCTGGCCATGCACTATACAAAAAATCGTTCAAACTCATTTTAGAAAAAACTAACACTCGGCCATGAGACCCGGTTCACACTTCTGCGTGTGCCGGGTTCGCATGTCATGTCGGAGCGCACTGCTCCGACATGACATGCGATCAGCTGTGCGGTGCGAGTTTAGCCATACAGTTTGTATGGCTAAATTCGCACCGCACCCACAGCAAAGACGCACAGGAGGCATTTTTGCTGCCGCATCAGGATCGGATCGCACAGCGGTTCACACTTGTGCGATCCGATCCTGTGCGAACTGCACGATCGCACTGCGATATGCGATCAAACTGGGGGTGTCGTTCAGACCCGGTTCACACTGATGCGAGTGCCGGGTTCGCATGTAATGTCGGAGCGCACTGCTCCGACATTACATGCGATCAGCTGTGCGGTGCGAGTTTAGCCATACAGTTTGTATGGCTAAATTCGCATCGCACCCGGTGCAAACACGCACAGGAGGCATTTTTGCAGCCGCATCAGGATCGGATCGCACAGCGGTTCACACTTGTGCGATCCCATCCTGTGCGAACTGCACGATCGCACTGCGATATGCGATCAAACTGGGGGTGTCGTTAAGATTACATTGACACCCCCAGCGGATCGCATATGGCAGTGTGAACTGCCGGGGGTGCGTGTGCGATGCGGGAACAGGCTGCGAATTCGCAGCCTTCCCGCATCGCAATAGTGTGACCCGAGCCTAAGATTACATTGACACCCCCAGCGGATCGCATATGGCAGTGTGAACTGCCGGGGGTGCGTGTGCGATGCGGGAACAGGCTGCGAATTCGCAGCCTTCCTGAGAGCAAATGATCGTGCCATCATGTAATGACTGATAAATTGTTCAATGTACATAAATAAATCCTTTTTTTGTTCGTTTTTTTACATATACGCGGTGCCAACAGTTTGGATGAGAAACACATAAACCTTTCAATTTAGCGTTCATTCAGCAGAACATTTCCAAACTTGTCTCTTGTTTTTTTTTTTGGTTAAAAAACGTCACAACTGATTACCGATTTGCGCCCATTAACTGGCCAAAAAATGAACGAACTCACCAAATGATCGAATTTCGGCTGATTTTTCGTATAGTGTATGGCCACCATAAGACACAGGAAGGAATTCATATTTGCCATCAGCGTGATACAATTTATCACGTTCATTCGTTAATCATGGTACTCCTGTATATTCTAAGCAGAACTGTGCTCGTCTCAGTGGCTTAGTGGGCAGCACTCCTACCTAGAAAGACTCAGACCATGGGTTCAAATCCCAAGCACGGTATCGCCTGCTTACATTTTTAACAGCAGACTATGCTGAAAATAGGCGAACACCTAATTGCCACTGCAACGTCAGAATGGTTCTTTCCATAATTTGAATGTTCGATTGCATGCAATGGTATGTTATTTAGCAAAAATAATATTGTGTGGAAATAAAATAATCAAACCCTAGTGAACAGGCTGGGTGTTATCATGGTTGGGATTTGAACTCCTGACCTAAGAGCTTTTTGCTGATGAGACCATTAAGCCAACGTGCTGAGTACAATTAGACTTTCATAATAGTTTAGTATAATTAAAGAATGAACATCGATAATTAGAACTCTATAGTCTCCTAAAAAATAAATCAAACATGAAAAAAAAAAAAATAAATAACATATAACAGATATGTAACTGTAAATGATAAAATCCATGTAACTTCATGGAATAGCAGACGTTACTCTGTAATAATCCTTCAGAACGGCATGCGTTAGCAAAAGACGAAAACAAAACTATTCCCAATAATTGTAATATAAATAAATATCCGCACACGAGGGAGAGCACGCCCCATATTTATTGGCATACATGTCCACACATGATCAGAGCTAAATACTGCGCTGCGGTTTCATTTAGGAAAACGGTGACTATGCCGATTTGGAATTCACTAATGCATATTCACCTACTTTTCCATTCACATGTTCACCTAGTTGAGGTTTCAGTTGTTTTAATTCGGAGTAATTAAATGCAGAATTACTATTTCCTCTGATTCCTCCTCTGATTCCTCCTGTATTGAAGTGTATTGTCTTCCCCACACTGTAAAGCGCTGCGCAAACCGTTGTCGCTATATAAATCCTGTATAATAATAATCAATACTAATATTGACTAACAACCAATTGAAAGGGAAAGTAGAGATTCCTTGCCCCTACCTGTGAATGCCCAATGCCCATGCAAATACCCCATGGACTGATTATTGGAGCGAACCAAGGAGGGAGAAAGTAAGAACTTGAAACTGTCATTATTGCATGCAGGTAACCCAGGGGGACCCGTAAAGTGAAATCTGGCAGTCCTTACGGGGGAAGTGCTGCACTATTCTACACTATCCTTGTCTATACTTCTCTGCTGTATACAATTCTAAAAAGAAAATAAAAGCGCTACACAGTAACTGTACTCTTGTGCTGAATACCCAATTCTATACTATATTACTACTGATACTATACTGTATAACATAGTGACTGAAGATCCTATCATTCATCCATCACTGATCTCTGTGCTATACTGTATGTACAGCCCCCCCCCCCCCCCTCAGTGGAGATATATACGACGTATCACCATATAGTACATCACACCGTGTGCTATCCCTGGCCATTCATAAAACATCCCCCGCCTGTTTCCCGTCATCGTCCCATTGATGTCTCGTTGTTCTGTTTTGGTTCATAGTGACAGATAATATAAATAAATAATGAATCCTTTTGATATTTTTTATCAATCGATGTAAAGGTGTTGAGTCTCCCCTAGGGGGCGATATGGAGATGAACTGAGAATTTCCAATCAGAAAGAGACAACCATACAATTTATTACAAAAAAAAAAAGCGGGAACTATGGAAGCTCTTTTTTATTTTTAAGTTTTGGACAGAGTGGGGAAGAGTTAAAATTTTCATTAGGTTTTTATTTCTGTCTGTGACCCCCATGGAAAGATTTTCTCACTTCCTGTCCCTGTGACATCGCTACAAGAAATGAGGGGTGAGTAAGAGACACTCTTGATGGGGACACCTGATGTAAACGGACAGTCTAGATGGGGGCACTTGATGTAAGGGGACACTGTTGATGGGGACACCTGATGTAAGGGGACATTCTTGATGGGGACACCTGATGCAAGGGGACATTCTTGATGGGGACACCTGATGTAAGGGGTCATTCTTGATGGGGACACCTGACATAAGGGGACATTCTTGATGGGGACACCTGACATAAGGGGGCATTATTGATGGGGACACCTGATGCAAGGGGACATTCTTGATGGGGACACCGGATTCAAGGGGACATTCTTGATGGGGACACCTGATGTAAGGGGACACTCTTGATGAGACACCTGATGCAAGAGTTATAGTTTTCATTCGGTTTTTATTTCTGTCTGTGACCCCCATGGAAAGATTTTCTCACTTCCTGTCCCTGTGACATCGCTACAAGAAATGGGGGGGGGGGGGGTTTGTCCAAAGGAAGGCGCACGCAGAAATAAAAACAGTCAAATCTTCTCCTTTATCTTCACGTTACTAAAAATGGTTCTGTCTGTGTCCCCATCGTAAAGATTTCTCAGCACATCCTGTTCTGATAATAAGTAAAGGAAAATATTTCTACAAAGGGAATGGACAGCAATAATAACATGACAGAGGTTCTCTCCCATCTCTGGTCTCTTCCAAGTGAAATGCAATCAATTCAGAATTTTCTGCTTCAGAACTACATTTTTTTACCACTAGAGGTCATCCTCTTGGTTGCGAGCATTATTCAACCCACATCCTCTGAGCCCAGGTCACCCTGAACTTTCCCCCAGCCCTGGGCTCAATCCAGGGGGTACTGGGGTGGGCTTGTGACCCCCCCCCCCCTAGATTTTACTTGTTCACCCACCCCAGGTTCCTGAGTGTGCATCTATTGATCCATTACCCAGCCTGATGTAGACAGTTGGTGTAAGGAGGCACTCTGAGGACAATCCAAATAGGGGAACGCTCTGATAGGACAAATGATGTAAGGGGGGACTGTACTGGGGACACTCTTGATGGGGACACCTGATGTAAGGGGACACGCTTGATGGGGACACCTGACGTAAGGGGGTTCTCTTCATGGGGACACTCTTGATGGGGACACTTGATGTAAGGAGACACTCTTGATGGGGACACCTGATATAAGGGGACACTCTTGATGGGGACACCTGATATAAGTGGACACTCTTGATGGGGACACTTGATGTAAGGGGACACTCTTGATGGGGACACTTGATGTAAGGGGACACTCTTGATGGGGACACTTGATGTAAGGGGACACTTGATGTAAGGGGACACTCTTGATGGGGACACCTGATGTAAGGGGACACTCTTGATGGGGAAACCTGATGTAAGGGAACACTCTTGATGGGGACACCTGATGTAAGGGGACACTCTTGATGGGGACACCTGATGTAAGGGAACACTCTTGATGGGGACACCTGATGTAAGGGGACACTCTTGATGGGGACACTTGATGTAAAGGGGCACTCTTGATGGGGACACTTGATGTAAGGGGACATTCTTGATGGGGACACCTGATGTAAGGGGACACTCTTGATGGGGACACCTGATATAAGTGGACACTCTTGATGGGGACACTTGATGTAAAGGGGCACTCTTGATGGGGACACTTGATGTAAGGGGACATTCTTGATGGGGACACCTGATGTAAAGGGGCACTCTTGATGGGGACACTTGATGTAAGGGGACATTCTTGATGGGGACACCTGATGTAAGGGGACACTCTTGATGGGGACACTTGATGTAAGGGGACACTCTTGATGGGGACACTTGATGTAAGAGGACACTTGATGTAAGGGGACACTCTTGATGGGGACACTTGATGTAAGGGGACACTCTTGATGGGGAAACCTGATGTAAGGAGACACTCTTGATGGGGACACCTGATATAAGGGGACACTCTTGATGGGGACACCTGATATAAGTGGACACTCTTGATGGGGACACTTGATGTAAGGGGTCACTCTTTATGGGGACACTTGATGTAAGGGGACACTCTTGATGGGGACACTTGATGTAAGGGGATACTTGATGTAAGGGGACACTCTTGATGGGGACACCTGATGTAAGGGGACACTCTTGATGGGGACACCTGATGTAAGGGGACACTCTTGATGGGGAAACCTGATGTAAGGGAACACTCTTGATGGGGACACCTGATGTAAGGGGACACTCTTGATGGGGACACCTGATATAAGTGGACACTCTTGATGGGGACACTTGATGTAAAGGGGCACTCTTGATGGGGACACTTGATGTAAGGGGACATTCTTGATGGGGACACCTGATGTAAAGGGACACTCTTGATGGGGACACTTGATGTAAGGGGACATTCTTGATGGGGACACCTGATGTAAGGGGACACTCTTGATGGGGACACTTGATGTAAGGGGACACTCTTGATGGGGACACTTGATGTAAGAGGACACTTGATGTAAGGGGACACTCTTGATGGGGACACTTGATGTAAGGGGACACTCTTGATGGGGAAACCTGATGTAAGGAGACACTCTTGATGGGGACACCTGATATAAGGGGACACTCTTGATGGGGACACCTGATATAAGTGGACACTCTTGATGGGGACACTTGATGTAAGGGGTCACTCTTTATGGGGACACTTGATGTAAGGGGACACTCTTGATGGGGACACTTGATGTAAGGGGATACTTGATGTAAGGGGACACTCTTGATGGGGACACCTGATGTAAGGGGACACTCTTGATGGGGACACCTGATGTAAGGGGACACTCTTGATGGGGAAACCTGATGTAAGGGAACACTCTTGATGGGGACACCTGATGTAAGGGGACACTCTTGATGGGGACACTTGATGTAAGGGGACACTCTTGATGGGGACACCTGATGTAAAGGGGCACTCTTGATGGGGACGCCAGATTTAAAGGGGCACTCTTGATGGGGACACCTGATGTAAGGGAACACTCTTGATGGGGACACCTGATGTAAGAGAACACTCTTGATGGGGACACCTGATGTAAGGGGACACTCTTGATGGGGACACCTGATGTAAGGGGACACTCTTGATGGGGACACCTGATGTAAGGGGACACTCTTGATGGGGACACTTGATGTAAGGGGACACTCTTGATGGGGACACCTGATGTAAAGGGGACACTCTTGATGGGGACACCTGATGTAAAGGGGCACTCTTGATGGGGACGCCAGATTTAAAGGGGCACTCTTGATGGGGACACCTGATGTAAGGGGACATTTTTGATGGGGACACCTGATGTAAGGGGACACTCTTGATGGGGACACCTGATATAAGTGGACATTCTTGATGGGGACACTTGATGTAAGGGGACACTCTTGATGGGGACACCTGATATAAGTGGACATTCTTGATGGGGACACTTGATGTAAGGGGACACTCTTGATGGGGACACTTGATGTAAGGGGACATTTTTGATGGGGACACCTGATGTAAGGGGACACTCTTGATGGGGACACCTGATATAAGTGGACATTCTTGATGAGGACACTTGATGTAAGGGGACACTCTTGATGGGGACACCTGATATAAGTGGACATTCTTGATGGGGACACTTGATGTAAGGGGACACTCTTGATGGGGACACTTGATGTAAGGGGACACTTGATGTAAGGGGACACTCTTGATGGGGACACTTGATGTAAGGGGACACTTGATGTAAGGGGACACTTGATGTATGGGGACGCTCTTGATGGGGACACTTGATGTAAGGGGACACTCTTGATGGGGACACTTGATGTAAGGGGACATCTGATGTAAGGGGACACTCTCGATGGGGACACTTGATGTAAAGGGACACTCTTGATGGGGACACTTGATGTAAGGGGACACTCTTGATGGGGACACTTGATGTAAGGGGACACTTGATGTAAGGGGACACTCTTGATGGGGACACTTGATGTAAGGGGACACTCTTGATGGGGACACTTGATGTAAGGGGACACTCTTGATGGGGGACACCTGATGTAAGGGGACACTCTTGATGGGGACACTTGATGTAAGGGGACACTTGATGTAAGGGGACACTTGATGTAAGGGGACACTCTTGATGGGGACACTTGATGTAAGGGGACACTCTTGATGGGGGACACCTGATGTAAGGGGGCACTCCGATGAGTAGTAATGATGTAAAGGGGGACTCTGAATTAAGGGGGCACCGGTTCTGTTGAATGGTGTTTCCCAGGTCGGGACTCTGTGTGATAGACTGGCAATGACTCGTTGTTGGCATTATGCCCCCTGACTTTTTTACTGCACCCCCAGATCAGATAGACTAGATCTGGCCCTGCCCCAGCCTGTGATTGGACAGTGAAAGGAGAAGCAGCACAGTGATCTGCTCATATCCTATCAGCATGCCTCTTGTCAGCACATGAACTTATGGGCTTCTTGTGCAGCTTCTTCCTTCACTAGTCTGAGCTTTGCTGTACAGGGACTGCAAGAGGCTGACACCAGGTCACATTTAGGTGCTCACACTGCTTCTATTAAAGATTATATTATGATGATGATGCATTAATGATTACAGTCTAGGAGGGGGGGGGCATCATAAGGAGCCAGTCAGTTCCAGTTCACAGGAGCAGAGCAGAGTGACAGAAAGATGAGCCTATCACTAGGGGCTTCTTATTTCACTGTCCAATCGCAGCCTGGGGGAGGTTCCACAACACTCTGGACTCAGGAAGTTTGAGGAATGATGCTGGCTGTCATTTAGCCTAGAAGACTGAGGACATCTAGTGGCCGAAAATAGGTACTGCGGGGCAGCTTGGGATTGAAGTCCAAGAGTTGGTGAATTACAGAAAAAACATATATATATATATATATGTTTTTTTTTTTAATCTTTTAACTTACTCTTGTTTTTGTTTTTATTTTTTACTGGAATTCTGTAAAGCAGAGCCATGTAAAGCAGATTCTTTTTGTTTTTCCCAGGCCAGCTCTGCAGACATGCAACTGTCCACACTGCAGACTGCTGATTGTAAACAAAGCAACGCTTATACAGGCTTCTGAGGACCACTGAGTACAGGGAAAGTAAAGGCGGATGGATGAGCTCCATGGTTCCACAGACCTATGTAAGTTATTTATTTTCCTTGATTATATTAGAAGAGTTAAAGTATATAAAAAAAAAAAAAAAAACAGTTCTCTTTCGAAGCAGACCACCAAAAAATCAACCCGACCTTAGTGTCCACCATCATTGTTTAGTTTTATAGTGGGAAAGGATCGGATGGTTTCAAGGTTGCAGATATGAATTCCTTTGAACCGTTTTGTGTCCCCCAAGTTTGAGTAGAGTGGTTTGCTGTCTCATATTTTGCTTTCCACTATGGCCCTTTGGAGCATCACATCTTCTGCACATTAGCAGCCTATATCTTCCAATACACGACGGTCTCTGGTATATGCCCAGATTATTTTCTTTCTCCAGTCCATTGCAGTCACATTCCTATGTGTAGGATTATGGTGATTATTATGGGTGTCATTTTTTGTTTCTTTCTGTGGCACATCAATAGGTCCAGGATAGTTTTTATGATCCATTAAGCTTCTGAAGACATTTAACATTGTGCCTGTCCCAGTACTTCCCTGCTGGGAATTCCAGGATTCCTAGGACCTCCACTACCTGCAGGAATTCCAGAGTTCCCAGAACAACGGTGGACGTGTCCTCTGACCAAAAGGGTATTTAAGCTCCAGCCTTTGAAGTGTTTGGTGATGTGTCCCACCGCCATTTACCTGCCTCTAACTGGACCTCCTTCTCTGGAACTACGCTCTTGCCTGCCATGACCTCTGCCTAGAACTGACTTCTCTTTTGCCTGCCTCCACCCCCTTCTGAACCTAAATACTCTCTTGCCTGCCTGGAGCTGACTACTCCCTTACCTGCCATGACCTCTGCCTGGACCTGACTGCTCTCTTGCCTTCCATGACTACTCTCTAGCCTGCCTCAACCCCTGCCTAGACCTGATTACTCTCATGCCTGCCAAAACATCTACCCAGAGCTGACTTCTCTCTTGCCTGCCTCCACCCCTTCCTGAACCTCACTACATTCTTGCCTGCCTGGACCTGACTACTCTTGCCTGCCTCAACCCCTGCCTAGACCTGATTACTCCCTTACCTGCCATGACCTCTGCCTGGACCTGACTGCTCTCTTGCCTTCCATGACTTCTCTCTAGCCTACCTGGACCCCTACCTGGACCTGACTACTCTCTCGCCTGCCTCAACCCATGCCTGGACCTGACTGCTCTCTTGCCTTCCATGACTTCTCTCTAGCCTGCCTCGACCCCTGTCTGGACCAGACTACTCTCTAGTCTGCCTCAACCCCTGCCTGGACCTGACTGCTCTCTTGCCTTCCATGACTTCTCTCTAGCCTGCCTCGACCCCTGTCTGGACCAGACTACTCTCTAGTCTGCCTCAACCCCTGCCTGGACCTGATTACTCTCATGCCTGCCAAAACTTCTGCCTGGAACTGACTTCTCTCTTGCCTGCCTCCACCCCTTCCTGAACCAAACTACATTCTTACCTGCCTGGACCTGACTACTCTTGCCTGCCTCAACCCCTGCCTGGACCTGATTACTCCCTTACCTGCCATTAACCTCTGCCTGAACCTGTCTACTCTTTTGCCTTCCATGACTTCTCTCTAGCCTGCCCCGAACCTCTGCCTAGACCTGACTACTCTCTAGCCTGCATCATACCCTGCAGGAACCTGACTACTCTCTTGCCTGCCATGACCTCTGTCTAGAACTGACTTCTCTTTTGCCTGCCTCCACCCCCTTCTGAACCTAAATACTCTCTTGCCTGCCTGGAGCTGAATACTCTCGTGCCTGCCTCAACCCCTGCCTGGACCTGACTACTCTCTTCCCTTCCATGACTTCTCTCTAGCCTACCTGGACCCCTACCTGGACCTGACTACTCTCTAGCCTGCCTCATACCCTGCAGGAACCTGACTACTCTCTTGCCTGCCTCGAACCCTGCATTAACCTCACAACTCTTGCCTGCCATGACCTTTTCCTGAACCTGATGACTCTCTTCCCTGCCTGGTCCTGACTACTCTCTTGCCTTCCTCAACCCCTGCCTGGACCAGACTACTCCCTTGCTTTCCATGTCCTCTGCCTGTACCTGACTTTTCTTTTTTCTGCCTCGACCCCTTCCTGGACCCAACTATTCCCCCCGAAACGTGTTGGCTTGATTTACATGTTGCTAATTTTTAATAAAGGTCCATGAACCATATTTTAGAAGTCCCATTTCTCTGGACACCGGGCGCTCCTTTCTTTTTATCTAAGTTTACCGGCTTAAACAACCTTAAGATCGCACAAAAAAGGGCAGCAGCCCAATCCCTGAGAAGGGCCATCACCACGTTCCATCATTGGGCGCCATCCACCGGAAAGCATCCTTTTATTTTTTGCCCACACAAAAAATCACTTAGGTCCAGTGACCAATCCGGTCAGTCCAGCACGGTCTCCAACATAAGCTAGATTTATTGAAATAAAGGGCAGAGGGCAGTGAGGTTTCCATAGCAATCAGTTATTTACCTTTTTTAAAAACAAATGTAACAAAACTAATGCAACATTGCTTTACATACGTTACAATTGTTATTGGGGGCCTGAATATCCCATTGGAGAATAGAAAATGCAGGTGATCACCAGAGACTCAGCCGGATGGTGTTTTTGGTCCAGAGGAGGCAACCCCCCTTCTTAGGGGTAACTGTGTCCAGAGGAGGCAACCCCCCCACCCTCTTCCTAGGGGCAACTGTGTCCAGAGGAGGCAACCCCCCCCCACACACACACCCTCTTCCTAGGGGCAACTGTGTCCAGAGGAGGCAACCCCCCCCCCCCACCCTCTTCCTAGGGGCAACTGTGTCCAGAGGAGGCAACCCCTCCCCCCCACCCTCTTCCTAGGGGCAACTGTGTCCAGAGGAGGCAACACCCCGCACCAACCCTCTTCCTAGGGGCAACTGTGGCCAATTTTGTCCCTCTAGGGTAAAAAAAATGAATACATTTTCTTGCAGGCGGTGAGGAGTCCGTTAGCCATCCGGTGAAATGTCCAAGATAGGAAACAAGTTGTATCTTTGTCCCGGAGAGCGCTGGGCGATGTGTGCCTGGGTTTGTCGATGATAAGTGTGTACAGCCAGCTCGTCAGGATCTACTTCCAGCCGCTGGACCTCAATTAGGCTTCACATTCTTCAGGGCTGGCAGAGGACGCACCTTCCAGGTTTCCCCGCGTCGGGAACAAGCGGCTCCATTCATTGCGGGATGTGTGAAGCCGGACAAAATGTGGATGGGGTTTCCAGCAGCAAAAAAAAAAAGAAAAAAAAATTTTGCTTCACATTATTTGCGGGCGCCGGGGAATTCATACTGTGACGATTAACCTCTCATTGGCCTTTTTCCGCAATCGCAGAGAGCCGGGCTCAAACTTCGGCCTTTTTCCTGGTTGGGAAATAGGAAATGTCTTCTGAAATAACAACATACAATGCTTTTACTCCTCAACACCAAAATGTGGGGGGGGGGGGGTAGAAAATTGGGGCTTATTTTATGCCCCCCCGAGAAATCATATAGAGGTAAAATATAATATTTTATTACATCCTATAAAGAAAATTTACAAAATGAAAGATGTGATTTATGAAAAAACTGAATTCCTGCCTATTCATGCCGTATTTGGCATCTAGGACCTACGCGTTTCATGAGACTCGTTTCCTCAGGATCTTGATGAATTTGTTTGCTTTGGTTTATGCTATGTTTATATAATGTAATTGTGCAAGGGTTCTTCAAATAGTTTCCTCACTTTTTTTCAACTAAGTTCTACTGCAGGGGTCTTCAAACTATGGCCCTCCAGTTCTTCAGAAACTACAATTCCCATCATGCCCTAGTCATGTCTATGAATGTCCGAGTTTTACAATGCCTCATGGGACGTGTAGTTCTGCAACAGCTTTTTAGTATTTTTTCTTTTTCAAATAATGTCATTTTTGTATTGATTGTATTTCGATTTATTCATTAGCAGTAATGACTCTTGCTCTGTCTCTTAACCACTTTAACACTAGCCACTGTGCTGCTACTGCGTCGCTAGACTCCTCCCCCTGTAGGCGGCGCTCGTGCGCCACCGGAGGCGCGCTCCCGCTGTTTTCATTCACAGCGGGAGTCGGGCCAGGGGAGGAGCGGCGGCGATTGCCGCTGCTCTGCCCCGATCGTCGGGGAATCCAGTTTGGAGATCCGCCCGCCTGTGTAAACAGAGCGGGCGGATCTCCTAAGTGACAGGCAGGGTCAGATTGCAGGATTCAGCATAGCTGAACATGCGATCTGTCCCTGTGTCACTCAGTCACCTCCCCCCACACACGTCAGTAAGCACCAGGCATACATTAACCCCTCCCTCTCCAATAAAATTAACCCCTTCCCTGCCAGTGTCATTTTTACAGTAACAGTGCATATTTATAGCACTGATTACTGCAGTAATGTCACTGGTAACCCCAAAAGTGTCAAAAATGTCAGTCAAGGGTCCGATCTGTCCGCCGCAATGTCGCAGTCCCGCAAAAAAAATCGTAGATCGCCGCTATTACTGGTTAAA
This sequence comes from Pelophylax lessonae, assembly GCF_965119305.1. Classification (NCBI taxonomy): domain Eukaryota; kingdom Metazoa; phylum Chordata; class Amphibia; order Anura; family Ranidae; genus Pelophylax; species Pelophylax lessonae. The sequence goes on from NC_138777.1 coordinate 3,038,352, forward strand.
AAAAAAACACCAAAAATGACAGAAATCTTTCCCTTAGTTAGTAAACACAATAACTTTTGCACAAACCAAACAAAATACGCTTATTGTGATTTTTTTTTTTACCAAACATATGTAGCATAAAACAAATTGGCCAAAAATTTTTAAAAAAATTGTTTTTTACATCTTTTTTGGGGGGAATTTCATATAAAAAAATGTTAAAAATAATGTTATTTTTTCAAAATAAACGCTCTTTTTTTGTTTATAGCACAAAAAGTAAAAATCGCACAGGTGATCAAACACCACCAAAAGAAAGCTCTGTTTGTGGGAAAAAAAGGATGTAAATTTCGTTTGGGTACGGCGTCGCATGACCGCGCAATTGTCAGTTAAAGCCGCACAGCGCCGAATCACAAAAAGTGGCCCAGACATAAGACAGCAAAATGCTCCAGTGGTGAAGTGGTTAAGAAGCCTAATTTCGGCTAAACCGGTCAGCATTAAGCGCAGATGGGACTTTGCGTAAAACCATTTTTATGCGCAAAAACTTTTTTTGTGTCAATTATGTATTGATGTGTTTTTAATTCAAACAAATAAATTTATAGATTTTTTAACATTTATTGTCATAATTTTGGGTATAGAGTGACACTCTAAACACCTTGAAAATCCCAGATAGTTTCTCCACAATCTATATTGAAATGAATGCATGAGCAACACAAGAAAGAAGTCCCTGACCCTTTTACAAAATAGTGCCGCACTAAACCATGTGGGGGGGGGGGGAGCATTAACCACTTGCCGACCGCCGCAAGTACATATACTGCGGCGGTCAGCCCCTCCTGGGCAAAGTGACGTACCGGTACGTCACTCGCCCACGAGCCAATAGGGGACGATCGCGCGCCGCCGGAGGCGCGCTCCCGCTCGTTCACAGGGATCCCAGCGCGAGTGACCGGCGGCTCCGATGTCCGCTGGCCACTCGCGATCTCCCGCTGGAGAGGGAGAAAGGCAGGCGGCTGATGTAAACACAACCAACTGTCATTCTCCCTGATGTAACTGCAGAGATCCTGCTATGTAGGATCGTATGTCTCTGTGGTTATATCACAAGCCACGCCCCTTGACAGTTAGAATCACGCCCCTAGGGACACACGGAACATGTCACACCTCCATGGTACGATCGAAGCCTCAGTGTACCACAACACGTGCAAAATTATCCCCCTGGTGCCGGCCGAATGCAAATATGTGGCCTCTCGGTGGGTGGGCCTTGGCGCCAAGGGGGTGTTTATTCGCGTTCATTAGTGTCAATAGAGCTGTGCTGAGAGCGCGCGCACTGCGTGCTCCCAACAGTTACCAGCGGCTAACCGAAAGCTCCGGATCACTACTTGCAATTGGGAGCTTTCTGATCATGTGACCGCCGTGACAGCCAATCATGGTAATCACTTGATCATAAATCCCGCCCTACCTCCCAGCATCCTAAACCCCTTAAAGGGCCAGAAGGTGCCGACTCCAAGGGGTTAAAGAAACTTGTATCACTCTTCAGTGCAAATAAATCACACACCTCCCAACTAAGACCCGGTTCACACTAATGCGAGTGCCGGGTTCGCATGTAATGTCGGAGCGCACTGCTCCGACATTACATGCGATCAGCTGTGCGGTGCGAGTTTAGCCATACAGTTTGTATGGCTAAATTCGCATCGCACCCGGTGCAAACACGCACAGGAGGCATTTTTGCAGCCGCATCAGGATCGGATCGCACAGCGGTTCACACTTGTGCGATCCCATCCTGTGCGAACTGCACGATCGCACTGCGATATGCGATCAAACTGGGGGTGTCGTTAAGATTACATTGACACCCCCAGCGTATCGCATATGGCAGTGTGAACTGCCGGGGGTGCGTGTGCGATGCGGGAAAAGGCTGCGAATTCGCAGCCTTCCCGCATCGCAATAGTGTGACCCGAGCCTTAGTGAGATGGGAACGAGGGACACCTATTAGTAAAGGTATGTAGGAATAGGACACACCCCCTGCCCCCCCCCCCCCTTATCATAGATTTATACCAAAAAATGATTAGTTAAACCCACAAGTGCTTTTTTTTTTTTTTTACCACTACAATTCCTTTATATTGGCTATTGAAACGTACAAATGCAGCAATTTAGAAATTGGATGAAAGAATTCGCACTGGGAACACTTTCTGCATTACTTTATAGATCAGACCAAAGTAAGGGACACACGAGGGGGACAGAGGGACAGAGGAACAATGGCTTCAATTCACTAAGCTTCGCCGCATGTGATAAGGGTATCATGTTCCTCATTTGCATAAAGTATCACATGCTGTAAATTTAGTCCAATTCACAAAAAAAAAAAAAAATACAGATTATGCAGTAATTACCAAATCAAAACAAAAACGTGCCAGTAAATATTGCATAAATAGTTCCACACCACAATCCCCCCCCCCCCCCCATCTATCAGGTTGAGGTCAGGACTCTGTGCAGGTCAGTTTGGGCGAGTTTGGGGTGGAGGAATGTGACTGGCCTGCACAGAGTCCTGACCTCAACCCGAGCCAGGCCTTCTCACCAGTGGCGTACCAATAGGGGGGGGCGGGGGGGAGGGCAGTCCGCCCCGGGTGCCACACATTAGGGGGGTGTCAGGGAAGATCAGGGTGACACCCGGGGCCGACCGCCAGACTGCTTCCGCCGCGGAGGAGGAGGAACTGTTTACAGCAGAGGATGTGAGAGACTCACTGTCACTCCCGAGCCCTGAATACACATCGATCAGCGGGCGCTGCCGGAGTTAATTGTGCTGGTTAATGAGAAGGCGATTGGTTGCTAGGACCGCCTATCAACCAATCACCTGCTCATTAACTAGCACAGTAACTTCTGCAGTTCCCGCCGAGGCGCCGACCGCTGTGTATTCAGGGCTCGGGAGTGACAGTGAGTCTCTCACATCCTCTTCTTTAAACAGTTCCTCCTCCTCCGCTCTCCTCCTAAGGTAGGGAGGTAGGGGGGGGGGTTGTATTGGGGGGCTGTGTAATGTAAAGGGTTGTATGGGGGATGGGGCTGTGTATTGTAAAGGGGTTGTATTGGGGGGCTGTCAGGGGATAGGGCTGTGTATTGTAAAGGGGTTATATTGGGGGGCTGTGTAATGTAAAGGGTTGTATGGGGGATGGGGCTGTGTAATGTAATGGGTTCCATGGGGGGATGGGGGCTGTGTAATGTAAAGGGGTCCAGGGGTAAGGGGGCTGTGTAATGTAAAGGGGTCCAGGGGTACGGGGGCTGTGTAATGTAAAGGGGTCCAGGGGGTACGGGGGCTGTGTAATGTAAAGGGGTCCAGGGGGTACGGGGGCTGTGTAATGTAAAGGGGTCCAGGGGTAAGGGGGCTGTGTAATGTAAAGGGGTCCAGGGGTACGGGGGCTGTGTAATGTAAAGGGGTCCAGGGGTATGGGGGCTGTGTAATGTAAAGGGGTCCAGGGGTACGGGGGCTGTGTAATGTAAAGGGGTCCAGGGGTACGGGGGCTGTGTAATGTAAAGGGGTCCAGGGGTAAGGGGGCTGTGTAATGTGAAGGGGTCCAGGGGTACGGGGGCTGTGTAATGTAAAGGGGTCCAGGGGTACGGGGGCTGTGTAATGTAAAGGGGTCCAGGGGTAAGGGGGCTGTGTAATGTAAAAGGGGTCTCCATACATTTTACATGTGACACGTCAATGGGCAGTTCGTCGCCTGGGGGGGGGGATGCCAGATATAGGTTCCCCCCCGGGTGCCAATGCTCTAGGTACGCCCTTGCTTCTCATCCAACATCAGTGCCTGACCTCACAAATCCCCTTCTGGAAGAATGGTGAAACATTCCCATAGACACTCCTAAACCTTGTGGACGGCCTTCCCAGAAGAGTTGAAGCTGTTATAGCTGCAAAGGGCGGAGCCAACCCAATATTGAACCCTACGGACTAAGACTGGGACGCCATTAAAGTTGATGTGTGTGTAAAGGCCGGCGTCCCAATACTTTTGGTAATATAGTGTAGATGGGATTCTGGACAGAACGGCCTCCCTGTAGCAGTAAATCTGGTATAGGGCGGTTGGGAACTGGTAATGAAGAACTGTGGGACATTATTGATTGACAAACTTTGTAACATTGTATTATTTTATATCACTGGGGGATATTTTGCACATTTGTTGGTGAATGTTACATTGTTACTCTTTGAAGTTTCTCTTGGATCAGCTGATTGTGTTTTTGGAAGAAGGATGAATAGCGTGAAAATTGTGGACTTTATATCTCAGCATTTTCCTCCTGCCATGCTGGGAGTGCGGAGGAATTCTCCCATCCCGGCGCGTTCTGAGCTCAGCGACCTGTCACTGCGATTATAGGGGGGCCATTCAGGGGGCCCCGCGCTCTCCTGTCAGCCAGCGCTGACCTTTATTCTGTCCACAAAGAAGAAGATTTGCCGTTTTTTTTAGCTGATCTGTGGAATTAGTGAAATGTGGAACAGCAGAATTTTACAACGGAGGAATGACACGCGGCGCCAAGGACACGCCGAGCGACCAAATGTTACCGGAACCCCCCCACCCCCACCGCAACGCTGAGTCTACAACTTGTGTGACATCTTTATTCTACAAATAATACACTGAGCATACACAGCTTCCAAATAAGAAAACCCAACACTGCCTGCATGCTTGTTGGTAGACTTTGTAAAACTGACTAAAAGTATAGTGTTAGGCAAGAGGGAGGAGCTTATGATTCTCTTAGGAGAGAGAAATGGGAGTTGTCTGCCAATTTATTTATGTAAGCTGATCTCCCTGCTAATTGGGACATTAGAGTGTAAGCTCCTCTGGTACAGAGACTGATGTGACTGTGGGGGAGGGGACATTAGAGTGTAAGCTCTTCTGGTGCAGAGACTGATGTGACTGTGGGGGAGGGGACATTAGAGTGTAAGCTCCTCTGGTACAGAGACTGATGTGACTGTGGGGGAGGGGACATTAGAGTGTAAGCTCCTCTGGTACAGAGACTGATGTGACTGTGGGGGAGGGGACATTAGAGTGTAAGCTCTTCTGGTGCAGAGACTGATGTGACAGTGGGGGAGGGGACATTAGAGTGTAAGCTCCTCTGGTACAGAGACTGATGTGACTGTGGGGGAGGGGACATTAGAGTGTAAGCTCCTCTGGTGCAGAGACTGATGTGACTGTGGGGGAGGGGACATTAGAGTGTAAGCTCCTCTGGTACAGAGACTGATGTGACTGTGGGGGAGGGGACATTAGAGTGTAAGCTCCTCTGGTACAGAGACTGATGTGACTGTGGGGGAGGGGACATTAGAGTGTAAGCTCTTCTGGTGCAGAGACTGATGTGACAGTGGGGGAGGGGACATTAGAGTGTAAGCTCCTCTGGTACAGAGACTGATGTGACTGTGGGGGAGGGGACATTAGAGTGTAAGCTCCTCTGGTGCAGAGACTGATGTGACTGTGGGGGAGGGGACATTAGAGTGTAAGCTCCTCTGGTACAGAGACTGATGTGACTGTGGGGGAGGGGACATTAGAGTGTAAGCTCCTCTGGTACAGAGACTGATGTGACTGTGGGGGAGGGGACATTAGAGTGTAAGCTCTTCTGGTGCAGAGACTGATGTGACTGTGGGGGAGGGGACATTAGAGTGTAAGCTCCTCTGGTACAGAGACTGATGTGACTGTGGGGGAGGGGACATTAGAGTGTAAGCTCCTCTGGTAAAGAGACTGATGTGACTGTGGGGGAGGAGACATTAGAGTGTAAGCTCCTCTGGTACAGAGACTGATGTGACTGTGGGGGAGGGGACATTAGAGTGTAAGCTCCTCTGGTACAGAGACTGATGTGACTGTGGGGGAGGGGACATTAGAGTGTAAGCTCCTCTGATACAGAGACTGATGTGACTGTGGAGGAGGGGACATTAAAGTGTAAGCTCCTCTGGTGCAGAGACTGATGTGACTGTGGGGGGAGGGGACATTAGAGTGTAAGCTCCTCTGATACAGAGACTGATGTGACTGTGGGGGAGGGGACATTAGAGTGTAAGCTCCTCTGGTACAGAGACTGATGTGACTGTGGGGGGAGGGGACATTAGAGTGTAAGCTCCTCTGGTACAGAGACTGATGTGACTGTGGGGGAGGGGACATTAGAGTGTAAGCTCCTCTGGTACAGAGACTGATGTGACTGTGGGGGAGGGGGCATTAGAGTGTAAGCTCCTCTGGTACAGAGACTGATGTGACTGTGGGGGAGGGGACATTAGAGTGTAAGCTCCTCTGGTACAGAGACTGATGTGACTGTGGGGGGAGGGGACATTAGAGTGTAAGCTCCTCTGGCACAGAGACTGATGTGATTGGCTCAGTGATCTCTGTACAGCGCTGCGGTATATGTCAGAGCTATATAAATATATATAATAGATCTGTTATAGTGTTGTGGCTTGTCCTTTGATTTTCATGCATTGCTAATAAATAGATTTTTGATTGTCTATAATAAAGTGAGCTTTATTACCAGTTTTAATGTCACAAAAGTCCTATTTATTGATGAGGATCTCCATGTTGGTCTCACAGACTGTAGCTGGCGGTCAGATTGTTGTCCCTTGGCATGGCAGGGTTGCAGGCTGTGCCAGGAGGGGCGGAGGAGTCACACACTGCCATCCTCATCAGAAACAACTCAATTACTCCTGGCTGCTCCCATCAATCTCTGCCCGCCCACTGCGTCACCCAACATGGCAACCTGGATGGAAAATGGATGAGGTCACTTTCCTGCACTCGTTAAAGGGGAACTCCAGTCTGAAAATCATTCACGATACAATCACCAAATACAAGTTAGCACTTTTCACATTTTGCTCATAGTGAAGGCAGTTAACATGCAGTCCAGTATGGGACACCCCTAAAAATGTGTCTTTGCTATTCCCTTGCACTGCATGGTAGCGCAGCTTAAAAATAGCATTAAAAACCCAAGAATAGAGTCAAAGAGTTGCATCAATGCCATTGCATGCTGGGGAGAAGGAAGAAACATTCAATCCTTTCTACATGTATTTAGAAGGTATGTGCTCACATGACCAGGATTCACAGAGCACTGCAGGTTAGCTAAAGTGACAACACAATGGAGCAGCCTGCTGTGAGGCATGAGCTTTAAGGGAGGAGGCGCCTCTTCTGACTCATTCAGCTTGAGCTACTGAGCTGTGTTAACAAGGGAATTATTTCAGAAAAGTATGTGAATAGAATACTATATAATCTTCATAGGCAATATTCTATCTATATATATATATATATATTATGTATATGTGTGTGTAAGGGTTGGAGCCTGTGTCCCCATAAGTCAGCCTCAACAAGATGGCAGTGGCCATGCTACCGCACTCATTGGTCCACCAGTTGTCAAGATAGAGGTGGTCACAATTCCACCCTTTCTGAGCAGCTTCAGCCATGTAGAAAGGGTGGCACCGCCACTCAAGTGACTTTTGGCAGACAGTGGGAGGTGGGCAATAAGGATATGATGTGGTTGAGGGCATGTGCGGAGGTGTTGCCAGGCCCTGCTCTCCAACCCACATGTGAGGGTTGGAGCCTGTGTCCCAATAAATCTGCCTCAACAAGATGGCAGTGGCCATGCTTCTGCACTCATTGGTCCACCAGTTGTCAAGATGGTGGTGGTCACACATCCATCCTTTCCAAGCAACTTTAGCCATGTAGAAGAGGTGGAACCGCCCCTTAAGTGACTGGGCCAGACACTGAGAGGTGGGCAACAAGGATATGATGCGGTTGATGGCATGTGGGGAGGTGTTGCCAGGTCCCGCTCCCCACCCAACATGTAAGGGGTGGAGCCTCAACAAGATGGCAGTGGCCATGCTTCTGGACTCGTTGGTCCACCAGTTGTCAAGATGGCAGCAGTCACACTTCCACCCTTTGAGCGGCCTCAGCCATGTAGGAGGGGTGGCAGTGCCCCTCAAGTGACTTGTGGCAGACAGTGGGAGGTGGCCATCAGGAATATGATGTGGTTGAGGGCATGTGCAGAGGTGTTGCCAGGTCCTGCTCCCCACCCCACATGTAAGGGGTGTTGCCCATGCCCCCATGTTAGTTTTAACTTTGCCTTGCTGCACAAATGACATCACATGACTGGGGCATGTATAACAGTAGAGACCCTCCACAACAGTTCCAGTTTCTCATGTGGTCAAATTGTCTGCCCACACCTGTCCTAGGGGACCACTTACAACTCTGTAGGTGTGATCTCTACAATTATGCCATGAAGTTACATAAGGTTTTTTAAGGACATATTGTGTTACCATTACCACTACCATGACCATTTGTTGTCTGTGGTGAACATCAAACATAGACCTTGTTTTCACCATGGCTTCCTATTTGGCCTTGTCCTTGCCAAGCCCATGTTTGGTTTCATGTGCCAACTGCCGGTCATTTCTTAGATGTCATCCATCCACCATCTTCTTCTTCTCCGTTTCTTTCCCGTGCTGTCCACAATCTTGTATGGCTCTTCTCCAGCCAAGTTTCTTGTCACATGGCCAAAAAGAAATTGGTATTTTCTCTTCGATGTTTCTTCCAAGAGATGGGGTTTTGCATCATTGACTCTTTAAAGGACTTCTTCCCCTCGTAGTACCCTAAAAATGTGCTTTCCCCGCCCTTTTCTGGCACTTTTTGTTTACAAGTAAAAATTCATATTTTTTGCTAGAAAATTACGTAGAACCCCCAAACATTATAATATTATTATTATTATTATTATTATTATACAGGATTTATATAGCGCCAACAGTTTGCGCAGCGCTTTACAATGTGAGGTAAAACAATACCTTTACAATACAATTCAAAACAGGAGGAACTAGAGGGCCCTGCTCGTTAGAGCTTACAATCTATATATATATATATATATATATATATAATTTATTTTTTTTAGCAGAGACCCCAGAGAATAAAAATGGCAATTGTTGCAATTCTGTGTCATGCAGTATTTGCGCAGCGGTTTTTGAAACGCAATTAAAAAAAAAAAAAAAAATACAATGAAATTTAATGCAAAAAAAAAACCCCAATTTTTTGGTAAAAATTAAAAGATGATGTCACGCAGAGTAAATAGACACCTAAAATGTCACAATTTAAAATTGCACACACTCGTGGAATGGCGTCAAACTTCCATACTTCAAAATCTCCATAGGTGACGCTTTCAAATTTTTTTACAGGTTACCTGTTTAGAGTTACAGAGAAGGTCTAGTGCTGGATTTATTGCTCTACAACATTGGCAGCAATACCTCATGTGCAAGGGATGGGGCAATTAAAAAAAAAATGTTCTTATTTATTTTATCTTCATACTGTCCCTTTGATAAATAAATTACTTTTATTCCTATCACAAGGAAAGTAAACACACTATAATACCAAAAGTATTGGGACGCCGGCCTTTACACACACATGAAATTTCATGGCATCCCAGTCTTAGTCCGTAGGGTTCAATATTGAGTTGGCTCCACCCTTTGCAGCTATAACAGCTTCAACTCTTCTGGGAAGGCCGTCCACAAGGTTTAGGAGTGTCTATGGGAATGTTTCACCATTCTTCCAGAAGTACATTTGTGAAGTCAGGCACCAATGTTGGACGAGAAGGCCTGGCTCACAAAGGTGTTCTATGGGGTTGAGGTCAGGACTCTGTGCAGACCAGACAAGTTCCTCCACCCCAAAATCGCTCATCCTTGTCTTTATGGACCTTGCTCATGTTGAAGTAGGAACGGGCCATCCCCAAACTCCTCCCACAAAGCTGGGAGCATAAAATTGTCCAAAATGTCTTGGTATGCCGACGCCTTAAGAGTTCCCTTCACTGGAACTAAGGGGCCAAACCCAACCCCTGAAAAACAACCCCACATCATATCCCCCCCCCTTCCACACACCATAATCTCCCCTCCACCAAATGATTTGGACCAGTGCACAAAGCAAGGTCCATAAAGACATCTATGGCCAGCCGCCTGAACCGTTGGATCGTTTCCTGGGCTTGCTGGTGAGAACGGTAACCCCAAGAAACACTGGCGACCGTCAGGGAGGATTGACAACCCCTCCCGGTAAACCACTTAAAAGCCGCACTGCATATATACATATCGGGGTCTTCAAGTGGTTAATGAAGAAGTCTCACTTCAGTTTTTACTAACATGTTCTGTTCCCCAGGGGACAATGTGGATGGAGGAAATTGTCCCATCTTCCTAGGTCCTGCCTAAGCCTAGCTATGAGGTCAGACAGGGCGCCCCTCCTGCCTCCACAACCCTCCGACAACGCAGCTAGCAAGGAGACGGCTGCTTTTACAGATTGAGCTTTTCTCCAAGCACTTGCATGAGAAGATGGGGGACTTATTCACTAAAATGTTCCAAGGAAGCCGGCTAATGCTTGGAGATGGATTAAAATGTCCTTTGTTAAAGCAGCAGTCTCCATGTTAGCTGCATTGCCGGATGACCATGGAGGGGGGAGGGGTTCCTTGTGTGACCTCAAGGCTAGCCTTAGAACATGCACATTACTACATGCACTTTACTACATGCACTTTATCCTCTGGAGAACAAAATCCATTAATGCAAACAGAAGTGAGACTTCTTGTTTAATCCATCCCGGACTATAAATCCTTTATTTGGTGCTCTGATTGTATTCATACTCTGGTCATGTTTTTTTTTATTATAAGCCATCTCTCATCTTACAGGCTGAATGACGTGTCTGTCTCTATGGGGACCTGCTCATTGGCTCCCCCTCTGGCCAATACACAGGCACACGCCCCCTCTGGCTATTACACAAAACAACGAATAGGTACGTCGTTTCGTGTAAAAGTGCGGCGGCTGATCAGCAAGCAGTTAAGCATCATCCGATCCATTTCCGATCAGCACAGGCTGTCATGGTCACGCCCTCTGAGTGATGTCATTACAAAACCTGGACTGAGCGGCGCTCACGCCTCAATATTTACATTACATTAAAGTGGTTTAAATCTCTGAAATTAAAAAAGAAAAAAACATATCCCTCTATGGTGTGTACTTGTCCCAATCCAAAGCACTAAGTGTGGTTCCTATCTGCTCTCTCCTCCCTCTGCTCTCAATTCTGACAGGTAATGTCAACAATGCAGAATCCCAAGGGTGTACTTTCCATTGACTCAGGTCTCAGATTACACTCAGCTCTCTGCCCTATGCTGTGCAGTGTGTGACCTCAGATCCCTGCCCCCTGCCTTCTGAAGCTGAGAAATGCTGTATAAATTCTGAACTTTGAACCTCTGTAAATGAGTTCTCTTTACTCCAGTCTGGGGGGGACCTTTGACTCCTGGGTGAGACCTCCTGTCTCTTTACTTCTGGCTCATTATGATCTCTTATCTCTTGGCCCCTGGTTGAGACCTCCTGTTTCTTGACTCAAGGCTGGGGCCCCTCTGACCCCTGGCTGAGACCTCCTGTCTCTTTACTCCTGGCTGGTTGAGACCTCTTATCTCTTGACCCCTAGTTGAGACCTCCTGTCTCTTAACTCAAGGCTGGGGCCCCTCTGTCCCCTGGGAGTGATCTCCTGTCTCTTTACTCCTGGCTGGTTGAGACCTCTTATCTCTTGACCCCTGGTTGCGACCTCCTGTCTCTTGACTCAACGCTGGGGCCCCTCTGACCCCTGGGAGAGACCTCCTGTTTCCTGACTCCAGGCTGAGAGGGCCCCTCTGACCCCTAGGGGAGACTGCCTGTCTCTTGACTCCTGGCTGGGGCCCCTCTGACCCCTAGGTGAGACCTCCTGTTGGCTGGTTGGTTGAGACCTACTGTGTCTTGACTCCTGGCTGGTTGGGACTTCCTTTCTGTTGACCCCTGGGTGAGATCTCGTGTCTCTTGACTCCAGGATGGGGCACCTCTGACCCCTGTTTGAGACCTCCTGTCTCCTATCTCCTGGCTGGGGGCCCTCTGACCTCTGGTTGAGACCTCCTGTCTCTTGACTCCTGCCTGGGTTACCTCTGACCCCTGGGTGAGACCTCCCTTCTCCAAATGGGAAGTCCTGAGTTATACTCCGGCTTGGTTTATAATGACCCTCCACACCGGTGTACTCAGAAAGGCTGAAGGGATCCAGTAAAATCTGGACACAGGATTGAAGATTACGTCCCGCCCAAGACACTTTGAAACCTTCAAGCTCCGGGCCCCGATCCAGGTCTACAGACTCCAGAGAAAGCCAAATATATATGAGTATTTGAATGTCCAATGAAGTGACTGGAGACCGGAGCCCACGAAGTTAGAACTTTTTGTGTCTTGTCATGTGTACACAGGGAACAATGGTGTCTGTTTATTCTCCGGAATCTTTCCATGGGTGGGGAAGGGACACAGAGGGGACCTGGCTGTTCCATGGGTGGAGGAGGCACATAGAGGGGACCTGGCTGTTCCATGGGTGGAGGAGGCACATAGAGGGGACCTGGCTGTGATGTGTTTGCTCCGTTTCTCCATCTTCAAAATATATTTCACACATCATCACACCGATCTCCTCCCTCCCTGCCCAAATGTCACCCGATAGGCGCCAGCTCTGCTCCTCTGACGCCTTTCATGTCACCGGAAACTTTCATTGCCGATTATGAATGTTGGATTTGGGACCGATCGGGGTGGAGCGCGGCTGCCAATGTTATAAATAATTACTTCTGCTGTAGAAGTGGAAAACCTGACCGTGTCCCGCAGAACTTACTCCTGATGGACGGATTTCGCAATCAGAAATATTTAATTGCTGCCCATTGATAAGTCCGAGCCGAAAGCTGGCCATACACTGGACAATTACAGAGCATCCGGAAAGTTTTTACAGCGCTTTACTTTTTCCACATTTTTTTTACGTTACAGCCTTGCTTCAAAATGGAATAAATTCATTATTTTCCTAAAAAATCTGCAAACAATACTCAATGACCATGTGAAGGAAGTTTGTGTGAAATCTTTGCAAATTTATTAAAAACTAAAAAACAAAAAAAACTCCCATGTACAGAAGTATTCACACCCTTTGCTCAATACTTTGGTGAAGCTCCTTTGGCACCAATTACAGCCTCCAGTCTTTTTGAGTATGATGCTACAAGCTTGGCACTCCTATTTTTGGGCAGTTTCTCCCATTCTTCTTTGTAGGAACTTTCAAGCTCCATCAGGTTGGATGGGGGAGGGTCGGTGCACAGCCATTATCAGATCTCTCCAGAGATGTTCAATCGGGTTCAAGTCTGGGCTCTGGCTGGGCCACTCAAGGACATTCACAGAGTTGTCCCATAGCCACTCCTTTGTTATCTTGGCTGTGTGCTTAGAGAAAACACGGAGAACACAGGGCTGCTAGCAGTGATGCACCTTGGAGCACAAACGCAAGGGCAAGGTCTGAAAGCCATCAGGTGATATATAGTCAGGTGTGCAACATCATCACTGAGCGACGACCAGGCAGCAGGCATGATGATGCAAACAGAGTTTATAAGAGACAGCAGTCTGCACATGTCCAAGATGGATGCCAGCAGGAAGGCAAGGTAAAACCTTGACAGTACCCTCCCCTCAACAGCCCCTCCTCCGTGGAGCAAAAAATGGTTTCTGAGGTAAGCGAGCCTGGTAAGCGCGGAGAAGGGTGTGAGCATGGACATCAGTGGAGGGAACCCAGGAGCTCTCCTCAGGACCATAAACCTTCCAGTGCACCAGTTATTGATCCTGACCTCGGAACAGACAAGAATCCAAGATTCTGCTAACCTCAAACTCCTCATAATTGCCCACAGGAATGGGACGGGGGCGAGGAAATTAAGAAGTATAGCAATAGCAAACCAGTGGCTTCAAAAGTGACACGTGAAAGACATTGGAGATACGCATGCCAGGAGGAAGATCAAGGGCATAGGCCACCGAGTTAACCTTACGGAGGATGCAAAAAGGACCTACAAAACGAGGTGCCAGTTTAGGAGTTGGCACCCTGAGGTTGAGATTACGGCTCGACACCCACACCCTCTCACCGACCTGGTACGAAGGAGCAGATAAATGTCTCCGGTCTGCCTGGAGCTTCTGACGCTCTACAGAGACCCGTAAAGACTCTTAAATCTGCACCCAAGAGGAACAGAGGGCACGAAGATGACCCTCCACAGCCGGAATGTCCTGTGGCGAGAACGACTCAGGCAACACAGCCGGTTGGAACCCATAATTGGCCATGAATGGAAACATTCCGGAAGACGAGTTGATGGCAGAGTTCCTGGCAAACTCAACCCAATTGTCCTGATGGTCAGAGATATAGCAGCAAAGAAATTGCTCCAGAGCTTGGTTGGAACGCTCAGCGGCTCCATTGGACTGGGAATGTTAGGCAGAGGAGAAGAAGAGTCGAATACCCAACTGGGAGCAAAAGGCGCGCCAGAACCTAGGGACATACTGACTCCCACAGTCCGAGACAATCTTCTTAGGCAACCCGTGTAAGCGGTAAACCTCCCTGGCAAACACCGAGGCAAGCTCCTGAGCAGTAGGCAGCAGCTTAAAAGGAACACAGTGGCACATTTTGGAAAACTGGTCGAAAACCATGAGGATAACTGTGTAACCTCAAAACCCGGGAAGTTCCACAATAAAATCCATGGCCAGGTGAGACCAGGGACGCTCCCCATTGGGAATGGGATGCAGTAGGCCCAAGGGAAGGTGCCGCAGAGATTTGTTCTGGGCACAGACCGAACATGCAACCACATACACAGCAACATCAGTGCGGAGAGATGGCCCCCAGAACTGACTGGAAATAGCCCAGGACATCTGGTTCTTACCAGGATGACCGGCAGTCTTGGAATTGTGGTACGTGCTCAATAGTCTGATGCACAACCCCTCAGGTACAAAACATTTGCCAGCAGGTTTCTCAGTGGCAGGAACAGGTTGGGAAGCCAAGATCTGTTCCCCAAGAGGAGAGGTTAGGTTGGTGCGGATGGCAGCCAGGATATGATCTGAAGGTATGACCGGTGTCAGCACGGAGTCCTCCCTGGACAACTCAGAATACTAGCGAGACAAGACATCAGCTTTAACGTTCTTGGAGCCGAGCAAATAGGAGACCACATAGTTAAAACGAGACAAGAATTAGGCCCATCTGGACTGACGGGTGTGAGCCTCTTGGCCTCCGAGAGATACGTCAGATTCTTATGATCGGTGAGAATGAGAACTGGAACCACAGGACCTTCGAGCAAGTGTCTCCACTCCTTGAGAGCCAGGATAATGGCCTAGAGCTCTCTGTCTCCAATCTCGTAGTTGCAGGAGGAGAAGGAGTAGAACCCACCAGGAAGTAAGGGTCCATCAGGTGTCCAACGCTGAGACAGGAGGGCGCCTACTCCTGTCTCAGACACATTCACCTCTAGGACAAAGGGCAAACCAGGATTGGGATGAGACAGAATGGGAGCCGAAGCGAAAACAGACTTGAGGGCCTTGAAAGCTTGGATAGTAGCAGGCGTCCAATTGTGGGGATCGCTGCCCCTCTTGGTCAGATCTGAGATTGGTTTGGCCAAAGAGGAAAAGTTTCTGATAAATTTCCGATAGTAGTTGGCAAACCCAAGGAAATGCTGAATGGAATTGAGACCACTAGGGCGAGGCCACTGTAGAACAGCCAAAACCTTCTGAGGGTCCATAGAGAATCCCTCAGAAGAAATGATGTAGCCCAAGAAGGCAACTTGAGACAGGTGGACTTCACATTTCTCAAGCTTACAGAAAAGCCCATTCTTGCACAACCATCTGACATCCAGGTAGTGCGATTCAATTGAGTCCGAGTAAATCAAGATGTCATCCAAATAGACTACCATGCATTGCTGAAACATATCACGAAAGACATCATTGATGAACTCCTGGAAGACAGCGGGCGCATTGCACAAGCCGAAGGGCATTACTAGATATTCGTAATTACTGGTTCTGGTATTAAACGCGGTCTTCCACTCATCGCCCTCCTTGATCCTTATGAGCTTATACACGGCCCTTAGGTCAAGCTTGGTAAAGACCGTTGCTCCCTTGAGGCGGACGAACAATTCAGTAATCAACGGAATCGGGTATACCTTATTGAGGCCCCTATAATCAATGCAAGGTCTTAACTCACCCCCCTTCTTCTTTACGAAGAAAAATCCGGCACCCACTGGAGAAGTGGACTTGCGAATGTGCCCTCGGGCAAACGCATCCACCACGTACTCCTTCATGGCCTTATTCTCCGCAACCGGGAGAGTATAAACCCATGAGGGGGGATGGCACCAGGTTGCAAGTCTATGGCACAATCGTATGGATGATGAGGAGGAAGAGTACCAGCGCTCACCTTGTCAAATACATCTTGATAGTTACTCAAGATATTCAGTAGGCAAACCCCGCCACGAGGGTGATTTGCACCAGGTTGCAAGTAAATGTAAACGTTTTTTTTTTTTCTCAGAGATACTTTGGAGTCTAGCGAGCTTCTCTTAGTGGTTCCAGGCTGCATAGTTTGGAGGGAGATCCAATTCCCCTGCACTTGAGGTGACCACCTATAACATGGTGGTCTACTGGTTCTGGTCAGCAGATTTTATTACTCACCTAGGGTGTGAAGTTGATATATTTGTAGTCACCCTATTTTTACCTGGCACGGCTTTCTGGGTGTTGCATATTCCTTTACTCACATGGATCATCTGCCTGGGACATATTACTACATGGACTCATTTTTCTGTTTCTGTACTGTTTTTTTTTTTTTACTAATTGTTTCTAGCGCTGCACTTTTTTTTATTTATTAAATAAATAAATGCACATTTTTTTTGTTTTTTGCAAGTAAAAAAATGTGCATTTTTTATTTTTTGTTGCAGGAGCCTGGAGAGCATTGCATCAGTGATAAGCAGATTGCTGATGCCATGCAGGTCTCACTGTCTGTGTACAGCATGGGTGTCCAACTTTTTGGCTTCTCTGGGCGACATTGAGTGTAGAGAAATTTTCTCGGGCCGCATATAAAATATATACTATAGTTAAGGTATATAAGTAATAAAATGGCGCTGCGCCCTTCCTGAGCTTCCGCGCCCCCCCCCCCCCCCCATCACTAATTTAACACTAGTGGATGATCCCCCCAGAGGCAGCCTCTGCCTACAGTTAGTTGGAAGCTGCCGTGGCCGTGCCCCTGACTCAACTTCCTTCCTACCCAGCAAAAAAATTAAAAATTGTGAGGGGGCAGTGGGCCGCATGTGGCCCCTGGGCCGCAGGTTGGACATGCCTGGTTTACAGCTTGGACGGGTAAGCCGATACTCCCTGAGAGGAACACTCAATGAACTACCATGGCGCTGCACAGCGCAGCGGTAGTTCATTGAGAACTACAAACCGACAGCTGCTAAGGATGTTGGGGCTTATAATTCGTTCAGACACATGGAGCTGTGTGTATGAATGATGCGGTCCTGTGGGCGGAGCCTCACACAGCCGCACTGTTTTTTAAACAGTGGCAGCAAGTACTGCGGCTGCATGCAGCACTGCGTATATTTTCTACCCTAAAATCAGGTGGAATGTGTAACATGTTCCCGAAGGTGAACTTATCCTTTAAAACCCCAGCAATGTACAGCCATCACCCAGAGGGGAGGGGTTTATTCTCACCAAAAGCGGAGTTACTCTTTATCAGAACTGCTGGCGGTATGTACTATAGGTAGAGATCTCTGCACTTTTGTTGCCCCGGGCGAAGTGTCAGGACACGAACAGAGCTCCTTTCTAATATGGTTTTATTTTTAACACTTCTATAAAGCTTTGTCCCAGATTGTAGCCGGACGCATCGTGTGATTTGAGGTATCAGCAAGTATCACATGAATGTTCTATTCATCTCCTGGATTTATAGCAGCCTCAGGACCCGTCTACTCCAATACCGGAGAGAGCAAGATCTTCATACACATGTCAGCTGCTTGTCTGTATGGGGGGAGAGAGAAGAGAGAGGAGAGAGAAAGGAGAGAAAAGAGGGAGAGAGAGAGAGAGGAGAGGATGGAGAGGGGGAGAGATGCAGCCTCTGAGATCTCCTGCACCATGTCCGCAGTCTCTGCATCTCCTGTACCATGTCCGCAGTCTCTGCATCTCCTGTACCATGTCCGCAGTCTCTGCATCTCCTGTACCATGTCCGCAGTCTCTGCATCTCCTGTACCATGTCCGCAGTCTCTGCATCTCCTGTACCATGCCTGCAGCCTCTGCATCTCCTGTACCATGTCCGCAGTCTCTGCATCTCCTGTACCATGTCCGCAGTCTCTGCATCTCCTGTACCATGTCTACAGTCTCTGCATCTCCTGTACCATGTCTGCAGTCTCTGCATCTCCTGTACCATGTCTACAGTCTCTGCATCTCCTGTACCATGCCCGCAGCCTCTGCATCTCCTGTACCATGTCCGCAGTCTCTGCCTCTCCTGTACCATGTCTGCAGTCTCTGCATCTCCTGTACCATGTCCACAGCCTCTGCATCTCTTGTACCATGTCCGCAGCTTCTGCATCTCCTGTACCATGTCCGCAGTCTCTGCATCTCCTGTACCACGTCCGCAGTCTCTGCATCTCCTGTACCATGTCCGCAGTCTCTGCATCTCTTGTACCATGCCCGCAGCCTCTGCATCTCCTGTACCATGTCCGCAGTCTCTGCACGTCCTGTACCATGTCTACAGTCTCTGCATCTCCTGTACCATGTCTGCAGTCTCTGCATCTCCTGTACCATGTCTGCAGTCTCTGCATGTCCTGTACCATGTCTACAGTCTCTGCATCTCCTGTACCATGTCTACAGTCTCTGCATCTCCTGTACTATGTCTGCAGTCTCTGCATCTCCTGTACCATGTCTACAGTCTCTGCATCTCCTGTACCATGCCCGCAGCCTCTGCATCTCCTGTACCATGTCCGCAGTCTCTGCATCTCCTGTACCATGTCTACAGTCTCTGCATCTCCTGTACCATGTCTACAGTCTCTGCATCTCCTGTACCATGCCCGCAGCCTCTGCATCTCCTGTACCATGTCCGCAGTCTCTGTATCTCCTGTACCATGTCCGCAGTCTCTGCATCTCCTGTACCATGTCTGCAGTCTCTGCATGTCTTGTACCATGTCTACAGTCTCTGCATCTCCTGTACCATGTCCGCAGTCTCTGCACGTCCTGTACCATGTCTACAGTCTCTGCATCTCCTGTACCATGTCTGCAGTCTCTGCATCTCCTGTACCATGTCTGCAGTCTCTGCATGTCCTGTACCATGTCTACAGTCTCTGCATCTCCTGTACCATGTCTACAGTCTCTGCATCTCCTGTACTATGTCTGCAGTCTCTGCATCTCCTGTACCATGTCTACAGTCTCTGCATCTCCTGTACCATGCCCGCAGCCTCTGCATCTCCTGTACCATGTCCGCAGTCTCTGCATCTCCTGTACCATGTCTACAGTCTCTGCATCTCCTGTACCATGTCTACAGTCTCTGCATCTTCTGTACCATGTCTACAGTCTCTGCATCTCCTGTACCATGCCCGCAGCCTCTGCATCTCCTGTACCATGCCCGCAGCCTCTGCATCTCCTGTACCACGTCCACAGTCTCTGCATCTCCTGTACCATGTCCGCAGTCTCTGCATCTCCTGTACCATGTCCGCAGTCTCTGCATCTCCTGTACCACGTCCGCAGTCTCTGCATCTCCTGTACCATGTCTGCAGTCTCTGCATCTCCTGTACCATGTCCGCAGTCTCTGCATCTCCTGTACCACGTCCGCAGTCTCTGCATCTCCTGTACCATGTCTGCAGTCTCTGCATCTCCTGTACCATGTCTACAGTCTCTGCAACTCCTGTACCATGTCTGCAGTCTCTGCATCTCCTGTACCATGTCTACAGTCTCTGCATCTCCTGTACCATGTCTACAGTCTCTGCATCTCCTGTACCATGCCCGCAGCCTCTGCATCTCCTGTACCATGTCCGCAGTCTCTGCATCTCCTGTACCATGTCTGCAGTCTCTGCATCTCCTGCACCATGTCCGCAGCCTCTGCATCTCTTGTACCATGTCCGCAGCTTCTACATCTCCTGTACCATGTCCGCAGTCTCTGCATCTCCTGTACCATGTCCACAGTCTCTGCATCTCCTGTACCATGTCTGCAGTCTCTGCATCTCCTGTACCACGTCCGCAGTCTCTGCATCTCCTGTACCACGTCCGCAGTCTCTGCCTCTCCTGTACCATGTCCGCAGTGAATTTTTTCCAAAAAAAAAAAACAATTGCGTTTGTAAGACTGCTGCGCAAATACGGTGTGATATAAAATATTGCAACCATCTCCATTGTATTCTCTAGGGTCTCTGCTACAATATATATATATACAGTGAACCCCCCTCCATTGTGGGGGTTACGTTCCGGACCCACCCGCGAAAAGTGAAAATCCACGAAATAGAAAGACCCGATTTAAAAACACCCTAGGCATGTTTTGTTAACTTTTTAATAGCATTTAAAGGTCTTTAAACAAACTTTTAAGCAATAAAAACACATAAAAGATAGAGAGAGAGCAAGAGCATTGTAAAAACACAAAACTATTGTGCTAACAGTACAGTACTGTATACTGTACAGTAGTAAAGAATAGAGTACTGTACTCAGCAGAAAAGGAGATGACGATAAGCAGCAAATAAGCAAATAAGAGCAGCTACTGTCCTTTTGAAGGCGCCGGTTCAGCAGGCGCTTCTTTTGGTGTAGGTGGGTCGTCTTCTTGCTGCTCCATGACCTCCACTTCTACATCAGAGGTGCCTGTGGAGGTACCTGGGGTGGATGTGGCCTTCTTCTGTTTTGTGAAGAACATACAGTGCCTTGCGAAAGTATTCGGCCCCCTTGAACTTTGCGACCTTTTGCCACATTTCAGGCTTCAAACATAAAGATATAAAACTGTAATTTTTTGTGAAGAATCAACAACAAGTGGTTCACAAATAAACATATCCAGGTGTTAGAATGGCCAAGTCAAAGTCCAGACCTGAATCCAATCGAGAATCTGTGGAAAGAACTGAAAACTGGTGTTCACAAACGCTCTCCATCCAACCTCACTGAGCTCGAGCTGTTTTGCAAGGAGGAATGGGCAAAAATTTCAGTCTCTCGATGTGCAAAACTGATAGAGACATACCCCAAGTGACTTAGAGCTGTAATCGCAGCAAAAGGTGGCGCTACAAAGTATTAACTTAAGGGGGCTGAATAATTTTGCACGCTCAATTTTTCAGTTTTTTATTTTTTAACAAAGTTTGAAATATCCAATAGATTTTGTTCCACTTCATGATTGTGTCCCACTTGTTGTTGATTCTTCACAAAAATGACAGTTTTATATCTTTATGTTTGAAGCCTGAAATGTGGCAAAAGGTCGCAAAGTTCAAGGGGGGTGAATACTTTTGCAAGGCACTGTAGTTATAGGCAGTTGCTGGGCGTGTTTCATCTTTTGGGCGAGGAGGTTCTTGTACACCTGGATGGCTCCATCAATGCTGTTTTGGAACTGCAGTGAAGGAACCATGTCAGGATCCCACTTAGCTAACATCTGTTTCAGGTCATTGGCTGTACGCATGACCCTGCCAAGGCGCTCAATTGACAAGCCTTCATCTTCTTCCTCCCCCTCATGTTCCTCCACTTCCTCCTCACTCGCTGACTTGGTGAGTTCTGTCAGATCCTCATCGTTTAGTGGAGCTCAATGGGTTTCAATTAGGTCATTGACGTCGTCCTGGGTCATATCCTGAAAACCTTCACCTCCCAGCAACTTCGCCAGCCTAACTGACTTGTCCACAGCTGAATGATGAACTTCGTCTGGAGAGAATCTGTTAGGAACCGTTTGTTAGCAACCGCTAATTGGCTAACACGCATGCGCGAATTAGCCAATGCGCACGTCATGCGTTCTCACGTTTGCACGCACTGACCCAGACGTTTTGGCGCCAAGGAAGGCCTATTTAACCACTTACCGCATAGTAACGTACCGATACGTCGGTACACTTTGCGAGTTTATACCGGGATGATGCCTCTAGTAAGAGGCATCATCCCGGTACCGTGGTTTGAAGCCGACGGTCAGCTTTCCGTCGGTAACGACCGATGCGGCTCGGGAGCCGCTCGATCGTTACCCGGGGGGGCGGGAGGGGACGTCCCCCCCCCCTCCCGCCGCCTTCCGTGGCTTTGCCCGGGGCTCCAGTCCCACCGGGAGCCCCGAGCACCCAGCCGGCACGTCCGCCGGCTGGATGGAGTCCCGATGAATGCCGGAAACGGCATCGATCGGGGCTCCGATGACGTAACCCGGAGGCGGCGTCCATGACGTCACTTCCGGGTTACTGTGCTGCAAAAGGCGGCAAATTTAAAAAACGGCTGTATGCAAAAATGCCGTTTTCGGCGTTTTGCATACAGGGAAGTGTAGTGGAGGGGTTTGGGGTCTTTTAGACCCTCGATCCCTCCATAAAGTGTACCTGTCACACATATTGCTGTCACAAGGAATGTTTACATTGCTTGTGACAGCAATAAAAGTGATCAGATTTTTTTTTTTTTAAAAAACCTGTAATAAAGTTTAAAAAAAATAAAAAATAAATAGGAAAAAAAAAATAAAAATTTCGCCGCCCCCGTCACCGTTAGCTCGCGCACAAAAAAAAACGTATACGCAAGTCGAGCCGCAAATGAAATCGCTGTTCAAACCACACATGTGAGGTATCGCCGCGATCGCCAGAGCGTGGGCAATAATTTGAAAAAAAGAGCTACACTCTAACTCTAAACTGGTAACCGTTATATAAATTTAAAGCGTCGCAGATTGAGATCTCTATTGACCGTAGTTTGTCGCCATCCCACGGGGGGGGCGCAATTTTAAACCGTAACATGTGACATCATCTTTCACAATATACAAAAAAAATGGGCTAACTTTACTGTTTAGTATTTTTTAAATGCAGTGAAATGTGATTTTTCAATTTTTTTCGAAAAAAATGGCGTTTTAAAGACCGCTGCGCAAATACCGCTTGACAATAAGTTTTGCAATGACCGACATTTTATTCTCCAGGGTCTTTGCTAAAAAAATATACATAATGTTTGGGGGTTCTATGTAGTTTTCTAGGAAAAAATACTGGTTTTAACTTGTAAACAAAAAGTGTCCGAAATAGGGCTGGGGCTTAAGTGGTTAAAAGCAGCTGATGCATTGGCACTTTGCTGTCTTGTCTTCAGCTCCTGCCGTTGTTCCTGAACCTGTGACCTGTTTCCTGCTGATTTCCTGTTGACCTTTTGGCTTGTTCCTGACTCCGCTCATCTGCTGCCTGTCCTGACCCCAGCTTGTTTGACCATTCTCTCGGATCTCCCTTGTCTGTTTATCTGCCTTCGGACCTTGATCGGTTCTCCCTTGGTGGGGCGACCCTGAGGACCGCGACCTGGTATCCACATGCAGCGAAGTCCATCCTCACCACCAGAGGCTCTGGCTAAAAACCGGTGGATACTTAGATTCTGCACCTCAGGCTAGCCTGTGTCACTTACCTTGGGGGTTCCCGTCCAAGCTCCGCCCTCTAGCAGACATCAGGGCCTATCTCTGCCGTCAGGTTACCACCAGCACCCTAACAGAACCCTTCATAATCATGAATAATTTCTGGCCAAAGCTTCTTCCAACAGGCATGCAGGGTCTCCTTCTTCATCTCCTTCAGGGCCTTTTGTATGTTCTCCAGACAAGTTGCAATGGTGTAATTACGCCAGTAGTTCTTAAAATTGAAATTTTCATCATTGTTCATGGATTCAACAAGATGATTCAAGGAGTTGCGAGTGTACAGCGCCTTGAATGCTCGTATCACACCCTGGTCCATGGGCTGAATTAAAGACGTGGTGTTGGGTGGAAGGAACTCAACTTGCACTCCTTCGTACGAAAGATCAATGGCGTGGCCAAGTTCGGCAAGGTAGCCCTTGATGGCTGGGATGAAACAATTATGGAATCACTCAGTTGTGAAGCGCTTAGTCATCCAAGCCTTAGGGTTATGCATCCAATGGACTGGTAGCTGGTTCTTGTTTTTATGCTTCAATGCTCTGGGGTTCTTGGCCTTGTAGATCGGGGCTGGCTTGATCATAAACCCAGCAGCATTTCCACACATAACCAAGGTTACTCTGTCCTTATAAGCCTTGAATCCAGGGCCTTCATGATGTAGGTCCGTTTGGGCATTCTCTTCCAAAACAAGCCGGTCTCATCCATATTAACGACTTGCACTGGTTGGTACCCACCCTCCTCGATGAAACTCTCGAAGGTCTCATTGGTGTACCTTGCAACAGCTTCTTTGTCGGCAGATGCAGCTTCACCTTGCAATGAAATGCTCTTCAACTGATAGCGTTTCTGGAAGCGGTCAAACTGCCCCTTGCTGGCAGAAAATCCTCCTGATGAAGACGTACCTCTACTAGAAGGCTGATCAGGATTGTCGCTGTCTGACTGTTCGGCTGCGGCAGAGCCTTCTTCAGAGCCTCCTTGATTGGCAAAAGTGTCGTACAGCTTCATTGCCTGAGTCCCGATGGTGTTACCATCCAATGGGATGCTTTTTTTTCTGCAATCTTGGATCCAAATGGCCAATGCAGTTTCCATCCTAACAATGGTTTTATTGCGGGAAGAAACAAAACTCTTTTTGCAGCTTGGTCGATGGACAGTGCAGCAGTTGCCCTGATATTCTTCTCATCCTTCTTGATGTATCGAATCGTTGACTCATTCATACCATCATGGCGGCTACAGCAGCATAACTCTGTCCTTCCTTTATCATATCAAGAAGTTTCACCTTCTCCTGAATCCATAGGCGTGCGCACAGGGTGTGCCTGGTGTGCCTGGGCACACCCTAATCACCTAGTGCACATTAGCATTATTGCTCTGTGTGCCAGCGGGGAGATGGGAAAGATCTCACTCTTACCAGCTCAGCCATAAGAGAAGTGCTTAAGCACTTCTCTTTCGTTGTGCCAGCAGGGAGATGAATGCACCCGGGCCATATACATGTAAACACACACATGCATGTGTGCTTGAGATTTGGGGTGCACACCCTAATGCAATGGGCTACGCACACCTATGCCTGAATCGTAAGGAACTTCCTCTTCTGTTTTGGCTCACCAGAAGCCTTAGATGATGGGCGTTTGGGTGGCATTCTTGCTTGTGGTTGGCAAAGGAGAACATCTGCACATGCTCCGAATTCGCGTTACCGCCCCCTCTAACGTCACCGCGCTTGGTGCGGTCCACGAGCGAGGCATGCATTCCACCACAGCCTCGCTCTGATTCTCTGATTCACCGATATATAACTACGAAATGGCGAAATATTACCACGATATCCGAACGAATGGGCCCTAAATAAAATAGCGAGGACCGCAAAAACTGAACCACAATGGAGCGGGGGTTTAATGTATATATAATGTTTGGGGTTTCTAAGTAATTTTATAGCAAAAAAAAAACTGATTTTAAGAGTCAGAAAAAGGCCCGGTCCAGTACTGGTTAAATAAGCTGTGTGCATTCTGGTGCATTTTTGATGCATTTTACCGCATTCTCAGTGCAGAAAAAAATACAGCATGGTCTCTCTCTTTTTTTTTTTTTTCTGAAGCGACAATTTTGAAATAAAAACAATATTTCTTACTTTCTGCTATATAACATAATAAAAAAAAAAAATAATATAAACACCAGTGCAGAAAAAATGCAGCATGGTCTCTCTTTTTTTTTTTTTCTGCACTGGTGTTTATATTATTTTTTTCTTTATTATGTTATATTGCAGAAAGTAAAAAAAAAAATTTTATTTAAGAATTGTCGCTCTTTTTTTGTATATAGCGCAAAAAAAAAAAAAAAAAATCACAGTTTTGATTAAATACCACCAAAAGAAAGCTCTATTTGTGGGAAAAAAGGACATCAATTTTATTTGGGTAAAGCGTCACTCGACTGCGCAATTTTCAGTTAAAATAACGCAATATTATTATTGCTCTTTTTATTTTGTTGTTGTCTCTGTTATTGTCATTTCTACTATTTATGTGTATGTGTATGGTATGGTTTGATCCATGTATAAAATCAATAAACAGATTTATAAAAAAAATAATAACTGTATATATAATGTTTGGGGTTTCTAAGTCATTTTATAGCAAAAAAAAATGTATAAAAAAAAAAAATTAAAAAAAAAAATAACGCAGTTCCGAATTGCAAAAAAAATGGCCTGGTCATTAAGGGGGAAAATCCTTCCGGTCCAGAACTGGTTAAATAAGCGTGTGCATTCTGGTGCATTTTTTTATGTGTTTTACTGCGTTCTCCAGTACAGTTCAGCGCAAAAAAAATGCAGCATGGTCTCTTTTTTTTTTTTTCTGCACTGGTGTTTATATTATTTTTTCTTTATTATGTTATATAGCAGAAAGTAAAAAATATTATTTTTATTTCAGAATTGTCGCTCTTTTTTTGTATATAGCGCAAAAAAAAAAAAAAAAAATCACAGTGGTGATTAAATATCACCAAAAGAAAGCTCTATTTGTGGGAAAAAAGGACATCAATTTTATTTGGGTACAGCGTCGACGCGCGACGGCGCAATTTTCAGTTAAAATAACGCAATATTATTATTGTTTTTTTATTTTGTTGTTGTTTCTGTTATTGTCGTTTCTACTATTCATGTGTATGTGTATGGTATGATTTGATCCATGTAATAAATAAATAAACAGATTTATAAAAATAAAAATAACTGTATATATAATGTTTGGGGTTAATTTTATAGCAAAAAAAAAAATGATTTTAATTTGTAAACAACAGGAATCACAAAAAGGCCCGGTCCAGTACTGGTTAAATAAGCGTGTGCATTCTGGTGCATTTTTGATGCGTTTTACTGCATTCCAGTACAGTTCAGCGCAGAAAAAATGCAGCATTGTCTCTCTTTTTTTTTTTTCTGCAAGAAAAATAAAGAAAAAAATAATATAAACACCAGTGCAGAAAAAATGCAGCATGGTCTCTCTCTTTTTTTTTTTTTTTTTCTGCACTGGTGTTTATATTATTTTTTTCTTTAATATGTTATATAGCAGAAAGTAAAAAATATTGTTTTTATTTCAGAATTTTTTTGTATATAGCGCAAAAAAAAAAAAAAAAGTTCAGTGCAGAAAAAATGCAGCATGGTCTCTTTTTTTTTTTTTTTTCTGGAACTGACCGCACTGGTGTGCACTATGCCATGTGAAACCACATAACCTATTATTCATGCTTTTTTGATGCAGAAAAAAATGCACTGGACTGCATGTGGTAGGGGGCGGGCCCTAAACGCACAAAAAAACGCACAGAACTGCGTGCAGGCGTTGGGTTGCACTGTGCTGGTGTGAACCCGGCCTCACCGGTCCCCTGGAATTCCCGGCTATACATCAGTATAGGTGATCTTTCCACGCCCCGGTGAGATCCAATGTTTATAAATAAAGTCCGCCCTAATCCCATCTGATGGGAGGAGTCGCCGGGCCGCACGCCTGCGGGTTGTGAAACACTTTGGCACGGCGCCCTAAAAAATTAAGAAAGGGAATCCTATTTTCTACATTGCGGAGCGATAGGTGTGGGGGGGCGAAAGACACGCCGACGCCAGATACAAAGTTACAAACAAAACACCTTCTGTCATTCCTGATACCGGTCGGGTTACAAATCTCCGCGGGTCTAAATGTCACGCGGCTTTGTGCGCGGCGAACGCGGATTACTGAGCCGTTTACGCAAACCGGAGAGACAATGAGCAGCCAGTGTGTTCGCGGCACGCAGCGCAACCGGGACAAGGAACACCGCCTCCTATTTATTTACTGACATGGTGTCACCGGCACGGAACACGGAAGGATGGCGCTCAGTGCGGTCGGCACGTCAACTATTAAATCCTCACACAGGAGAGGAGCCGCAAAGAATTGCCGGACAAAATCCTCTGACGTGGAAAGAAGGCCAAGCCACTCAACTGTGCGGGAAAACATGGGGGGGGGGGCAAAAAAATGTCAGCAGGTGCTTTGGACTGATGAGTGAAAATGTGTAATATTTGGCTGTAGGAGGAGGCAGTTTGTTGGGGAGAAGGGCTGGAGAGCGGAACAATAATGAGTGTCTGCAGCCAACTGTGAAGAATGGTGGAGGTTCCTTGCAAGTTTGGGGCTGCATTTCTGCAAATGGAGTTGGAGATTTGGTGAGGTTCAACGATGTCCCCAATGCTGAGAAATCCGGGCAGATACTTCATCATGTCATACCATCGGAGGATCTCACCCCTTTAATGACCAGGCCATTTTTTTGCGATTCGGCACTGCGTTATTTATTTATTTATTTTTTATAAATCTGTTTATTGATTTTATAGATAGATCAAATCATACCATACACATGAATAGTAGAAACGACAATAACAGAAACAAAAAAAAAATAATAATACAATAAAAAAAATAAAAACATAAAAATATTGCGTTATTTTAAATGAAAATTGCGCGGTCGTGCGACGCTGTACCCAAAACAAATTGATGTCTTTTTTTCCCTACAAATAGAGATTTCTTTTGGTGGTATTTGATCACCTGTGCGATTTTTTTTTTTTTTTTTTTTTTTTGCTCTATAAACTAAAAAAGAGCGACAATTCTGAAATAAAAATAATATTTTTTACTTTCTGCTGCATAATGTAATAATTATAAAAAAATTAAAATTAAAAATAAAATGCTTAAAAATTATTTAAACACCAGTGCAGAAAAAAAAAGAGAGACCGTGCTGCAGTTTTTTCTGCGCTGAACTGTACTGGAGAACGCGGTAAAACACATCAAAAATTCACCAGAATGCACACCGATATTTAACCAGTTCTGGACCGGAAGGATTTTCCCCCTTAATGACCAGGCCATTTTTTTCAATTCGGCACTGCGTTACTTTAACAGACAATTGCACAGTTGTGCGACTCTGTACACAAATAAAATTGATGTCCTTTTTCCCCATAAATAGATTTTGTTGGTATTTGATCACCTCTGCAATTTTTTTATTTATTTATTTTTATTTTTTTTTTGGGCTATAAACAAAACAAGAGCGACAATTCTGAAAAAAAACAAACAAACAATATTTTTCACTTTTTGCTATATGACATTCCCAAAAAAAAAAAATCTATTTTTTTCATAATTTTAGGCCAATTTGTATTCTGCTACAAAAAAAATCGCAATAAGCGTATATTGATTGGTTTGCGCAAAAGTTATTGTGTTTACAAACTATGGGAAAGATTTTTGTCCTTTTTAATTTATTTTTATTTTTTTACTAGTAATGGCGGCGATCAGCGATTTATAGCGGGACTGCGACATTGCGGCGGACAGATCGGACCCCTGACTGACATTTTTGACACTTTTGGGGGGACCAGTGACATTACTACAGTAATCAGTGCTAAAAATATGCACTGTCACTGTACTAATGACACTGGCAGGGAAGGGGCTAACACCGGCGGGTGATCAAAGGGATAAATGTGAGTCTAGGACGTGCTTTCTAACTGTATGGGGGCAGGGCTTGTGAAATGACCATAGAGACCTGTGATCCTATATAGAAGGATCACAGGCGCTCTGTGATCATTCCAGGGAGAAGAACGGTCAGCTGTGTTTACAACATCCAACCGTCCTTCTCTCTTAGCGGGGAGCGATCGCCAGTGGCCGGCAGGAATCAAAGCCACCGGTCCCGTGCATCAGAGTCCCCGCTGCCTAGTGGGGGGCGGCGCGCGCTCGCCCCCAGGACCACTCCCGCCAGCCGACGTACCCCTTACGTCAGTTCGTGCAGCTGAGCCAGCCTGCAGGGGGCGGTCAGCAAGCGGTTAGGAACAACCTTCAGTGTAAAGAAGAACAAGGAGTCCAGGAAGTGATGGTTTGGCCCCCACAGAGCCCGGATCTCCCCATCATGGAGTCTGTCTGGGATGAAGGATTGGAGGCGGCCGACACCCACAGAAGATCTGTGCTCAGTTCTCTGAGATGTAAAATAGAACAACCGACCTGCCGAGTTCCTTCTCACACTGAGTGCTAGAAGAAGGCAAAGGGGAGGGGGGGGGAAAGGGGGGGCACCCCAAATATTGATTGGATTTGGATTTCACTTCATTTACTTTTCATTTTGTTAATCGATAAAAATAAATTATTATTATTATTATAAAATGTTTATTATATTATATTAATTAATTAAATTAATAATAATAATAATAATTATAAATATATATATATATATTTTTGTAAAAAAAAAAAAAAGTAAAAAAAAAAAAAAATTATAAATATTATTATAATAAATTATAAACTATTTGATTTCTGAAAGCGTTCTTTATTTACAGCATCACACCTGCCTAAGACTTTTGCACAGTAGTATATATATATATAAAATATAACAGCAGAAGATCTGTAATAATAATAATAATACACAGAGCTTGTCTTTTGGCGTGCTGTTGGTTGCTGTGGGATACCGCCGCCCCTCCCCCATACACTGTCCCCGGGGAGGAAATGTCCCCCCCCCCCCCATCCTCTCGCCCTTTGCCCTTTTGTTCCAGCTGGAAGATAAAAGGGAGAAGTTTGTTCTGTTATTTGTCACAAAATGTTTATTATTCCGGCCGGCCGTTCAACTCCAATTCTATCATTAATAACCTCATTTCACCATAATAGAGGTCCCACAGAGGGCCCCGTGGGAGGAGCTTACACCGGGGGCTGGGGGCCCTTTATTAACTCTGAAGCCGGAGGAGGCGACCCTGTAGAGGCGGAGATCTACCTGAAGAACATGAGAGGAGGTCAAAGGGTGCAGCCGGCTTTTTATAGGAGATAACCAAGCAAGGACCCAATGAAAAGTAAAGGTTTGAAGAGTGCAGAGGTCAGGAGTGTGTATTGCAGAGTGCAGGGGTCTGGAGAATGAAACGCAGAGTGCAGAGGTCAGGAGTGTGTAACACAGAGGGCAGAGGTCAGGAGTTTGAAACACAGAGTGCAGAGGTCAGGAGAATGGAAAGCAGAGTGCAGAGGTCAGGAGTGTGTAACACAGAGGGCAGAGGTCAGAAGTTTGGAACATAGAGTGCAGGGGTCAGGAGTATGAAACGCAGAGTGCAGTGGTCAGGAGTATGGCGCATAGAGTGCAGGGGTGAGGAGTATGAGATGCAGAATGCCGGGGTCAGGAGAATGTAACGCAGAGTGCAGAGGTCAGGAGTATGTAACACAGAGTGCAGAGGTAAGGAGTATGTAATGCAGAGTGTAGGGTCAGGAGTATGAAACACAGAGTGCAGAGGTCAGGGGTATGTAATGCAGAGTGCAGGGGTCAGGAGAATGTAACGCAGAGTGCAGAGGTCAGGAGCATGAAATGCAGAGTGCAGGGGTCAGGAGTATGCAACGCAAAGTGCAGGGGTCAGGAGTATGAAACACAGAGTGCAAGGGTCAGGAAAATGTAACGCAGAGAGGCAGAGGTCAGGAGTATGTAACGCAGAGTGCAGAGGTCAGGAGTATGTAACGCAGAGTGCAAAGGTCAGGAGTATGTAACGCAGAGTGCAAAGGTCAGGAGAATGTAACGCAGAGTGCAGGGGTCAGGAGTATGAAACGCAGAGTGCAGAGGAAAGGAGTATCTAACATAGAAATTTCTGTGATCCCAGGGTGTCGTGGGCCCGCCCCTGGAGGTGTGTCAAAATTCTAGCCTGAGCTCATAGGAGCATTCCACACTTCCTTTGATCCCCAGGTGTCATAGGCCCTCCTCCTAGGGGTTATGTCATCACTTTGGCCTCAGCTAATAGGAGAATGCTTCTCTTCCTGTGATCCCAGGTTGTCATAGTCCTACTCCACAGGGTTGTGTCATCACTCCAGTCTTGACCCATAAGAAAATGCTTCACTTCCTTTGATCCCAGGCTGTCATGGTCCCACCCTCTTGGGACTGTGGGACAGCTGCTGCTTTCTGGTGTCATTTTCTGTGCC
Source organism: Pelophylax lessonae (assembly GCF_965119305.1). Classification (NCBI taxonomy): domain Eukaryota; kingdom Metazoa; phylum Chordata; class Amphibia; order Anura; family Ranidae; genus Pelophylax; species Pelophylax lessonae. The sequence continues at coordinate 3,069,979 of NC_138777.1, forward strand.
CCATCTTTGTATCATTCATCAACCTGAGAAGCCGGCATAATAACAGGAAAGTATGGAGGGGGGGGGGGGGGTGGCACAAAACTCCTCTTGAGCCGGGCTGGCCCCTGCGGTCCCGTTTGCTGATCTCTAAGACTGAACGGCCCAGAGTGACCCCCCACCCCCTCCTTTCCACACACGTTCTCTTCAGTTTTGGGTGGTGTGGAGAAGCTATGTATTACTGTATATCATTGGAGAGATTTCCCTTCACTTCCTCTCTCAATTTAGCAGGAAGTAAAGAGAACTCCCCTCTTCTAATACAGAACAGGTGTCCCCATTAGAAGACCACCCTCACTTCCTTTTTTGGTGGCAACTGCATTATTCTGGATTTCCCCTCACTTCCTGTTCGGGACACACAACAGGAAGTAGCATGAATTCCCCTCTTAGTCCGAGGTCACAATAAGAGGCGTCCATATTGGAAGATTTCCCCTCACTTCCTGTTCCAGTGGCCTATAGAGGGTGACCCTCCCCCGACAGAGGGCCTGACCCTTCCACACTCCACCCACAAGGATCTGACCGGTTCCAGCCGAGGAAAACAGAACTTCTATAATCACCGGCGCCGCGGAGTGTCAGTTTTTTTTGTGTACAGAGTTTTTAAAGAGTTTTTGAGCTTTGCCGTTTTTCTTTTTATTAGCCAATAGAGAAAAATATCCTCTGTTTCATTTGTTGCTATGTTTTTCAGCTTTTTCATCTGCTTTTATTTATTATTTATTTTTGTTTTTTTTTACTTCTTTTGTAAGGGGTTAAGGGTTAATGGTTATGGGTTAATTTATTTCATTATTACATTTATTATTTATGCACCTATTATTATTTATTTTGTTAGGTTTGAGTTGAGGGTTAATATTAGGATTAGAGTTATTTTATTTAGTTTTATCATTTTTTTAATATACATTAAAATGAATTTATGTATTTTATTGATTTTTTTTTTTTTTACTTAATAATTATTTATTTATTTAGTTTGGTTAGGGTTGAGGGTTAATATTAGAGTTAGTGCTTAAGGTTATTTTATATATATATATATATATAATTTTTTTATTTGTGTAAATTTTTTATATATGTATTATTTATTTATGAATACTAAAATGTATTTATGTGGTTTATTATTTATTAATTTTTCTTTACTTTTTTGTATGGGGTTATGGGTTAAATGTTATGGTTAGGGGTTAATTTATTTATGTAATTAATGTATTATTTATGTATTTACTTATTATTTATTTATTAATTAATTTAGGTTAGCGTTGAGGGTTTATATTAGGGTTAGGGTTATTTTATTTATTCATTTTTCATTTATGTATTATTTATATGTGAATATTAAAATTCATTTTTTGTATTTTTTTAATATCTATTTTTTTTTTTTTTTTACTTTTTTTCTAAGCGGTTAGTGATTAAAGGTTATGGTTATGGGTAATATATTTCATTATTTAATTTATTATTTATTTATTTAGTTCGTTAGATTAGGGTTAAAGGGATAATGTTAGGGTTTACGGTTAGGGCTATTTCACTGATTTTGTTATCATTTTTTTATTTACATATTGTTTAATTATGAAAATTAAAATGTATTTATGTATTTTATTTATTTAGTTTTTCATTTATTTTTCAAGGGGTTAAGGGTTAAAGGTTATGTTTTTTTTTTTCATTATTTAAATTAATAATTAATAATTCTATATTTTTTAATTATTTAGGTTAGTGTTGAGAGTTAACATTAGGTTTTGAGTTATTTATTTATTTTTTATTTTTATATTTTGTTATTTAGTTTTTAATGATGAATATTAAAATGTATTTATGAATTTATTATTTATTTAATTTACTTTTTTGTAACTGGTTAAGGGTTAAAGGTTATGGTTGGGAGTTAACTTATTTAATTATTTAATGTCTTATTAATTTATTTAATTAGTTAGGTTAGGGTTGAGGGTAAAATCAAGGTTAGGGATGGGGGTCTAGTGTTTTTTATGTATTTATGTTGATCATTTTTTTATTTACATATTATTTATGAATATTAAAATGTATTTCTGTATTCCATTTATTATATAAGTATTTGCTTTAACTTTTATTTGTAAGGGGTTAAGGGTTAAAGGTTAGGGGTTATTTTTTCAATATTTACTTATTTATTTAGTTAGGTTAGAGGTGAGGGTTAAAATTAGGGTTATGGTTATTTTATTTATTTATTTATATCAGTTTATATTTACATAGTATTTATTATTAAAATGTATTTATGAACTTATTATTTATTTATTTATTTTACTTTTTTTCTAAGTGGTTAAGGGTTAAAGTTTATGGTTAGGGATTAATTATTTTAATAATTTAATGTATTATTTAATTTTATTTACTTAGTCATTTATTTATTTTGTTAGGTTAGGGTTGAGGATTAAATTTAAGGTTAGGGGTTTGGGTTAGTGTTATTTTATTTATTTATTTTTATTAGGTTTTATTTATATATTATTAATTTATAATTATTTAAATGAATTTATGTATTTTATTTGTTATTATTTTTATTATTTTGTAAGAGATAAAGGGTTAAAGTTTATAATTAGGGGATAATTTATTTTATTATTTAAGTTATGATTTATATATTTACGTATTATTTATTTAGTTAGGTTATGGTTGAGGGTTAATTTTAGGGTTAGCGTTATTTATTTTTTAAATTTATATAATTTTTATTTATGAATATTAAAATGTATTTATGTATTTTATTTATTATGTATTTATTTACTTCTTTGTAGGGGTTAAGGGTTAAAGGTTGTTTAGAGGCTAATCTTTTTTATTTTTTTCATTTATATGTATTTATTTACTAAATATTATTTATTTATTAAGGTTCGTGTTGAGGTTTAATATTAGGGCTAGGGTTATTTTATTTATTTATTTTCATTATTTTTTTATTTACATAATATGGATTTATCAATATTAAAATGCATTTATATATTTTATTTATTATTTATTTCTTTTTTTACATTTTTTTTAAAGGGTTAAGGGTTGAAGGTTATGGTTAGGGGATAATGTATTTAATTATTTATTGTATCATTTATTTATTTATTTATTATTATTTAGTTAGGTTGGGATTGAGGGTTAATATTATAGTTAGCTGATTACTCTATTTATTTATTTTTATAAGTTTTGTTAATGTAATATTTCATTGTATGTATTAAAATTAAGTTATATATTTTATTTATTTACTTTTTTGTAAGGGTTTAAAGGTTATGGTTAGGGGTTAATTTATTTTATTATTTAATGTATTATTTAGTGACTTATTATTTATTTATATAGTTAGGGTTGAGGGTTAATATTATAGTTAGGGTTTAGGGTTATTTTATTTATTTATTTTTTATCATGTTTTTTTATTAGCGTATTATTTATTTATAATTGTTTGAAATGTATTTATGTATTTTATTTAATAATTCATTTTTTTACTTCTTTTTTTTTCTAAGGGGTTAAGAGTTAAAGGTTAGGGGTTTATTTATTTCATTATTTCATTTCTTGTTTATTAATTTACTTATTACTTATTTAGTAAGGTTAGGGTTAAGGGTAATTGTATTTCATTATTTAATTTATTTATTTTCTATTTCATTATTTCATTTCTTGTTTATTAATTTACTTATTACTTATTTAGTAAGGTTAGGGTTAAGGGTAATTGTATTTCATAATTTAATTTATTTATTTTCTTTTTTATTTCGTTTAGGGTTTTCGTTCGGTTAGGGTTGAGGGTTAATTTATTTCATTACTTTATTTATTTATTTACTTATTATTTATTTAGTTACGTTAGGGTTAATATATTTCATTATTTTATTTATTTATTTACCTATTATTTATTTAGTTAGGTTTGGGTTCATTTATTTCATTATTTTATTTACTTATTCTTTATTTAGTTAGGTTAGGGTTGAGGGTTAATTTATTACATTATTTTACTTATTTATTTATTTACCTATTATTTATTTTGTTGGGTAAGGGTGGAGGGGTCATTTATTTCATTATTTTATCTATTTACTTACTATTTATTTTGTTAGGGTGGGTTCGAGGGTTAATGTATTTCATTATTTTATTTATTTATTTACCTATTATTTATTTAGTTACGTTAGGGTTGTGGGTTCATTTATTTCATTATTTTATTTATTTTCCTATTATTTTTTTTTGTTAGGTTTGGGTAAATTTATTTCAATATCTTATTTATTTATTTATTTACCTATTATTTATTTAGTTAGGTTTGGGTTCATTTATTTCATTATTTTATTTACTTATTCTTTATTTAGTTAGGTTAGGGTTGAGGGTTAATTTATTACATTATTTTACTTATTTATTTATTTACCTATTATTTATTTTGTTGGGTTAGGGTGTAGGGGTCATTTATTTCATTATTTTATTTATTTACTTATTATTTATTTTGTTAGGGTGGGTTCGAGGGTTAATGTATTTCATTATTTTATTTATTTATTTACCTATTATTTATTTAGTTACGTTAGGGTTGTGGGTTCATTTATTTCATTATTTTATTTATTTTCCTATTATTTTTTTTTTTTTTGTTAGGTTTGGGTAAATTTATTTCAATATCTTATTTATTTATTTATTTACCTATTATTTATTTAGTTAGGTTTGGGTTCATTTATTTCATTATTTTATTTACTTATTCTTTATTTAGTTAGGTTAGGGTTGAGGGTTAATTTATTACATTATTTTACTTATTTATTTATTTACCTATTATTTATTTTGTTGGGTTAGGGTGGAGGGGTCATTTATTTCATTATTTTATCTATTTACTTATTATTTATTTTGTTAGGGTGGGTTCGAGGGTTAATGTATTTCATTATTTTATTTATTTATTTACCTATTATTTATTTAGTTACGTTAGGGTTGTGGGTTAATTTATTTCATTATTTTATTTATTTTCCTATTTTTTTTTTGTTAGGTTTGGGTAAATTTATTTCAATATCTTATTTATTTATTTATTTACCTATTATTTATTTAGTTAGGTTTGGGTTCATTTATTTCATTATTTTATTTACTTATTCTTTATTTAGTTAGGTTAGGGTTGAGGGTTAATTTATTACATTATTTTACTTATTTATTTATTTACCTATTATTTATTTTGTTGGGTTAGGGTGGAGGGGTCATTTATTTCATTATTTTATCTATTTACTTATTATTTATTTTGTTAAGGTGGGTTCGAGGGTTAATGTATTTCATTATTTTATTTATTTATTTACCTATTATTTACTTAGTTACGTTAGGGTTGTGGGTTAATTTATTTCATTATTTTATTTATTTACTTATTATTTATTTAGTTACATTAGGGTTCATTTATTTCAATATTTTATTTATTTTCCTATTATTTTTTTTTTGTTAGGTTTGGGTAAATTTATTTTAATATCTTATTTATTTATTTATTTACCCATCATTTATTTTGTTAAGTTTCGGTTCATTTATTTCATTATTTTATTTACGTATTTACTTATTCTTTATTTAGTTAGGTTAGGGTTGAGGGTTAATTTATTACATTATTTTACTTATTTATTTATTTACCTATTATTTATTTTGTTGGGTTAGGGTGGAGGGGTCATTTATTTCATTATTTTATCTATTTACTTATTATTTATTTTGTTAGGGTGGGTTCGAGGGTTAATTTATTTCATTATTTTATTTATTTATTTACCTATTATTTATTTAGTTACGTTAGGGTTGTGGGTTAATTTATTTCATTATTTTATTTATTTTCCTATTATTTTTTTTTTTGTTAGGTTTGGGTAAATTTATTTCAATATCTTATTTATTTATTTATTTATTTACCTATTATTTATTTAGTTAGGTTTGGGTTCATTTATTTCATTATTTTATTTACTTATTCTTTATTTAGTTAGGTTAGGGTTGAGGGTTAATTTATTACATTATTTTACTTATTTATTTATTTACCTATTATTTATTTTGTTGGGTTAGGGTGGAGGGGTCATTTATTTCATTATTTTATCTATTTACTTATTATTTATTTAGTTACATTAGGGTTCATTTATTTCAATATTTTATTTATTTTCCTATTTTTTTTTTTTTGTTAGGTTTGGGTAAATTTATTTCAATATCTTATTTATTTATTTATTTATTTACCCATCATTTATTTTGTTAAGTTTGGGTTCATTTATTTCATTATTTTATTTACGTATTTACTTATTCTTTATTTAGTTAGGTTAGGGTTGAGGGTTAATTTATTTCATTATTTTATTTATTTACTTATTATTTATTTAGTTACATTAGGGTTCATTTATTTCAATATTTTATTTATTTTCCTATTATTTTTTTTTGTTAGGTTTGGGTAAATTTATTTCAATATCTTATTTATTTATTTATTTACCTATTATTTATTTAGTTAGGTTTGGGTTCATTTATTTCATTATTTTATTTACGTATTTACTTATTATTTATTTAGTTACATTAGGGTTAAGGGTTAATTTATTTCATTATCTTTTTATTTATTTATTTACCTATTATTTATTTTGTTAGGTTTTGATTAATTTATTTAATTACTTTATTTATTTACTTTTTATTTATTTTGTTAGGTTAGGGTTCCCCTTAAATTTTAGGGTTGGGGTTATTTTATTTATTTTTATCATTTTTTTTTTTATTTACTTATGATTTATTTATGTGAATTAAAATGTATTTATTTTATATCTTATTTATTTTTCCTCCTCCAGCGTTTTGGGGCGGGAAGTGGGATTTGATCTGGGCGGAGCCCTCAGTGTGTCAGCGGTCCATCCCCCCCTACAGAGACCCGCACACTGCCTGTTCACGAGGTGCATTATAAATAAAGTTGTCTGTCACGAATAATAATAATAAAAAAAAAAAGCCCTAGAAGCTGCGCGCTGTGCAGATCAGCGGGGTGTCAATAAAGTTTCTTTTAGAGGAACTAAAAAAAACAAAAGGCTGGGTGATTGAAGTCATGTGACCGGGCGGAGTGGATTGGTCTGGTCTGGGGGCGGGGCGGAGAGCGCTTTGCTCAGTCCTGAGTAGTTGAGCGCCGATTTCCGGCATTATTCAGCAGCTTGTCCGGCGCGGAGGATCAGCATGGTGAGTCCGGGGAGAAGAGGGGATTCCCCACCCCCACCACACACATCACCGGCACCACACCGCATACAGGCCCGCACATTGATAGGAGAATTCTGGGAGAGCTGATTGGCAGATAGATGGAAGATTCTCCTCTCAGGGGTCACTGAGACAGGAAGGGGGGATAAATCTCCTCACTGGGGACACAGAGAGCAATAAATCCTGATGGGAGGAGCTATCCCTGCCACACTCCGCCCACAACTGAAAGCACAGCTTTGTCTGGAGTTCTCCTTTAACAAGATGGCGGCGCCATGCTGGGTGACCCCCCCCCCCTCCCCTGTTATAATGAGGGGTTCATATCCCCTCTATGGAGGAGTCAGCGATCACCGCTGTGCTAAGGGGGGAGCAGCACTGCGGCCTCCTGTCCTAGGACCCTTCCCCTCCCCCCAGCCGGGGTATTTATATAGAGCCCCCCCCCACTACAGTGTACAGCGGCTTCACAGTCCCCAAACCCCCCCCAACCCCTGGTGGTGTCACGCTGGAGGAGGAGCCATGTCTTTATTGTTTGTGTCCCCGCTCAGGAGATTCCTCCTCACTTCCTGTCCCGGTGACACCGCTCAGTCATTCCATTCATAGAGATTTCTTCTCAGTGATTATTAGGAGGTGACAAGAATTCCCCTCCCCCTATTGGTGTCCCTGTTAGAGGATTCCCTGTTCTGGTGACAACCGTAACAATTTGGATTTCCCATCACTTCCTGTACTGAGGACACTGAGGGGTGACCCTCCCCCCCCCCCCAAACAGTAATCACAGCCTGATAGAGGATCCAACCCCCCCCCCCCCCCCCTCAAATCCACCGCTCACTGGACACATAGAGGGGTGACCCTCCCCCAACAGTAATCATAGCCTGGGAGGCGTGGCATGGAGGCGGGGCATGGAGGCGATCAGCCTGTGGCACTGCTGAGGTGTTATGGAAGCCCAGGTTGCTTTGATAGCGGCCTTCACCTCCTCTGCATTGTTGGGTCTGGTGTCTCTCATCTTCATCCTGACAACACCTCACAGATTCTCTATGGGGTTTAGGTCAGGTGAGTTTGCAGGCCAATCAAGCACAGTGATCCCATGATCATGTGACCAGGTATTGGTAGATTTGGCAGTGTGGGCGGTGCCAAGTTCTGCTGGAAAATGAAATCAGCATCTCCATAAAGCTGGTCAGCAGAGGGAAGCATGAAGAGCTCTAGAATTTCCTGCTAGAGGGCGGAGCTGACTTTGGACCGACACCAGCAGATGACACCGACCCCCAAATCATCACTGACTGTGGAAAATGTTGCATTTCATTTGGAAATGAAGGTCCCAGAGTCTGGAGGAGGAGTGGAGAGGCACAGAATCCAAGTTACATGAGGTGCAGTGTAAAGTTTCCCCAGTCAGTGATGATTTGGGGGCGTGTCATCTGCTGGTGTCGGTCCAAAGTCAGCTCCGCCCTCTAGCAGGAAATTCTAGAGCTCTTCATGCTTCCCTCTGCTGACCAGCTTTATGGAGATGCTGATTTAATTTTCCAGCAGGACTTGGCACCGCCCACACTGCCAAATCTACCAATACCTGGTCACATGATCATGGGATCACTGTGCTTGATTGGCCTGCAAACTGGCCTGACCTAAATCCCATAGAGAATCTGTGGGGGATTGTCAGGAGGAAGATGAGAGACACCAGACCCAACAATGCAGAGGAGGTGGCTCACTCTGTGGGACATCTATAGAAAATATTTCACCTTTCTGAATTCAATTACTGAAATAAATTCACTTTCTGATGATTTTCTACAAACGCCGATTCCAGAAAAGTTGGGACGCTGTACAAATTGTGAATAAAAACAGAATGCAATGATGTGGAAGTTTCAAATTTCAATATTTTATATAGAATACAACATAGATGACATCAAATGTTTAAACTGAGAAAATGTATAATTTTAAGGGAAAAATAAGTTGATTTTAAATTTCATGGCATCAACACATCTCAAAAAAGTTGGGACAAGGCGGCCATGTTTACCGCTGTGTGGCCTCCCCTCTTCTTTTTATAAGTCTGCAAACGTCTGGGGACTGAGGAGAAGTTGCTGAAGTTTAGGAATAGGAATGTTGTCCCATTCTTGTCTAATACAGGCTTCTAGTTGCTCAACTGTCTTAGGTCTTCTTTGTCACATCTTCCTCTTTATGATGCGCCAAATGTTTTCTATGGGTGAAAGGTCTGGACTGCAGGCTGGCCATTTCAGTACCCGGATCCTTCTTCTACGCAGCCATGATGTTGTAATTGATGCAGTATGTGGTCTGGCATTGTCATGTTGGAAAATGCAAGGTCTTCCCTGAAAGAGACGACGTCTGGATGGGAGCATATGTTGTTCTAGAACTTGGATATACCTTTCAGCATTGATGGCGCCTTTCCAGATGTGTAAGCTGCCCAGGCCACACGCACTCATGCAACCCCATACCATCAGAGATGCCGGCTTCTGAACTGAGCGCTGAGAACAACTTGGGTTGTCCTTGTCCTCTTTAGTCCGGATGACATGGCGTCCCAGTTTTCCAAAAATAACATCAAATTTTGATTCGTCTGACCACAGAACAGTTTTCCACTTTGCCACAGACCATTATAAATGAGCCTTGGCCCAGAGAAAACGCCTGCGCTTCTGGATCATGTTTAGATTTGGCTTCTTTTTTGGCCTATAGAGTTTTAGTCGGCAACGGTGAATGGCGCGGTGGATTGTGTTCACGGACAATGTTTTCTGGAAGTATTCCTGAGCCCATGTTGTGATTTCCATTACAGTAGCATTCCTGTATGTGATGCAGCGCCGTCTAAGGGCCTGAAGATCACCGCCATCCAGTATGGTTTTCCAACCTTGACCCTTACGCACAGAGATTGTTCCGGATTCTCTGAATCTTTGGATGATATTATGCACTGTAGATGATGAGAACTTCAAACTCTTTGTAATTTTTCTCTGAGAAACTCCTTTCTGATATTTCTCCACTATTTTACCCCCCAGCATTGGGGGAATTGGTGATCCTCGGCCCATCCTGACTTCTGAGAGACACACCCACTCTAAGAGACACGCCCACTCTGAGAGGCTCTTTTTACCCAATCATGTTGCCAATTGACCTAATAAGTTACAAATTGGTCCTCCAGCTGTTCCTTATATGTACATTTGACTTTTCTGGCCTCTTATTGCTGCCTGTCCCAACTTTTTTGGAATGTGGAGCTCTCATGAAATCCAAAATGAGCCAATATTTGGCTGACATTTCCAAATGTCTCACTTTCATCATCTGATATCTTATCTATATTATATTGTGAATAAAATATAAGTTTATGAGATTTGTAAATTAGTCCATTCATTTTTTACTCACAATTTGTACAGCGTCCCAACTTTTTTGGAATTGGGTTTGTAATTTTATGAGCTGCACCTGTATATACAGGGGACGGGATGATGTATATACTGTGTATACGGGGACGGGATGATGTATATACGGTGTATACGGGGACGGGATGATGTATATACTGTGTATACGGGGACGGGATGATGTATATACGGTGTATACGGGGACGGGATGATGTATATACGGTGTATACGGGGACGGGATGATGTATATACGGTGTATACGGGGACGGGATGATGTATATACGGTGTATACGGGGACGGGATGATGTATATACGGTGTATACGGGGACGGGATGATGTATATACGGTGTATACGGGGACGGGATGATGTATATACGGTGTATACGGGGACGGGATGATGTATATACTGTGTATACGGGGACGGGATGATGTATATACTGTGTATACGGGGACGGGATGATGTATATACGGTGTATACGGGGACGGGATGATGTATATACGGTGTATACGGGGACGGGATGAGGTATATACAGTGTATACGGGGACGGGATGATGTATATACGGTGTATACGGGGACGGGATGATGTATATACGGTGTATACGGGGACGGGATGATGTATATACGGTGTATACGGGGACGGGATGATGTATATACGGTGTATACGGGGACGGGATGATGTATATACTGTGTATACGGGGACGGGATGATGTATATACTGTGTATACGGGGACGGGATGATGTATATACTGTGTATACGGGGACGGGATGATGTATATACGGTGTATACGGGGACGGGATGATGTATATACGGTGTATACGGGGACGGGATGATGTATATACGGTGTATACGGGGACGGGATGATGTATATACTGTGTATACGGGGACGGGATGAGGTATATACAGTGTATACGGGGACGGGATGATGTATATACAGTGTATACGGGGACGGGATGATGTATATACTGTGTATACGGGGACGGGATGAGGTATATACAGTGTATACGGGGACGGGATGAGGTATATACTGTGTATACAGGACTGATGACATCATTCCAGGAAGAAGTTCTTCTCTCTGACTTTCACTTTTACTTTGTGACTCTCTATGGCTCTCGGATTGTTTCTGCCATCTCATGTCTGCTCAGTGCGGGACTTTCCACCCCCTCCTCCCCTCCCCCTCCCCAGATTTTGTTTCCATCATACACTCATAGTAGAAGGTTCTCATTGGTGATCCTTGGAGGAATTTTACTGACTTTTTATAAGTCTTCAGCTGAGAGAAAAAACTTTAGAGAGTAAAGAGTCCGAGTACACCGGGGGGGGGGGGGGTACACATTCTACAACCCCCACACCATGAGAGATCAGGAGGAGGCTACACAATCAACCTCCGCACCCCCACCGTGAGAGATCAGGGGGAGACTAGACATTCCACCCAACCCCCCAACCTTACCCCCCCCCCCCACTGTGAGAGATCGGGGGAGGCTACATATCCCAATGGGAGATGGGGGAGGCTACATATCCCAATGAGAGATTGGGGGGGAGGCTACATATCCCAATGAGAGATTGGGGGGAGGCTACATATCCCAATGAGAGATTGGGGGGAGGCTACATATCCCAATGAGAGATGGGGGGAGGCTACATATCCCAATGAGAGATGGGGGGGAGGCTACATATCCCAATGAGAGATGGGGGGGAGGCTACATATCCCAATGAGAGATGGGGGGGAGGCTACATATCCTAATGGGAGATGGGGGGGGAGGCTACATATCCTAATGGGAGATGGGGGGGATGCTACATATCCCAATGAGAGATGGGGGGGAGGCTACATATCCTAATGGGAGATGGGGGGAGGCTACATATCCCAATGAGAGATGGGGAGGAGGCTACATATCCCAATGGGAGATAGGGGGAGGCTACATATCCCAATGGGGGAGGCTACATATCCCAATGGGGGAGGCTACATATCCCAATGGGGGAGGCTACATATCCCAATGGGGGAGGCTACATATCCCAATGGGGGAGGCTACATATCCCAATGGGGGAGGCTACATATCCCAATGGGGGAGGCTACATATCCCAATGGGGGAGGCTACATATCCCAATGGGAGATGGGGGAGGCTACATATCCTAATGAGAGATGGGGGGAGGCTACGTATCCCAATGGGAGATGGGGGAGGCTACATATCCCAATGGGAGATGGGGGAGGCTACATATCCTAATGAGAGATGGGGGGAGGCTACGTATCCCAATGGGAGATGGGGGAGGCTACATATCCTAATGAGAGATGGGGGGAGGCTACGTATCCCAATGGGAGATCGGGGGAGGCTACATATCCCAATGGGAGATCGGGGGAGGCTACATATCCCAATGAGAGATCGGGGGAGACTACATATCCCAATGGGAGATCGGGGGAGGCTACATATCCCAATGAGAGATGGGGGGGAGGCTACATATCCCAATGGGAGATAGGGGGAGGCTACATATCCCAATGGGGGAGGCTACATATCCCAATGGGGGAGGCTACATATCCCAATGGGGGAGGCTACATATCCCAATGGGGGAGGCTACATATCCCAATGGGGGAGGCTACATATCCCAATGAGAGATGGGGGAGGCTACATATCCCAATGGGAGATGGGGGAGGCTACATATCCTAATGAGAGATGGGGGGAGGCTACGTATCCCAATGGGAGATGGGGGAGGCTACATATCCCAATGGGAGATGGGGGAGGCTACATATCCTAATGAGAGATGGGGGGAGGCTACGTATCCCAATGGGAGATGGGGGAGGCTACATATCCTAATGAGAGATGGGGGGAGGCTACGTATCCCAATGGGAGATCGGGGGAGGCTACATATCCCAATGGGAGATCGGGGGAGGCTACATATCCCAATGAGAGATCGGGGGAGACTACATATCCCAATGGGAGATCGGGGGAGGCTACATATCCCAATGAGAGATGGGGGGGAGGCTACATATCCCAATGAGAGATTGGGGGGAGGCTACATATCCCAATGAGAGATTGGGGGGAGGCTACATATCCCAATGAGAGATGGGGGGAGGCTACATATCCCAATGAGAGATGGGGGGGGAGGCTACATATCCCAATGAGAGATGGGGGGGAGGCTACATATCCTAATGGGAGATGGGGGGGGAGGCTACATATCCTAATGGGAGATGGGGGGGGGGAGGCTACATATCCCAATGAGAGATGGGGGGGAGGCTACATATCCTAATGGGAGATGGGGGGAGGCTACATATCCCAATGAGAGATGGGGGGGAGGCTACATATCCCAATGGGAGATAGGGGGAGGCTACATATCCCAATGGGGGAGGCTACATATCCCAATGGGGGAGGCTACATATCCCAATGAGAGATGGAGGAGGCTACATATCCTAATGGGAGATGGGGGGAGGCTACATATCCCAATGAGAGATGGGGGGGAGGCTACATATCCCAATGAGAGATGGGGGAGGCTACATATCCTAATGGGAGATGGGGGGGAGGCTACATATCCTAATGGGAGATGGGGGGGAGGCTACATATCCCAATGGGAGATAGGGGGAGGCTACATATCCCAATGGGGGAGGCTACATATCCCAATGGGGGAGGCTACATATCCCAATGAGAGATGGGGGAGGCTACATATCCTAATGAGAGATGGGGGGAGGCTACGTATCCCAATGGGAGATCGGGGGAGGCTACATATCCCAATGGGAGATCGGGGGAGGCTACATATCCCAATGAGAGATCGGGGGAGACTACATATCCCAATGAGAGATCGGGGGAGACTACAACTTTTCTCTGCGGATGATTTTTGATGAATTGATGATATTTTGTTTTCTTTTTCAGTTTCGCAATCAGTATGATAACGATGTGACGGTGTGGAGCCCCCAGGTAAGCTCCCCCTCCCCCCCCCCTATATTTATATCTCACACAATTTTCTTCTCTGAAGTCTGCTCCGCCCCCAACATGAGCCGTCCCCCTGACAGCGGACAGACTCCGTGTGATCCTCCAGCATCAAAGCCAGCGGCACATCCAGAGCAATATAAGACGGCGGTTTAATTCCGCAGCCGCACCGGAGACAACGGCCGCATTGTGTGTCTGTCATGGGGTGTCAGGGAGATCAGAGACAGAATAATGTCACCCCCCCCCCCCCCTCCATCACCGGGGGAGGGGGGCAAAGACACTCTTCTTATAATATAATTAGATGAAGGAGAGAACACGGAGATCTGTTATGACTGAACACCCCCAACACAGCGGGGGGGGGGGGGGGGAGATAAACCAATGCTGACGTGTGGAGATTATTACAGAGTTACATTGTAACCGCTTCAGCCAACTCTGTATATACCAGACCTGGGGGTCCCTCTGGAAGATGGAAATCACTGAAGTAGACACTGCTACTACAACACTACTACTACACTGCTACTACAACACTACTACTACACTGCTGCTACAACACTACTACTACACTGCTGCTACAACACTACTACTACACTGCTACTACAACACTACTACTACACTGCTACTACACTGCTACTACAACACTACTACTACACTGCTACTACACTGCTACTACAACACTACTACTACACTACTACTACAAACTACTACTACACTGCTACTACACTGCTACTACAACACTACTACTACACCTCTCCTGCAACACTACTACACCGCTACTACAACACTACTACTACACATCTCCTGCAACACTACTACACTGCTACTACAACACTACTACTACACATTTCTTGCACAACTCTTTCAGTTTTTTAGGTGCAGTGGAGGTGGGCTGGAAGGGGAGGGGTTTAGGCAGTGGAGGTTGGCTGGGAGGGGTTTAGGTAGTGGAGGTGGGCTGGAAGGGGAGGGGTTTAGGCAGTGGAGGTGGGCAGGAAGGGGAGGGGTTTAGGCAGTAGAGGTGGGCTGGAAGGGGAGGGTTTAGGATGTGGGCTGGAAAGGGGAGGGGTTTAGGCGGTGGAGGTGGGCTAGGAAGGGCAAGTTTAGGGGTGGAGGGGTTTAGGCAGTGGAGGTGGGCAGGAAGGGGAGGGGTGAAGGTGGGCAGGAAGGGGAGGGGTTGAGGCAGTGGAGGTGGGCTGGAAGGGGAGGGGTTGAGGCAGTGGAGGTGGGCAGGAAGTGGAGGGGTTGAGGCAGTGGAGGTGGGCTGGAAGGGGAGGGGTTGAGGCAGTGGAGGTGGGCTGGAAGGGGAGGGGTTTAGGCAGTGGAGGTGGGCTGGAAGGGGAGGGGTTGAGGCAGTGGAGGTGGGCTGGAAGGGGAGGGGTTTAGGCAGTGGAGGTGGGCTGGAAGGGGAGGGGTTTAGGCAGTGGAGGTGGGCAGGAAGTGGGGGGGTTTAGGCAGTGGAGGTGGGCAGGAAGGGGAGGGGTTGAGGCAGTGGAGGTGGGCAGGAAGTGGGGGGGTTTAGGCAGTGGAGGTGGGCAGGAAGGGGAGGGGTTGAGGCAGTGGAGGTGGGCAGGAAGTGGGGGGGTTTAGGCAGTGGAGGTGGGCAGGAAGGGGAGGGGTTGAGGCAGTGGAGGTGGGCAGGAAGTGGGGGGGTTTAGGCAGTGGAGGTGGGCTGGAAGGGGAGGGGTTTAGGCAGTGGAGGTGGGCAGGAAGTGGGGGGGTTTAGGCAGTGGAGGTGGGCAGGAAGTGGGGGGGTTTAGGCAGTGGAGGTGGGCTGGAAGGGGAGGGGTTTAGGCAGTGGAGGTGGGCAGGAAGTGGGGGGGTTTAGGCAGTGGAGGTGGGCAGGAAGGGGAGGGGTTGAGGCAGTGGAGGTGGGCTGGAAGGGGAGGGGTTTAGGCAGTGGAGGTGGGCTGGAAGGGGAGGGGTTTAGGCAGTGGAGGTGGGCAGGAAGTGGGGGGGTTTAGGCAGTGGAGGTGGGCTGGAAGGGGAGGGGTTTAGGCAGTGGAGGTGGGCAGGAAGGGGAGGGTTTTAGGTAGTGGAGGTGGGCTGGAAGGGGAGGGGTTGAGGCAGTGGAGGTGGGCTGGAAGGGGAGGGGTTTAGGCAGTAGAGGTGGGCTGGTAGGGGAGGGGTTTAGGCAGTGGAGGTGGGCTGGAAGGGGAGGGGTTGAGGCAGTGGAGGTGGGCTGGAAGGGGAGGGGTTTAGGCAGTAGAGGTGGGTTTATGTAGTGGCAGGGGGAGGGACAGATCCTCAGTAGTAATTTGCTGATCTCCTGTGAGTGGGTTGGAGGCCGCTCAGAGCCTGTGATAGTGAACAGAACTGTCACTGTCTGCACAGTGTGGCAGGGCTGTGTGAATCCCGACACCGGCTGAACAGAACTTTAAATCCATTTGCAAGTAGAACAGCCCCCCCCCCCCCCCCCCGATGATGAGATTTCCTACTCCTTATATAAGGATTGTGAGGCTGGAATTGTTCTGTTCACTTTCAATAAATGAATATTCTATACCATATATAACTCCTCCCCCATGCTGGGTGTCCCCGTATGATGAATATTCTATAACATATATAACTCCTCCCCCATGCTGGGTGTCCCCGTATGATGAATATTCTGGGTGTCCCCGTATGATGAATATTCTGGGTGTCCCCGTATGATGAATATGCTGGGTGTCCCCGTATGATGAATATGCTGGGTGTCCCCGTATGATGAATATGCTGGGTGTCCCCGTATGATGAATATTCTGGGTGTCCCCGTATGATGAATATTCTGGGTGTCCCCGTATGATGAATATTCTATAACTCCTCCCCCATGCTGGGTGTCCCCGTATGATGAATATTCTGGGTGTCCCCGTATGATGAATATTCTGGGTGTCCCCGTATGATGAATATTCTGGGTGTCCCCGTATGATGAATATTCTGGGTGTCCCCGTATGATGAATATTCTGGGTGTCCCCGTATGATGAATATTCTGGGTGTCCCCGTATGATGAATATTCTGGGTGTCCCCGTATGATGAATATTCTGGGTGTCCCCCGTATGATGAATATTCTGGGTGTCCCCGTATGATGAATATTCTGGGTGTCCCCGTATGATGAATATTCTGGGTGTCCCCGTATGATGAATATTCTGGGTGTCCCCGTATGATGAATATTCTATAAGATATAACTCCTCCCCCATGCTGGGTGTCCCCATATGATGAATATTCTGGGTGTCCCCGTATGATGAATATTCTGGGTGTCCCCGTATGATGAATATTCTGGGTGTCCCCGTATGATGAATATGCTGGGTGTCCCCGTATGATGAATATTCTGGGTGTCCCCGTATGATGAATATTCTATAACTCCTCCCCCATGCTGGGTGTCCCCGTATGATGAATATGCTGGGTGTCCCCGTATGATGAATATTCTGGGTGTCCCCGTATGATGAATATTCTATAACTCCTCCCCCATGCTGGGTGTCCCCGTATGATGAATATTCTGGGTGTCCCCGTATGATGAATATTCTGGGTGTCCCCGTATGATGAATATTCTATAACTCCTCCCCCATGCTGGGTGTCCCCGTATGATGAATATGCTGGGTGTCCCCGTATGATGAATATTCTGGGTGTCCCCATATGATGAATATTCTGGGTGTCCCCGTATGATGAATATTCTGGGTGTCCCCGTATGATGAATATTCTGGGTGTCCCCGTATGATGAATATTCTGGGTGTCCCCGTATGATGAATATTCTGGGTGTCCCCGTATGATGAATATTCTGGGTGTCCCCGTATGATGAATATGCTGGGTGTCCCCGTATGATGAATATTCTGGGTGTCCCCGTATGATGAATATTCTGGGTGTCCCCGTATGATGAATATTCTGGGTGTCCCCGTATGATGAATATTCTGGGTGTCCCCGTATGATGAATATTCTATAACTCCTCCCCCATGCTGGGTGTCCCCGTATGATGAATATTCTGGGTGTCCCCGTATGATGAATATTCTGGGTGTCCCCGTATGATGAATATTCTGGGTGTCCCCGTATGATGAATATTCTGGGTGTCCCCGTATGATGAATATTCTGGGTGTCCCCGTATGATGAATATTCTGGGTGTCCCCGTATGATGAATATTCTGGGTGTCCCCGTATGATGAATATTCTGGGTGTCCCCCGTATGATGAATATTCTGGGTGTCCCCGTATGATGAATATTCTGGGTGTCCCCGTATGATGAATATTCTATAAGATATAACTCCTCCCCCATGCTGGGTGTCCCCATATGATGAATATTCTGGGTGTCCCCGTATGATGAATATTCTGGGTGTCCCCGTATGATGAATATTCTGGGTGTCCCCGTATGATGAATATGCTGGGTGTCCCCGTATGATGAATATTCTGGGTGTCCCCGTATGATGAATATTCTATAACTCCTCCCCCATGCTGGGTGTCCCCGTATGATGAATATTCTGGGTGTCCCCGTATGATGAATATTCTATAACTCCTCCCCCATGCTGGGTGTCCCCGTATGATGAATATTCTGGGTGTCCCCGTATGATGAATATTCTGGGTGTCCCCGTATGATGAATATTCTATAACTCCTCCCCCATGCTGGGTGTCCCCGTATGATGAATATGCTGGGTGTCCCCGTATGATGAATATTCTGGGTGTCCCCGTATGATGAATATTCTATAAGATATAACTCCTCCCCCATGCTGGGTGTCCCCATATGATGAATATGCTGGGTGTCCCCGTATGATGAATATTCTGGGTGTCCCCGTATGATGAATATTCTGGGTGTCCCCGTATGATGAATATGCTGGGTGTCCCCGTATGATGAATATTCTGGGTGTCCCCGTATGATGAATATTCTGGGTGTCCCCGTATGATGAATATTCTATAACTCCTCCCCCATGCTGGGTGTCCCCGTATGATGAATATTCTGGGTGTCCCCGTATGATGAATATTCTGGGTGTCCCCGTATGATGAATATTCTGGGTGTCCCCGTATGATGAATATTCTGGGTGTCCCCGTATGATGAATATTCTGGGTGTCCCCGTATGATGAATATTCTGGGTGTCCCCGTATGATGAATATTCTATAACTCCTCCCCCATGCTGGGTGTCCCCGTATGATGAATATTCTGGGTGTCCCCGTATGATGAATATTCTGGGTGTCCCCGTATGATGAATATTCTGGGTGTCCCCGTATGATGAATATTCTGGGTGTCCCCGTATGATGAATATTCTGGGTGTCCCCGTATGATGAATATTCTGGGTGTCCCCCGTATGATGAATATTCTGGGTGTCCCCGTATGATGAATATTCTGGGTGTCCCCGTATGATGAATATTCTGGGTGTCCCCGTATGATGAATATTCTATAAGATATAACTCCTCCCCCATGCTGGGTGTCCCCATATGATGAATATTCTGGGTGTCCCCGTATGATGAATATTCTGGGTGTCCCCGTATGATGAATATGCTGGGTGTCCCCGTATGATGAATATTCTGGGTGTCCCCGTATGATGAATATTCTATAACTCCTCCCCCATGCTGGGTGTCCCCGTATGATGAATATTCTGGGTGTCCCCGTATGATGAATATTCTATAACTCCTCCCCCATGCTGGGTGTCCCCGTATGATGAATATTCTGGGTGTCCCCGTATGATGAATATTCTGGGTGTCCCCGTATGATGAATATTCTATAACTCCTCCCCCATGCTGGGTGTCCCCGTATGATGAATATGCTGGGTGTCCCCGTATGATGAATATTCTGGGTGTCCCCATATGATGAATATTCTGGGTGTCCCCGTATGATGAATATTCTGGGTGTCCCCGTATGATGAATATTCTGGGTGTCCCCGTATGATGAATATTCTGGGTGTCCCCGTATGATGAATATTCTGGGTGTCCCCGTATGATGAATATTCTGGGTGTCCCCGTATGATGAATATTCTGGGTGTCCCCGTATGATGAATATTCTGGGTGTCCCCGTATGATGAATATTCTATAACTCCTCCCCCATGCTGGGTGTCCCCGTATGATGAATATTCTGGGTGTCCCCGTATGATGAATATTCTGGGTGTCCCCGTATGATGAATATTCTGGGTGTCCCCGTATGATGAATATTCTGGGTGTCCCCGTATGATGAATATTCTGGGTGTCCCCGTATGATGAATATTCTGGGTGTCCCCGTATGATGAATATTCTGGGTGTCCCCGTATGATGAATATTCTATAACTCCTCCCCCATGCTGGGTGTCCCCGTATGATGAATATTCTGGGTGTCCCCGTATGATGAATATTCTGGGTGTCCCCGTATGATGAATATTCTGGGTGTCCCCGTATGATGAATATTCTGGGTGTCCCCGTATGATGAATATTCTGGGTGTCCCCGTATGATGAATATTCTGGGTGTCCCCGTATGATGAATATTCTATAACTCCTCCCCCATGCTGGGTGTCCCCGTATGATGAATATGCTGGGTGTCCCCGTATGATGAATATGCTGGGTGTCCCCGTATGATGAATATTCTGGGTGTCCCCGTATGATGAATATTCTGGGTGTCCCCGTATGATGAATATTCTGGGTGTCCCCGTATGATGAATATTCTGGGTGTCCCCGTATGATGAAAGGTTGTCTCCTCTCCAGGGTCGGATCCATCAGATTGAATACGCCATGGAAGCGGTGAAGCAGGGATCGGCCACCGTGGGACTGAAATCCAAGACTCACGCCGTCCTCGTAGCTCTAAAGGTCAGAAATCTTCTATTTACATCGATGTGATAACATTCCCATAGGGGGCGCTGCACATTGCAGGAGAACCTCACACAGTTGGCTGTCAATGAAATAAATAATAAGGAAAAAGTATGGGGGGGGGGATGGGGGGGTCATAGAACTCTGACTGCAAGCTCTTGGGTCAGGGATTCAGTAGCAGGCAGAGCTCTGTTGTTGTTGTGAATTTCCTGCAGATTCCCCAAATTTCTTCTTTCATTTAGAAATAAAATATTTCACATATTGTTTTCTGACTGAATTGGCACTTTGTGGGTGGGGGAGGGGACATTAGAGTGTAAGCTCCTCTGGTACAGAGACTGATGTGACTGTGGGGGGGGGGGGGACATTAGAGTGTAAGCTCCTCTGGTACAGAGACTGATGTGACTGTGGGGGAAGGGACATTAGAGTGTAAGCTCCTCTGGTACAGAGACTGATGTGACTGTGGGGGAGGGGATATTAGAGTGTAAGCTCCTCTGGTACAGAGACTGATGTGACTGTGGGGGAAGGGACATTAGAGTGTAAGCTCCTCTGGTACAGAGACTGATGTGACTGTGGGGGAGGGGATATTAGAGTGTAAGCTCCTCTGGTACAGAGACTGATGTGACTGTGGGGGAAGGGACATTAGAGTGTAAGCTCCTCTGGTACAGAGACTGATGTGACTGTGGGGGAGGGGACATTAGAGTGTAAGCTCCTCTGGTACAGAGACTGATGTGACTGTGGGGGAGGGGATATTAGAGTGTAAGCTCCTCTGGTACAGACACTGATGTGACTGTGGGGGAGGAGACATTAGAGTGTAAGCTCCTCTGGTACAGAGACTGATGTGACTGTGGGGGAGGGGACATTAGAGTGTAAGCTCCTCTGGTACAGAGACTGATGTGACTGTGGGGGAGGGGATATTAGAGTGTAAGCTCCTCTGGTACAGACACTGATGTGACTGTGGGGGAGGGGACATTAGAGTGTAAGCTCCTCTGGTACAGAGACTGATGTGACTGTGGGGGGAGGGGACATTAGAGTGTAAGCTCCTCTGGTACAGAGACTGATGTGACTGTGGGGGAGGGGACATTAGAGTGTAAGCTCCTCTGGTACAGACACTGATGTGACTGTGGGGGAGGGGACATTAGAGTGTAAGCTCCTCTGGTACAGACACTGATGTGACTGTGGGGGAGGGGACATTAGAGTGTAAGCTCCTCTGGTACAGAGACTGATGTGACTGTGGGGGGAGGGGACATTAGAGTGTAAGCTCCTCTGGTACAGAGACTGATGTGACTGTGGGGGAGGGGATATTAGAGTGTAAGCTCCTCTGGTACAGAGACTGATGTGACTGTGGGGGAAGGGACATTAGAGTGTAAGCTCCTCTGGTACAGAGACTGATGTGACTGTGGGGGAGGGGATATTAGAGTGTAAGCTCCTCTGGTACAGAGACTGATGTGACTGTGGGGGAGGGGACATTAGAGTGTAAGCTCCTCTGGTACAGAGACTGATGTGACTGTGGGGGGAGGGGACATTAGAGTGTAAGCTCCTCTGGTACAGAGACTGATGTGACTGTGGGGGAGGGGACATTAGAGTGTAAGCTCCTCTGGTACAGAGACTGATGTGACTGTGGGGGAGGGGACATTAGAGTGTAAGCTCCTCTGGTACAGAGACTGATGTGACTGTGGGGGAGGGGATATTAGAGTGTAAGCTCCTCTGGTACAGACACTGATGTGACTGTGGGGGAGGGGACATTAGAGTGTAAGCTCCTCTGGTACAGAGACTGATGTGACTGTGGGGGAGGGGGCATTAGAGTGTAAGCTCCTCTGGTACAGAGACTGATGTGGGGGAGGGGACATTAGAGTGTAAGCTCCTCTGGTACAGAGACTGATGTGGGGGAGGGGACATTAGAGTGTAAGCTCCTCTGGTACAGAGACTGATGTGGGGGAGGGGACATTAGAGTGTAAGCTCCTGTGGTGATGATGGATTGCTGTGTTGTAGAGAGCTCAGTCGGAGTTGGCCGCTCATCAGAAGAAGATCCTCAATGTGGATAATCATGTCGGCATTTCCATCGCTGGTCTCACTGCTGACGCTCGGCTGCTCTGGTAATGATTTTCCTCTCTTCCGTCTCCACCAATTACATCCTTCCTGTGTCATCTCCATGGTAACAATCATTACATCTCAAACTATCGCTCCTCTCTTTCTCTCTCTCTGCTCTCGCTGAGTGATATCGGAATGCAGGGGGGGTCACTCAGCCCCCCAATTTCACCTCTAATTTTCTTCCTCTCTCTCTGATGATATAAGAGAACAGTTATTGGAAATCGGGGAAATCGTAGTTTTCACCTTTTTCTTGGTGAATCTCCTATTCTCCCCCCATCCCCCAATCAATGCCTTCAAAGTGCGGACCCCATAGAACGCTCTCTCAGCCTTGTAAAGTTTTAGCACTTTGATGGCCGGGGTGGGGGATGGGGGCAGAGGGCGGAGTCACTGGTTTGGGGTATAACTCAGTTTGGTTTTTATTTTGCAGTAACTTCATGCGTCAGGAGTGTCTGGATTCTCGGTTTGTCTTTGACCGCCCGCTCCCGGTCTCCCGCCTGGTGTCTCTGATTGGAAGCAGTATCCTTCTATGTACCATGAGGGGGCGCTCTCACTGAGTCATATGAGAATGCAGCGGGGTCACTCAGCCCCCCAATTTCACCTCTAATTTCATGAAGAACTGAACTCTGGGAGCCAAAACATTCCTAAATGGAAACAAATATCACATATATATATAATATAACCTATCAGGAGTGCCTGGGCACAGGAAGTGCCCTGATATCAGGGGGGGGGGGGGGTACCTAGGCACAGGAAGTGTACTGATATCAGGGGGGGGGGGGGTACCTAGGCACAGGAAGTGTACTGATATCAGGGGGGGGGGGGGTACCTAGGCACAGGAAGTGTACTGATATCAGGGGGGGGCACCTAGGCACAGTAAGTGTACTGATATCGGGGGGGGTACCTAGGCACAGGAAGTGTACTGATATCAGGGGGGGGGGGGTACCTAGGCACAGGAAGTGTACTGATATCAGGGGGGGGGGGGGTACCTAGGCACAGGAAGTGTACTGATATCGGGGGGGGTACCTAGGCACAGGAAGTGTACTGATATCAGGGGGGGGGTACCTAGGCACAGGAAGTGTACTGATATCAGGGGGGGGGGGGTACCTAGGCACAGGAAGTGTACTGATATCAGGGGGGGGGGGGTACCTAGGCACAGGAAGTGTACTGATATCAGGGGGGGGGGGTACCTAGGCACAGGAAGTCCCCTGATATCAGGGGGGGGGGGTACCTAGGCACAGGAAGTGTACTGATATCAGGGGGGGGGGGGGTACCTAGGCACAGGAAGTCCCCTGATATCAGGGGGGGGCACCTAGGCACAGGAAGTGTACTGATATCAGGGGGGGGGGTACCTAGGCACAGGAAGTGTACTGATATCAGGGGGGGGGGGTACCTAGGCACAGGAAGTGTACTGATATCAGGCGGGGGGTACCTAGGCACAGGAAGTGTACTGATATCAGGGGGGGGGGGGGTACCTAGGCACAGGAAGTGTACTGATATCAGGGGGGGGGGTACCTAGGCACAGGAAGTCCCCTGATATCAGGGGGGGGCACCTAGGCACAGGAAGTGTACGGATATCAGGGGGGGGCGCCTAGGCACAGGAAGTGTACGGATATCAGGGGGGGGGGCGCCTAGGCATAGTCTATCAGATGTATGATGGATGACCTGCTGCTGACCCGCTCCGTATCTTACATTGAGCCATAGAAAGTCGTGTTTTCATTTTTCTTGTGCAGATTTTTTTTCTTAATCTTCGTCAGAAACACAAATTCCTACCCAGCGCTATGGGCGGAGACCTTACGGCGTGGGGCTGCTGATTGCAGGCTATGATGTAAGTAGTCAGATCTGTGAAGGTGGAAGGTGATTGGTCTTTGTTCACCCCAGAAAAGAAATCTGAAAGTCACCGGAACGTCTCCAGTGTAGATCAATATTTACTAATTGTGGATGCTGAACATCCTACAATCTTCATTATCATACAGCCATCATTCTCCCTCGCTGCCGCTCTTCCCGTATACTCGCTGCCGCTCTTCCCGTATACTCGCTGCCGCTCTTCCCGTATACTCGCTGCCGCTCTTCCCGTATACTCGCTGCCGCTCTTCCTGTATACTTACTGCCTATATCCCGCTGTCAATATTACAGCCCGCAGTTGTGTAATAAGAGATACAGTGGCAGCTTCTGTAGTTATCTCCTCTGCACAAGGTTTATAAACGCTGTGTTAGACAGTCTGTCATTATTGCAGGAGCAGCTTCTGCAGTTACTCTTTTTACTCAACTCTGTGCTGTCATTTTGCCAGCTGGAAATACACATTGTTTATAAACCTTGTCCAGAGGAAATGGATACAAAGTAACATTGTTTATAAACATTGATCAGACAGGAGATAGAGATACAAAGTAACATTGTTTATAAACATTGATCAGACAGGAGATAGAGAGATACAAAGTAACATTGTTTATAAACATTGATCAGACAGGAGATAGAGAGATACAAAGTAACATTGTTTATAAACATTGATCAGACGGGAGATAGAGAGATACAAAGTAACATTGTTTATAAACATTGATCAGACGGGAGATAGAGAGATACAAAGTAACATTGTTTATAAACATTGATCAGATGGGAGATAGAGAGATACAAAGTAACATTGTTTATAAACATTGATCAGACAGGAGATAGAGATACAAAGTAACATTGTTTATAAACATTGATCAGAGGGGAGATAGAGAGATGCAAAGTAACATTGTTTATAAACATTGATCAGATAGAGAGATACAAAGTAACATTGTTTATAAACATTGATCAGACAGGAGATGGAGAGATACAAAGTAACATTGTTTATAAACATTGATCAGACGGGAGATAGAGAGATACAAAGTAACATTGTTTATAAACATTGATCAGACGGGAGATAGAGAGATACAAAGTAACATTGTTTATAAACATTGATCAGATGGGAGATAGAGAGATACAAAGTAACATTGTTTATAAACATTGATCAGACAGGAGATAGAGAGATGCAGGATATTATCACCATAAGAAATCCTGTTTTGTCCCTCAGCACTGTGTAGAAATATTGAATCTTAGTTTAGATTTTGGAGCCTCCATTGATTTATCTCCATTCTGTGAAGTGGCCGCTCCTCATTGGTTGATATCACATTGCTGTCTCCTCCCCCTCGGCAGGACATGGGACCGCACATCTTCCAGACCTGCCCCTCTGCAAACTACTTTGACTGCCGGGCCATGTCTATCGGGGCGCGCTCCCAGTCCGCCCGCACCTACCTGGAGAGACACATGACGGAATTCAGCGATTGTGAGTCCAGGCTGTTGTGTATATGTGGGGGGTGGGGTGTTTTTGGGGAGGGGCAATTGGAATTGGCTGAACAGCTAGGAGACCACCTCCATCTCTACACCAGACTTTAACTCCTCCCTCCCGCCTCCCCTTCAGTCTTGCACAGGTGTATTGGCTCCTCCCCTTGGACTGAAACGGCTTCCTCTGCTTTCCCCGCACACTGTGAGCTTCTCACCCCCTACATTAGAAGCTGCAGCAAGTCAGAGCTCCGCCCCATTTCCTTGCTGGGGGACGTCCAGCATCATCCAGCCCCATGCCTTTCATTCATTGGATTTTAGTTCTTTCGTTAAGGGAGGCTCGGGATTACTTTTGGGCGTTACCTAGGTATGTGCAGTCTGCCTGGTAACGCCCACTCCTCCAGACTGACACCCACCCATTAAGACATTTTAATATTTGCATAACTCCTCCCACTGCTTGCATCATGGCTCTTGGGAGGAATACTGAGGCAGAGTGCTGGGATGTTTTCAGGAAGTTGTACAGGCCCCTCCCACCAGCCATGATCTGCCTGCATTGCATAGAGAAGCACAGAGATCCGGTGATGACATCACTGGGACGTAAGTAGGGTGTGTCATAAAACTGGAAACTTCATTAGCATGTTGATGGTAGGGGAGGGGGAGGGGGGACCAGGGAAGGCATTTTTCTCTCTTGTTCCTGACCCGTGTGTTTGGTGATTCCCCATACAGGTAATCTGAATGAGCTTGTGAAGCACGGACTGCGCGCCCTGAGAGAGACTCTTCCTGCAGAACAAGACTTGACTACTAAGGTGACGTCACATCTCCCCTCCCCACCCCCCCATTCTGGGGTCTTAGCTGGTGTCCAGTTGCATGCTGGGAGGAGCACAGAGCACGCTCTCACCAGAACATAACTTAGCCTCAAACTCCTACGCATGCATGGGGCAGCACAGAGGTGAAGTGTGTTATGCTGCCACCTATAGGCAC